>NW_006201036.1:1734342-1749965 GCF_000334495.1 Tupaia belangeri chinensis | reverse complement strand
AGCCGTGTAGCCCCGCCGCTGGGGCGCGGCGCGGCCACAGAGCCGTTACTGGAGAGGAGCGGGTGTGCGCTGGGTGCGGAGGCACCGTGCTGGCCGCCAGCCACGACAGCGACAGCGCAGGGAGCTGGAGGTCACGGCCGGCACTCCCACTCGTCGGCCGGGAGGCCCCACCCGGGGCCAGGGCATGTTCTGAAGGCAGAGCCGCGAGTGCTGGCGGGCTGGGTGTGGCCTGGAAGCAGGGAGGACCAGGATGAGCTGAATCTGGCCCCGGCCATGCTAACGTGGGAAGGTAGAGGAGAGACACCGCCAGTTTTCTGGATGTTCCAGAATTCCATCAGCTGCTCAAAATTCAAGTGGGAATGCTGAGCGTGTTCTTGGGCATGTGCTGGAGTTCAGGGCAGCGGTCCAGACTGGAGGCGCTCTGGGGAGACTCAGCGGGTGGTTGGCATGTAGAGACACGAGACGGCTCCGTCACCAAGGAAGGAGACATTCCCAGGCCGAGCCAAAAACACCGTAAAGCAAAAGTTATAAGGAAAGGGGGCGTTTATTGGCCTCACAGAGCTGGTGTCAAATAAGGGCAGCCCCGGGGGTCCCAGTGAGACCCACCAGCGGGGGCCAGATGGAAATGCTCACCCTGCAAAAGCTAAGGTCTTTTTCTTTCTTAAAGGATATTTATGTATCCCATGACTGGGAGACACAGAGAGAGACAGGCAGACGACACCCAACAGGGTCCCGCACTGCAGCCCGCTCCGGTCCTCAGCCGGCATCAGACTGCGGACAAGCTGGGAAGTCCTGGGACTTGAACTGGGAGCCTTCCCGTGTGGGGTTGCTTCACGGAGCAGCATGTTAGTATTGTGCTGCCATCTGGACCCGCTGGGGCTCTTACATTAGTAAAAGGGTCGTGGTCCGTGTAAATTATTCCCAAAGAGTTCACACTGGCAAAGGACAGAGGAGTCTTACGGAGACAGCGCGGGGACAGGACTAGGTGACGCAGCAGGGTGTGAGGTTGGCCCGGGGGCTCCGCACACCCAGAGTAACCTCGAGGACGGAGGGCTCATGACAGCTGGCCGCGCCGTCCCTAGGCTGCCACTGTGACCCGTCGCAGACCCTGCCCTTGTTATTCACTCTGCACAGCAGGGTCTTCTATAGGTACAGGTACAAGGTTGGTGAGAAGAAACAGAGGAATCTGGAGAGAGTAGCCTTGGGGGCCGGCAGGCGGCGTGGTGGTCACGGCGCAGGACTCCCGCATGGCCGACCGTGGTTCAAGTTCCAGACCTGGCGGCTTGCTTTCTCACTTTCCCTCTCTCTTTTTCACTCTGTCCTTCTATGGCCAAATTGAAATTAATAAATAAAGTTAAACAAAATAATCATTAAAAAAAAAGGAAAGAAAGCAAGCGTAGCCTCGGGTCAGAGAAGACCAGGGTAATAGTGGTTAGGAAGCCAGACGAAGGCAAGTTTCAGGGAAAAGAGCAAATGCTCCTGAGTCCAGTAAAATCAGGGCTTATCGATTCTCGGGGTTGGAAGCATAAAAGTCACTGAAGGGGGGCCAGCAGGTGGCGTGGTGGGTAAAGGTGCTGGACTCCCACATGGCCGACCAGGGTTCTAGTCCCGGACCTGGCGGCTTGCTTTCTTACCTTCCCTTTCTCTCTCTGTCTCTCTGTCTCTCTCTCTCTGGTCAAATTAAAAATAATAAGAATAAGAACAAATGAAATTAAATAAATAACAAATCTTTTAAAAATAGTCCCTGAAGACCTTGTCACAGCAGCTTTTGTGGAGAGGCAGAGGTGGATTCTAGGTCAGTGGAAATGGCCGAGTAAGGACTTTTGAAAATTCTCTGTTCTTAAAGCAACGGGAAAATGACAAAATCGTCAGAGACAACTCTCTAAGAACTCTAGAAGCTAAGCAAAAGCTTGCAGCAATGCCGGGGGCACTGATGCAAAGACAGTGGCCACGTCTCAGTAAGGACTCAAGTTCTTTTTCCCTTCCGTTCTCAGTGTTGCTCTAGGGCACATGTACTTCCCAGGGGGAGAGAGGGAGTGACAAAGGGAGACATCGTGGCCAGGGAGGGTGGACGTGCTGCCATCCCTTCTCTCCCGTTCTCTCGGGGGCATGCACGGGTATGCAGCCTGCTCAACCTTCTTTTCTTTTCTCTCTTTCTTTCTTTATTTTTTTAAAGAATTATTTATTTAATTTTATTTATTCATTCATTTTTCTTTTTTAATTTGGCTACAGAAAGAAAGAGAGACAGTGAGAAAGCAAGCCACCAGGTCCACGACTTGAACCGTGGTCAGCTATGTGCAAGTGTCCAGTGCCTTAACCACTTCCTGGTCCTCTCTCTCTCTCTCTCTCTCTTTTTTTTTTTAAGTGACATTTTTGTTATAGGGTGCGTGCGCTTGTTGGAGAGACAGAAAGAGAGAAAGCAAGAAATCACTCCCCAGGGGGGATGGCTGTACCACAATCCCTTCTCCTCCACTCTCCTTTTGGGATTTTAGATACCCACTGGGCACATGCGCCTGGTGTGAGTTTTAAGCTGCCGGGTCTGGGACTTGAACTGCAGTTGACTACATGGTAGTCCAGCGACGTAACCTTCAAGCCATCTGCTGGTCCCCCTGCACGATTTTCAAGCTACTGGGTCCCACGCTTTGACCATGGAGCTGGCCATGTGGACTCCAGCTCCTCAACCTCCACGCCACCTGCGGGCCCTGGACTACAGGCTTCACAGAGGCCTTGACACCCAGCAGCCTGGAAGCCTCCGGAAGGAGCAGGATGGAGCTGGGCACCTTCAAGGCCTCATCCCAGAGAACTGCAACCTGGAAGGCTGTCTGATCAGACTCAGAGCTTGTCTTTTCCCAGAGGTGCTTGCTGAAGATATTGAAAAGCAGTTGTTCGACACGGCGGCAACATAGCTGGGGAAAACCATGGGCCAACCAGAACGTGTGGAGAGAAATCCCGGAAAGTGAGAGGCTCACGGGACTCTGAAAGCTCCACGCACCCCAGAGACGCTGGGAGACCACTGTGGAGCGCTCAGAAAGGCCTGCGAGCTCTCTCCTGTCGGCCTGAGGCCCGGATCAGCAGGACTGAGGGCAGAGGAAGGCGGAGTTGTCAGCGGGGCGTTGACGCAGACGGAAGGCCCTGGCATGCACACACAGCCCCTTGGCGAAATCTGGGAGACTGGCTGGTTCTAGATCTTGAAGGGAATCTCTGTCCCGTCCCTAACTGGCCACTAAGCTCATCAGGCAGGCGTCAGTGGCCACACACGACCAAGGACACGGTCTGCGTCCTTCTGGGCCACGCAGCAGAGGGCCGCGGACTGGGTGCCCAGGGGACAGTGGCTGGTGCGGCTCGCACTCCGGACGGAGGCTGCATGGCCCAGAGGCGCTGGTGGATTGGCGTCTGGTGAGGCCTCACTTCCCTGGTTGGTCCTAGATGGCCGTCTGTCCGCCTGTCTGCTGCCCTCAGGGTGGGAGGGATGTGGGGGTGTACTGGGGCCTCTTTCCTAAGAGCTCAGTCCCCTCACAGGGGCTCAGACTTACGACCCCATCACCTCCAAGACTCCCCACCTGCAAACACCGCCGTGCTAGTGTTCAGTGCATGAACTTGGGGGTTACATAAGCTAATGTGGAGTTGTGGGACACACACCAACGGAAACAGCACCAAGAACAAACCCCAGGGCAGGGGTTCTTATTTCCGGAATTGCTATGTTATGTCATTTTCTCTGAAAATTTGCTATAGGACACTGAGACAGAAAAGCGGGGGTGGGGAGCGAGAGGGCACCTGCCGGGGGATGGCCACGCTGCAGTGCCTGCCTTTCTTTTCTCCCATTTCCTTCTTGGGATTTCAGGGTGCACGCACACATGCCCAGTGTGTTTTTTCTTTTAAAATTTTTAAAAAGAATTATTTATTCAGTTTTATTTATTCATTTATTTATTTTAATTTGACCAGAGAAAGACACAGAGAGAGAGAGAAGAGGGAAAGTGGAAAAGCAAGCCACCAGATCCGAGACTCGAACCACAGCTGTGTGGGAATGTCCAGCGCCTTAACCACCACACCACTTGCTGGTCCCCGCAATGTGTTTTTTCAAGCCGCCAGATTCAGGACTTAAACCACACAGTTGGCCATGTGGGACCCATCTGCCTTACCCACCATGCCACCAGCTGGCCTGTTACAAAATGCCCAGTGTTTAACAAAAGGTCATGGAGCAAGCAAAGAAACAGGAAGTACGACTCCCACACAGGGGGAAAGCAATCCATAGAAAATGTGCCTCTCGCCAAGGACCTCCTCCATCTCTCTCCAGAAGAGAAGGGAAACACAAGACGCGCCTCGTGCAGAGCCCAAACCCGGCTTCATGGGCGTGGCGTGCCAGGACGCACAGGGGCAGCTCTGAGCGCCGGCCACCCCACGGCCCCCGCCAGCCTACGGGGCAAAGCGGGGCTTACGGAAGGACGGTTATTCTGGACAAAGCAGCACTAAACACACCCTCGAAGGGCGGGAAACCATCCCAATAAACGCAGTTTGGATTTAAAACAAAAAAAGGAAAAGGTCCCTGAGGAAGTCCAGACATTGGACCGATTATACGGAAGACTTCAGATCAGCTATGTATGTATGCATTTATTATTATTTTTTAATCTGCCAGAGAATGCATGTGCTTGAGCGAGGAAGGGGGGAGAGAGAAAGCACCCCCCAATGAGGCCCGGTCACGCCACAAACCCTCCTCCTCTGTCTCTCTGTCAGGCCTGGCATGTTTCTCAAATCGCTGGGGCTGGGATTCAAACCACACTGTTGGCCATGTGGGATCTGGCTCCCTTAACCACCAGGCCACGGGGCCAACCCTAAAACAGTTATTTTAAATATGTCCAAAGAACGAAAGGAAACTATGTCTAAAGACGTAAAAGGAACTATGAGAGCGGTGTCTTACTGAATAGAGAACATCAATACGACATGAATTATAAGGAATAGGTCCAAGAGAGTATAACCAAAACTAAATTAGAACACAATGAGTACAGCTTTCAAGGTGCTGCTCTAAAATGCAGCAGAAAAGTGGGACGGTAGCTGAAGCGGGACCTGGGGTCAAAGAGGATCTCTTGGGGGGAACCAGCAGTTAGCGTAATGGCTATGTCGCTGGATTCCCACGTAGTCGACCGTGGTTCGTGTCCCGGACCCGGTGGCTTAAAACTCACGCCAGGTGCGTGTGCGTGCATGCCCAAGATCCCGAGAGGAGAATGGAGGAGAAGGGATTGTGGCGTGACCATCCCCCCTGGGGGGTGATTTCTCGCTTTCTGTCTCTATGTCTCTCTCTGTCTGTCTGGCGAGCGCACGCGCCCTATAGTGAAAATCTCTCCAAAAAAAAAAAAAAGAGGATCTCTTAGTAAGGGAGCGGCAAGAGCGTATTTGACTGATGGCAGGTGACTCTCACCGTGCGGCAAATTGAAGCTGTGAGAGGGGAGCCCTGAGTCAGCCGTTTGGCCGAGAGCACGGGAGCCCTGGCACGCACGCCTTCCGCCTCGGCTGCGTGCAAGGACAGTGACTTATCTTGAGAGTCCTGGGGAGCCGGGGCGGGCACGGATGCTCTGCAAGCCTGGCCCACATGGGAATGCGCCAGGTTCCAGTCCAGAGACCTCCCTGAGCACCCTCAGGCGTGCATGCCGTGGTCTCCAGTGGCTGAAGCTGGAGGTGGGTCCCACACTCTCTTGAGAGGTACTGATCTCTGTATAGAAGAAATGGCTAAAAAAATTTTTAAAAGAGTAACAAATGGTCATAAAAATTAACACTTACTATAGACATTTAATAATAAGCTCCACAGGGTTAAAAGAGGGAACTGGTGACTTTGCAGAGGGAGTAGGGAACTCTCAAGAACACAGAACTCAGAACTGACGAGAACGTGGAGTCACCGGCCTCCTCACTGCTGGAGGGGACACACAGCCGACAGCCACTCTGAGAGTGTACCAGCGTCTCATCAAGTAAAACACATGCTTACTGTATGACCGAGAACCTGCGGTCCCGGGGATTTGAAAACTTCTGCTCGTGTGAAACCTGCACACGAGTGCTTACGTTGTAGAATTCCCACTCCTGTTTCCAAACACGGCAAGCAGCTCGAGTGTCCTTCAGCAGGTGGATGGAGGTTCGCCCTCTGGCCTCACAGTCAAGGGAGCTGGATCCTACGTGGCCGACCATGCAGTGCGAGTCCTAGCTCTGGTGGCTTTAAGAAACACACGCACACACCAGTGCATGTGTGTGCATGCCCCACATCCCGACAGGATGGAGAACGAAGAAGGGATTGCGGTGTAACTGCGTGTAACCCTCTCTGGGGGATTCTTTCTCCCTCTCTCCTCCCTCGGCAAGCACACACATCTCCTGAAAAAAACGGAAAACACATGTGAATAAGCACCCCGTGGTACATCCATACAGTGGCATATTGCTGAGTGATGGAAGGAGGGGCTGCGGGTCCAGCTGGCGTGGCAGTGACACAACACCGTGAAGCCGGGCCCCGTGGGAAGCTTCCGAGTTCACTCTAAGACCTCCCTGAACATGCCAGGGGTGTGCGTGCTCGCGATCCACGACTGGCTGAAGCTGGGGCTGGACTTGGTGCAGAGACCCCATTGGGATGCCTATCTCTCTGACTCTCTCTCGCTTTCATTAACAAAAGAAATGAATACATTTTAAAAGAGAGAGGTGGAACATGAAAATAAAGAAAACAAACTAATAAATGGAAAGCCTAAAATTAATTGTTAAAAATAAGTTCAGGCCCCTCCTCGAGGCACAGTGAGTAGGTGTACTAGACTGTAGTCTGGAAGCCACATGGCTGGCCATGGCTCGAGTTCCTGGGTCGGTGGACCTGAAACATGTTAGGCGTGCCTGTATGCCCAAGATCCTGAGGAGCAGGAGGGCTGGGACGAGACTCTGTCAACGGTACTTCTTTTTTCTCTCTCATGCACATGTGCAAGTGCATACACACTCTCTATCATGAAAATAAATACTCACAAAAAGGTTTCTTGGGACCAGCAGATGGTGTAATGGCTATGTCGCTGGACTCCCACATAGTTGACTGCAGTTCGAGTCCTGAACCCGGTGGCTTAAAACTCACACCAGGCGCATGTGTGTGCGTGCCTAGAATCCCAAGAGAAGAATGGAGGAGAAGGGACTGTGACATGGCCAGCGCCCCTGGGGGATGATGTCTCGCTTTCTAACTCTCTGTCTCTCTCTGACTCTCTGGGTAGTGCATGCAACCTATATCAAAAATCTCTCTCCAAAACAAAACAAAACAAAACAAAACAAAACAAAACAAAACAAAACAGTTTCTTCTTTGACTATATTGGGTTAATACTAATTTAAGTTATATCTTGAGCCCACCAACAGGTTTTATTTCCTAAAACGTATTCAATGTCACGGACACAGCTAATCCTGACCAGAGCACAAGGGCGTGTACCTGCAAGAGTCTGAGTTGGGCGAGGCCACTGTGGAAGACACGCATCTGGCACACTGCCCTGCGCCCACGCGTGTGGTCGGCTCCGCCGTGGGCGCCCCGCGGCAGTGCTGGCCCCACCCTCACACGAGCGCTGCACCGGGCACGCCCCGTCTCTGCTGCTGCTGCACAGGGCCCCAGCTTGTGCAGCTTGCATCTTCGTCCCCTGAGAAAGGGCGATGTTCGGGGAGTTGGAATTTCACGTGTCAAGGTTCTCTCATGTCAGTTTCATCATTTAAGTCAAAGTCCGTTTCTGAGATTTATTTTCAGAAATGACTGGCTTTAGAGTGGGAGGACAAGGGCAAGGCCCAGTGTGGGTGAGGTCTCGTTCTGCTTTGCTCCTCTTTGGGGTACATGAAAGAATGTGGAGAAGGCAGGATCTTAACGTCCCACAAACCCGTGCTTGGTTTTGTCATTCCAGTTTTCTATGAATTCAGAGTAGACATGATCGTAAGAAAAACAAGCACAGTCGAAGTCACGGGTATAGCGTGCTCCGGTTTCTTCTTCCGTCAGCAGGTGCTTCCAGGAGCTTTAATTGTGCCCTGCAAGTCCTTATTCTATGAGAGTGTGTAGTGCAGAGTAGGCTTCTTCTTTTGTTATGTTGCAAAAACAAAACAAAACTCTGTCATGCTTTGATGACTTGTGACTTTCTTTTAGAGAGTTTTTGCTACAGGGCAGGTGCGCTCTCTGGAGACACACAGAGAGAGGCAGAGAGAAAGAAGGGAGAATCTCCCCGCCCCTCGGGGGAATGACCACACCACAATCCCTTCTCCATTCTCCTCTTGGGATTTTGGACACACACACATGCACCTGGCCTGAGTTCGAGCTGCTGGGTCCAGGACTTGAACCATGCAGTTGGCCATGTGGGAATCTAACACCTTAACCCGTATACCACCTGCTGGCCCTGACTTACTTTTTGTACTTAATATGCTATGAAGGTTTATCTTTGTCTTTATATATAGATATTATATATGGATCTCTTCCTTTTATATTGTATAGTTTCACACTACATATAAATATACTATCATTTTTAGGTTTATATCATAGGGTACATGTATTCCCCAGAGAGACTCAGAGAGACAGAGATACAGAGAGAGGGAAAGTGAGAAATCACTCCCTAGACGAGGTGGCCACACCACAATCCCTTCTCCTCTCGGGATTTTGGGCATGCATGCCTGGTGTGATTTTCAAGCCACCAGGTCCGGGACTCAAACCATGGTCAGCCACCTGCAGGCCCCTATTAAATACAGTTTTTTTCAAAAAATTTTTTTAAAGAATTGTTTTATTTAGCTTTATTTATTTATTTAAATTTGACCAGAGAGGGACAGAGAGAGAGAGAGAGAGAAAGCGAGAAGGTAAGATGCCAGGTCTGGAACTCAAACCGCAGTCGACCATGTGGGAGTCCAGTGCCCTTAACCACCATGCCACCTGCCTGCCCCTTTAATACAATTTTTAAAGCTTATTTTACTTCTCCCAAGAGACAGAGATGGGGAGACAAGCACTCCCCACTCCTCACTCCACGATCCTGGCTCACCCAGCCAGGTCACGAGCACACGTCTGGCTTGTTCTGGAAGGCCTCGGGAGGCAAGCCCAGAGCCTTCCGGTGAGGTCTGGCAGGGTGCAGCATTGTATGCCACCACACTGCCGCTGCTGAATGACACTCCCACAAACAGATACGCGGGTGATTTACGCTTCTTTTGCTGTGAAAAACAACACTGCAGGTAATAGCTAGTCTCCAAATAGGTCCCAGTACAGCAAGCACTCAGTCCTCGGTGGTCTCCTTCCGCACTGCATCAGCGCTGAGGTTGTGGCTCACTGTAACCAGCGGGGTGCAGTGAGGTGCTGCAACTGTTCCCCAGCAGTCCAGACCAAAATGGAGTCACTCGTGCTCAGTGTCACATCATCAAACTGGAGCTCTAAGGAAGCTGATCGATCCCAAAGAGACAAGTTCTGCAGGAGACGGTGTCTGCTCAGTGGCACAGGGAAGGGAAGCTGAGGCCGTCTCGTGGCTTTCTCAGGCATGTGCATCTGGAAAGCTCTAGAAGCTACCTAGACCTGCCAGTCTTTCGATTTATGCACACCCTGGTTGCCCAGATCCATCCCTCCTTCTCCTCCCTGACTCGCGGTCTCCACCCTTCTCTTAATATGAAGCAAAATGACTTCGGGTGACGGTGCAGTCATTTGGTAGAACGTAGCTGACCACGGCTGTGCAACCCCTTGCTACTCTTTCGTTTCACTCATTACTTTTGGCTTTAAAACCATCCTGGATGGGGACCAGCAGGCGGCATAACACTTGTCACTGGACTCCCACGTAGTTGACTGCAGTTCAAGTTCTGGACCTGGTGGCTTAAAACTCACACTGGTATGTGTGCGTGCCCACAGTCCTGAGGAGAACAGAGGAGAAGGGATTGGGGCGTGGCCATTGTCCCTGGCGGGTGATTTCTTCTTTTCTGTCTCTCTAGTGAGTGCATGTGCCCTGTAGTAAAAAACTCTCCTAGAACAAAATCATCCTGGATGGGCCAGCAGCTGGGGTGGTGGTTAGGGCACTGGGTCCTACAATGGCTGGCTCCGTGGTTAGAGTCCTGGATCCGGTAACTTGAAATAGATGGCTGGCGTGTGTGTGTGTGTGTGTGTGTGTGTGTGTTTGCGCGCCCAGGGTCCCGGGGGGAGAACAGAAGAGATCACTGTGTGGCCATCCCTGGGGGTGGGAAGAGGATTTCTCACTGTCTTTCTCCAGCGAGTTCAGGTACCCTATGGCAAAAATCTTTAAAAAATTAAGAAAAGTCATCCTGGATCCTGTAAGATCTCAGTACATGTTATTCAGGCAACATGGGAACTGTGGTGCCCCAGGCAACTGGTCGCCCCAGGGAGGACGAGGCCTGGCCCGCATAAACACTTTGCTTTACTTCCTCTGCCTCAGCCTTCCTTTGTAGGTTGACAGGCTGGACAAGGCAAGAGGGAGGCATCAAGGATGGAGCTAGGTTTCTCTCCTGTGGAAGCCCTGAAGATGGTGCCACTGGGTGAGGCAGGAACCACAGGAAAAAGACTAGACTTGGGGCAGGGCCTGGGGTGGGGTGGGTGTGGATCATGAGTTCCTCATTTGTATACCTTGAGTCCCAAGTGACAGACATGTGGGGACTCCCAAGAGACTGCTGGAGGTTGGCCCGAGGTCGGGGAGCGTCCAGTGTGGAGGTACAGATTTAGTTGGGCGTTCTAGCCATGCAGGTGCCAGGTGAAGCTGTGGGCACGCAGAGACTCCCCACTCGGAGATGCGTGTGATGTGAGAGGAGGGCTGAGGACCAGCCCAGCCGCCACATGGAGGGGTCCAAGTTGCAAAGAACAGGAGGAAAGTCTCAAGAAATGGAAGTAAGCCTGGGAGTGCTTGGTGTCATGAAAGCTGAGTGAATACACATGTTGTCAGGAGGGACTGGCATAGAGTGAGATGCGGAGAGGCCGAGTGAGAGAACAAGAGTGTCTGCTGCGGGGCCGGATCCCGGGCTGGCTGAGGCTGGGGGTGGACCATGGGGTAAGGACCCTGTTGGGGGTGCTGTCTTTCTGTCTCTCTTGCTCACAGAAGAAAGAAATAAACTTTAAACAATTATTTATTTTATTTATTTCTTAATTTGACCAGAGAGAGACACAGAGTGAGAGTAAAAAAGAGAGGAAGTGAGAAAGCAAGCCACCAGATTCAGGACTTGAACCCTGGTCAGTCATGTGGGAGTGTCCAGCACCTTAACCACCATGCCACCTGCTGGTCCACCATATAAGTAAACTTTAAAAGATCACATCTGTTGGGTTCAGTAGCCCAGAAGTGCCGGGTGACCACAGGAGCTGTTCGCATGGATTCAGGGTTCAGGGCCAGCTTGGCAAGGTGCGTGGGGTGCGAGCTGGAGCCGCCGTCTGACAAGGCCGGTGCCTGTGCTGTTTGTACTTGGGTGTGCGCAGCCTGCTGTGAGCAGAGCAGAGCAGTACAAGTCACCTGAGACTTTCCTAACTGCAAAAACGAGAGCCCTGACAATCCCACGCTCCATTTGCCGGTATTCGTCACTGAGACGCCCAGAGCCAACTCTGCCGCCTGGAACTGCATCACCTGCTTTCACATCTGGTGCTAGAGTGTGGCACGCCTGGCGCCCCACGTTCTTACTGAGCTCTACGGGTATGGCTGAGCACTCGTCAGTGCTCCAAAAGCAGTATGCATACAAGGCAAAGTGGGCAGGCCCAGCCGTAGTACGCATGGCTGAGATGCCGTGCTCGGCAGGCCGGGACCCCATGGGAGGCTCTGGTTCAATTCCCAGTCCAACCTAAAGGCCAAGCATCGTGGTGTGCACCTGTAATCCTGGCAACACAGGAGGCTAAGCAGGAAGACTGGCAGCTCGAGGCTCACCTGGGCACCGTAGCAGGACTCCCTCCATCTATAAAAAGAACAAAGAGCCAGGCGTGGTGGTGTGCACCTGCCGCTGCAGCTGGGAGGCTGAAGCAGGAGTCTCCTGACATGGTGAGCCTCTAACAAAATACATACAGAAAGAAACAGAGAAGGAAAACGGACAAATTCAACTTCACCTGAATGAAAAACTGTTGCTTATGAAAAGACACTGCTAAAAAAAAAAATGAAGACAAGCCAGAGCATACAAGAAAATACATATGAACCTGTCTGCAATGAGCTTGAATCCAGGTACAGAAAGAACTGCGGAAACTCAGAAACAGAAGACATATAACCCCATTTAAAGGGGAGACAAAATTTATTTTATATTTATATTTCATAGTAGATGGTGTTCGAATGGCCAGGAAGCATAAGGCAGGGTGTATATTACTCTTGGTCAGGAAAGTGCACTTGGAACTACCCGGTCTCTGGCTATTCTGACATCCCAGAACCTCCCTGGCCTTGCAGCTTTCACACCGGCCCTTCGCTGCACCTATAATGCTGGCCCCAAATCTGCAGCCTGCGAGGGGTCCCTGCTCCCGCCTGTCGCTGCTGCCAACACGAACATGCTCATTCTCCCTCCGCCCCCCCGCCACTCGCTGCCTCGCTCGGGGATCAGTGTGGCTGTCTCCCATGTAAGGGATGTGGGGGTTGGCGATTCCTCTCTCCTGGCAACACATGCCCGTCTAGGCCCCTCCTTCAATGAAGAGGGCCTCCTCCTCCCCGGGATGACCAGTGGCATATTGTGGAAAATATGGCATGTGACTTCCAAACAAGGCAATAAACGGCAGTGCAGCTTCTGCCTGGCCCCTGCTGTGTGTGGTAGGGTGCTCAAGGAGCCCTCGTGCCCAGAAGCTGAAGCTGCAAACACCCACCCTGCACTGCCCTGGCAACCACACGAGCAATCCCTGGGGAGACTCCTCCAGCCTGTCAAGTCCTGACTGCCACCTCCTGGGTGGCCCAGAGCCAGAGCAGCTAGATAAGCCTCTCGGGAGCCCCTGACCCAGGAGAACTACGTGAACCAATAAATGACCACTCTCGAATGCTGCGGTTCAGGGGCAGTTTGCTGTGCAGCCTCTGGTAGCCACCACGGGTGGGGAGGATGGAGTTCGTGACTACCATCTGCTGACCACCACGAGCCCTTGGCCGTCTGCCCCTCAGATTCCGACTGTGTTTATTCTCCAGCTTAAATTTACAGAGAAGCGGGGACAGCAGGCAGGAGTGATGCACAGGGGAACTCTGGTCAAAGCGAAATGCTGAAAAGATCGTTTTAGAAAAGCTTTAAGATGGGAACCAGCAGTCAGCGTAATGGCTATGTCGCTGGATTCCCACGTAGTCGACTGCAGTTTGCATCCCGGACCCGGTGGCTTAGAACTCACGCCGGGCACGTGTGAGTGCGTGCCCAAGATCCCAAGAGGAGAATGGAGGAGAAGGGATTGAGGCGTGACCATCCCCCCTGGGGGGTGATTTCTCACTTTCTGTCTCTATGTTTCTCTGTCTGTCTGGCGAGCGCAGGCGCCCTATAGCTAAAACCTCTCAAAAACAAACAAACAACAAAAGAAAAGCTTTAAGAAAGCACGTACAATATAATCCACATTTCTCACCCTGCTCAGGAAACTTGCAGCAAAAATACACGCTGCTGAGCCAGGTAGGGTGCCAATAGCACATTGGACCCACCTGCGCAAGGTTCTGGGGTCGCAACCCGGAGAGCTCCTGGAGTGCAGTTACGCCCGTGTGCCGTGGTCAACAGCTGGGACCGCGCAAAGATGGCGCTGGGCGCCTGTCTGTCTGTCTCTGACTCTTTCTCATGGAATAAATAAATAGATAAGTCTAGTGTATATATATATATGCACATATGTATATATATACACACACACTTATTTATATGTGTATATATACATGTATATATACATATGTGTATTTGTACACACACACACACACACGGCTGTTTCAGCTCTTTAGTCAGGTTCCTGGGGACTCAGTGGCATGAAAATAGCACAGAGGTGAGGTTGAAGCATGGTCGGGTGATTTTTCTGAAGGTCTCGGAGGAGGTGGCAGAACCACTACCGTCCCAAGCCACGTGGAATGGAAAGTAAAGTTGTGGGGACCACGCTCGCAGGTGCTCAGCCCTGGGGAAAGGACCAAGCCTTGCTGAGTGATGACAGGACGGGGTCCTTCAGGCCCCTCTCTGCAGTCCTCATCCTCACAGGATCTACAGGTAAGGTTTGGGGCTATGTGCTTCAGCATCAATTCTTTTTTTTTTTTTTTGGAGAGGTTTTCGCTATAGGGCACGTGCGCTCGCCAGACAGTGAGAGATAGAGAGACAGAAAGTGAGAAATCACCCCCTGGGGGGATGGTCACGCCGCAATCCCTTCTCCTCCATTCGTCTCTCAGGATTTTGGGCACCCACGCACACGCGCCCGGCGTGTTTTAAGCCACCAGGTCGGGGACGCGAACCGCAGTCGACTACGGGGGAGGCCAGCGACATAACCATTACGCTAACTGCTGGTTTCCAGCATCAATTCTTCAACCATACTCTAGAAACATCCTTAAGGGCCTCCAAGAGAAGAGGGGAGGGAAACCCAAAGATGAACGCTCAGCTGTTCACATGTGGCACCCAGGAGAATGCCCCCAGTTCAGATCTGCACCAGGGGGGCAGAAGGATGCCCCAGGGCAGGGCTCGGAGTCTTCGCAGCCCCTCACCTCTGCGTTGGGAACGAGAACCGAACCGGGAGAGACAGGGAGAGGCTTCACCAAGTTCAGCCGGGGGAAAGGGCCAGGGCAGGCTAGGGGTAAAGGGCCAGGGCAGGCTCGCCCAGGTCGTCAGCACACCATAGAGATTTCCTGTGGTGTCTGAGCTGTGGGCCAAATTCCCCTGGGGCACCAAACTCAGGGGCCTCGGGGTCTGGCTCCAGAAGCCAGGGCTCGCCCCAATTCACCCCAATGAATATGGAATAGTGCTCCAGCAAAAACACCAAACACCGGTTAGGCAATCAGTTAAAAGATAAATCTTACAAAACAAACAACTGCCTTGTGGGAAAAGCCAAATCCTCCCTCCAAGAGGAAAAAACAAAGAAAATTCCTCGGTTACATACAAGAGGGTCAGACCTTCCAAATCCAGACCTCGGCATGTGCTAAGAAAACCAAGAATAAGCAAGAAAATATGCCATTTGAACTGAGTTCAAAATGTCTTTTACAAGTGAAGCAAATTACTTCTGTATGTTCCAGGGCCCTGTAGAGAACAATAGCGTTCTGCCTTTAATGGGTAAAATTACACAATTTGCTTTTTACAGTAAGCCCGAAGCCGCAGTGGCTACAGATAGCATCGTGCTCCCGAGGACTCGACTCTCCACGCAACGCGCTCCCAGCAGTGTGAGCACTTGAGGGACGCGGTCGCCCAGGGGCGGAGGGAGGCGGCCGACCCTGCCTGGTATTGTCTGAACACAGCCTTCTCCAATCCGTGCTTCTCCTCTTCCTCCATCGCCTCTGGGTTTTGAGACTGGGTGGCTTTGACTTGGCTCCTGGAGGGTGGCGGGCGCAGTGTTGCCTAGAGTTACTGACTTGTGACCCACACCCCTGAAAGTGGGGGGCCACTGCTCCGGACACTTCGCGGCGCGGGCAGTTCCCGCGAGGGCCGGCCGGATGAGCCCAATGCGCCACTTTGGTGTGGAAGCGTCCCGAGGCGCAGGCCCAAGGGTGGGCTCCGGCCGCGCGTCCCGGGAAGGAGTGGCCGCCCTCGCTTCG
>NW_006201036.1:1733113-1733446 GCF_000334495.1 Tupaia belangeri chinensis | reverse complement strand
CGCCCCGCCCGGGTCCTGGCAGCCCCTGCCTGCGGGCGTTGGGTCCAGACGGGCTTTGGCTTCCCTGCTGTTGTCCCCGAGTCCCCCCGCCCGGGGTGCGCGGAGCAGCGTTTCTGGGACTGGACTGTGTCCCTGGGTGGTCGCGGTCCAGCCGTTTTCCGGTCGCATCTCCTGGCCTGGAGGACGCGCGCGCTTGGAGGGTGCCGCTGGCTCTTCCTGGAGGGGCCCTCGCTGCCCTCGGGGGACCTGCAGCCGCGGCCGATGGACCCGGAGCGCTCGAGGCCCCCAGAGAGGCGCACCGGACCTGCTGAGGGGGCCCCAGGGCCCAGTGGT
>NW_006201036.1:1723120-1733081 GCF_000334495.1 Tupaia belangeri chinensis | reverse complement strand
CGCCCGGGCCAGGGGTGGGTGTCAGCCGGCAGCCCCGCCTTCCGCAGGCAGAGAGAAAGAGGGGCCACTCAGCCCTTCCACGTCCAGCTGAGCTCCAGGTGTCCGGCCAGTGGCCGCGAGCCGGACGTGCCGGGCGGCTTTCCGGGAGGGTGTCTGGGTGTAAGGCGATGCCGGCCACGTCAGCCGACCCTGATTGATTTGGGAAGGGCGTTTGCGTCGAGGCCGCCGTCCACGAAAGCGTGGCCGCGCGGAGCACACGGTAAAACGAGAAGGGCACGAGCCCCGCGTCCTCACTAACCAGCTCCGGGTTTCCACGCTCTTTCCACGCCCCCCACGTCCCCGCCCTGCGCTGCGAGAATCCCCTCCCCTGCAGGGTCAGTTTGCGCGGCCTGTGCTGGTGGCCACGCTGCGAGACCTGCCCTGCAATGCCTGTGTCTTGGGTCCTGAGCAGAGGGAGTGCTGGGGCGAGAGGCGTGAACGGAGGGCGGCGGGAAGGGGTCCCGAAGATCACTGCTTAAATCCAGGTGGCCTCTGCACCAGGCGCTACTGCAAGCCTTGGGGTGCGGCGGTCGTTTCCGGTGGAAAGAAAGAAGTATCTGGTGAGCAAAGCAATTCCCGGCGTTTCTTTGCAGTTTGGACCCTGGGTGGAGGTAGCGATCTTTGTTTTTGTTTTTGTTTTCTAGTGAATAATCCTTGTGGAGGAGGGAGTAGGATGCGCCTCTCTTGCCCTGAGCTACTAGGTTAACCGAAAACCCAGTGGGTGTGGTTATTCTTATTCAGAATAGGAATATGGTTACAGGGTTACAGGAGGTTACTGGAGATGGGGGTTTGGGATCTTTTCGGTTGTGAGGAGTCCTTGTGCTTTCAGTGTGTTTTATACATAAAGTAATTTACTGTGTAAAAACATCCAAAGGCCACTATGAAGGGATTTATAAGTTCTTATTGTTCATTTTTACAGGAAGACGCTGTGCCCTAAGGAGGCCAATACCTGGCTTAGGGGGGGGTGGAGTTTTAGGGTCCCTCCCCCATTGTGTTATTTCTGGCCCAGCTCCCTGGAGAAGTGGTCATAATAAATAATGATAGTGATACATCTAGAAGAGAGTAAATGGAAACATCTTGAATGAGACGGCTTTGTGGAAAAAGCAGCTTTTTTATGACTATGGTAAAGCAACACGTTTTTCTTATTACGACTGTGTACCAAGCAGAGAACCACACATTTGAGACTTCCCGAGTTTAACGGTGAGATCAAGTTTAACCCTCTCCTCCATGTGATAAACGTCACCCCGAAAACCCCAAGGCCGTGCACCCCCGCGTGACATGCAGGACATGCAGGCTCAGCCGGGGCTCTGGGAGAGAGGCAGGACTTGAGATGAGAAACCCTGAGGAAACGGCCGTCGTGTGCTCCAACAGCAGCCTGTGTTTGGAAAGGGGATTTTTCCCAGGGACGGGTCTTGGTGGTAGTGGTCTGTGGGTTTACGAGGCGATGTGAAGTGACGTCTGTTTTTAATGTGGAACATTCGCCCATTGTCCGTTCAGAGCGCAGCTGGAGTGCGTGGCTGCGTGCCCCCTCTCAGCGAGTCTCTGCCCAGGTTGAACTTCCAGGACTTTTTAAGCCTGGCAGACTCTGAGTTTTAGCCACTGGCACTTTCACTTGGACTCTTTCTGAAGTCAGAGGAAGAGAAATGGGGGCGTCTGGGCCTCTCTGACAGGTAGGGAAGATGAATCCCCTTTGGAAAGGTTTCAGCTGGGAACCTCCAGGGAGGCAGGGAGGCTGGGAAGTGGTGGCTGCCCTGAAGGCCTGGGCACCCTCCTCCTCAGGACAGTTAGCCTCAGCATTGGAAGTCTGTTCTCTTTGCAGGCCTTTTCCTTTGGGGACTTCTAAGGATATAATTCCGGGTGGTACTGGGGCAAAGAAGGGTGCCGCCAGCTGGTCTCCCCACCCGAGGCCCTGCAGTGACTGCGATGGGAGCCTTCTGGTGTTTGTCTGGTCCGTGCCCTGGAACCCTGGAGGCGGACGTGGAGGACACCCATCCACGGCCTGTGCAGCCAGGGGACGGCATGCTGCCTCTTCCTGGGGGGTCCTCAGGGCCGGCCCTGCTTGCACACGGCACTGGCTGTGACTGTCCCTTGGGAAGAGCGCTGTCATTAGGGTTTTTCCCAGTCGCTTCTTTAGGGCCCCGCAGTGACTGCCGAGGGGACCCTGTGAGTTGGCTTTTGGAGGAAGTGGCCCGTGAGGTAGGTCTGGCCTTCGTGGTTGAACCCTCTGCTTTGGGGCCAGTGCAGTTTCACGCAAGGTCTCTGGAGCTAAAGGCCTGGTTTTGAAACCGTACTTCTCTGTGGACACCTGGGCGCACCGTGTAACAGCGCTCACTGTCCTGTGGGCTGGGTGGGCGTCGAAGCGAACATCCAAGCGGCAGGAGGAGTTCGGCCAGTAGCTAGGGCTGCCACCGGCCGGGGTTGGCACCAGCTCCCTCTTCTGAGCCTGTGCTACTTGGTGTCCAGGAGCTGACGGAGTCGGACGGGCTGGGGAGTGCCGGCCAGGTCTGCTTGCTTGCAGTTGTCACTAAATACGGCTGGGGTGTGACCGGTTGAAGATCTCACTAACAGGGTGGCCCGAAGAATGATCGGATAACGCTGGGGGTTTTCGTCAAGCTTTTCAAAAACAGGTATTTGTGTTGGTATGCTTTGACCATTTTTGGAATTTCTGAGGGTGGTTTTCTCTTAAGTCCTATCTCTGCAAAAAAATAAAAAACAAAAAGCAACAAAAAAAGTCTGGGAAAGAAGTAATTGCAGAAAAATGTAGCCTAATTTGACTAAGTAGCTTCAAGTTTTCAGTTCTGGGGGGAGGTGGTGTGTGTGTCTTTAATTGTTGCTGGAACACGCTTCAGTAGGCACTCTGTCACTTGTGAGATGTTATCAGGGGACCATGTGCAGCTTCCAGGCCTTCCCAGTGGGGGAGGGGCTCGTGTCCCCAAAGGGTATTAACTGGTGTGCAGTTGAACTGCAGTGGTGGCCCCAACTCCTCACTGCAGCGTGTGAGCTGAGGAGCACAGTAGCCGGGGCACCTAGAGCCGTTTCAGTTGGAGTGAATTAAGACGCAGAGGACCGACTCAGTTCCTTCACCTCCCTGTCCTCAGTTTCTGGTGTCTGCAGCCTCCTGTGACTTCAGAAAACAGCACTGGGTTCTTGGTGGCCGGCTTTGAGGAGTAAGTGGTAAGCCTTCCAGCTCATGCACTGGGATTTTTGCGCTCACACCCACCTGCTTTAACCTCTCCCAGCAGTTTTTTAGTTTCCCGAAGGAGCCTTTTCCCCTCCTTGGTTACATCAGCCCCTAAGCAGTTTGTTCCTTCTGGTGCTATTGTGACGTATCAGTGATTGTCCTGGAGCTTGCTCACGGTCCGTGCATAGAAATGCAACCTGATTTTATGTGACTTTCCATGCTGCAGGTGTCTGGAGTTATCAGCTCCAGTAGCGTCTTCGTGCATCTTCTCTGTGAGTAAGGTCATATCATATCTGCAAACAGGTAACTTTCCTTGTCCCTATCCAGATCGGATGCCGCCGCCTTTTTTTTTTTTGGAGAGGTTTTTGCTAGAGAGCCCGTGCTTTCGCTGGAGAGACAGAGAAAGACAGAAAGTGAGAAACCACTCCCGCCCCCTCCCTGTCGCGGTCCCTTCTCCATTCTCCTGACTTTCAAGCTGCCAGATCCAGGACTTAAGCCACCGACAGCCATGTGGGAGTCCAGTGCCCCAACCACCTGCTGGCCCCAAGTTCTTTCTTGCCTAAAGTGGTCGGTCTAGTTCCAGACTATGTTCCATTGCGATGTTGAAAAGACAAGGGGTGAAATTGGGTATCCTTGTCTTGTTTCGTTTTTCGGAAGTGTATTTCCTCTGAGCGGGAGTGCGAGACAGTCCCTCCAACAGTGTTTTCAGGCTGTGATCCAGCCCCAACTTCAGCCGGCGTGCGCGTGAGCCCAGAGCCTTCTCGCTGGCTTTTCTGTCACAACCTTGTATTACAGCTGCACCCCGGTGGCTGGCTGCCCTGTCTTGTCCTGATCTTAGAGGAAAAGCTGTCAGTCTTTGACTGCTGAGTATGAGCTTAGCTGTGGGCTTGTCACGTGTGGCCTTTTTATGTCGAGGAGGCTTCCTTTTTTAAAGATTTTTGCCATAGGGTGTGTGTGTTGCTAGAGACAGAGGGGAGGGCAGAGTGAGAAATCACCCCGGGGAGGGGATGGCCATGTCAACCCCTTTTCCGTTCTCTGGGATTTTGGGCACAGGGCACGCACACACCTGGTATGTTCTTTAAGCCACCAGGTCCAGGGTTCCGGCCGTGGAGCCACGTGGGATCCAGCCTGTTAACCACCATGCTGCCCTTTGTCCCCTCCCTCCTTTTTTTATTTATTTTTTTAATTTGCTATAGGATGCCTATGCTTGCTGAAGAGAGTCAGAGACAGAATGAGAAGTGGGAAAGCACCCTCCTGGGAGGTGGCCATGCCACAGATCCCTCTCCTTACCCTTAGGGTTTGGGGCACGCGCACACAGCATCCAGCGTGTTTCCCATGCCGCCGGGTCCCGACCCTGAACTGCGTTTGGCCATGTGGAATCTAGGTGCCTTAACTAGCAAGCCATTGGCGTGCCTGAGGTAGTTTTGTTTTATTCTTAGTTTATTTTAATATCTTTTTCTGTGTTTTGACTTTTGGCACATGTTCCTGTCCTACATGTTCTAAATATGAAATTAAATTGAAGACGATGATGGGGAGTTGGAATTGAACGTAAGCAAGTCGATAATGTAACTGTATTGCAAACACTGACCGCTGGCCGGGGACGACAGAAGACTGCTCCAGCTCGAGGAGGGACTCGGTGCTGGGCTGACAACCCGTACGTGCTGTGCTGTGGATGGGGCAGTTCGGAAAGTCTTTTCGTGTGCCTCGTGGGCTTGGGCCAACGGGAAGTGTGTCCGTGACGTTGGAGCCGAGATCATCGCGGTGGAAGGAGAGAGGGCCAGGTGTGCTGTGAGGGAAGACGGGGAGGAGTCCAGCGGGCACAGGTTGAAGTGGAAGGTGCCAGTGTCCCTCACGACTTCGTGTTCATATTCACCTATGCGTTAACAACAGGAACTTCTGCGCTCTGCGGAAAAATTACTTCTCAGCACCTCATTAGCAGCGAGCACTCTTAGGGCCCAGATCTTGGTTTCTAACTGCAGTTATGCATGGAAGGAAAGAGAGTGAGTTGGAGGAGTGAGCGATTGTGTGGCCGGGACGGGCGAACGTGTGGGATGAGCCTGGACGTGTTCCTGTGGTGGAGAGAGGGGTCGAAGCTGCAGGGTGAGCCTGGACGTGTTCCTGTGGTGGAGAGAGGGGTCGAAGCTGCAGGGCCACGTCGGGGTGGACAACTACCTCCTTGAAGGGGTCTGTGTTTAAGCACCCACATAGATAAAGGTGAGCATGGATTATACCTGGAAAAAATAGGAATCCATGGTGTACATTGATAATAAAAAGAAATAAATATATACTATGTAGGGAGAGTTTTCAAAGTGTTCATGACAAATGTGTATTATGAATGGATTTCAAAATTTTTTGCACCAACATAAATTTGTACTTTAAAATTCTACTTTTGCAAGAGCCTTTTGGAGTCCTCTTGTATGATACAGGGCTGTGTAACAAAGGGCCGCAAATCTGGGTGGCTTAATAGAAACTTACTTTCCCAGTCTGGGTAGTGGAAGTCCAAAACCTCGGTGTTGACAGGGCCACGTTCCCTTCGGAGGCTCTGCGAGTCTTCCTGTGCTGCTGCTCGCACTTTGATCTCTGCCTCCGCCTTCCACGGCCTTCTTCCCTGTGCGTCTTCGCTCCTTATAAGGACCCGTCATTGATTTAGGGCCCTCCCGAAGTCCAGGATGATTGCATCTTGAGTTTTTTTTTTTTTTTAACTCATTACTGTTCCCAAGGCTATTTCCAAATAAGACCACGTTCTGAGGTTCTGGGTGGATACAAATTTGGGGGGCACTATTGGACACACTACAATATGTAAATAAGTGGAATGGGTCAGGAAGGAGGGTGCATGCATAGAGGAGCCCCCCCTAAGGTACAGAGAGTGAGAAAAACCGCATGGTGAGGGGTAATCGTTTGGATTGATGTGGGCAGGAGTAACCAGTGAGTGCTGGATCCGATGGCGGGGGCATGTTTGATTAGGGACCGGGACTTGTTCATCGTCTGCAGAGGTTTCAGATCCCTTATTTGCAGGAGGATAGTTGCTAACTGTGGACGGAGAGACCAGACAGTGCCTTAGCTGGGCGATCCAGGCGACGGCTGATGGGCAGGTGGACCCTGGCCCTTCCGAGACGCCCCTGCTGCTTAGCCGTCCTGCAGCTGGAGAGTCTCTCTCTCCATGCATCCGTCTGGGCAGGGGTCCGCCACCCAGGGCAGGACTGTGACACAGTGGTGAAACAGCTCTGCCAGGCTGACCCCACGGGAAGGCTCTGGGTTCACGTCCTGAGACCTCTCTGGGCACTTGGGTGCCCGTGGGGCAGCTGCAGGCTGGTGAGCTGGCTGTGGATTGCAGCATCAGGACTTCGGTAAGGATGCCGTCTCTCTCATGAATAAATAAATACATTTTTTTCCCCCCAATAAACAGCACTACAAATGAGCATCCTATGAAACAGCCAGTAGGTTGTACAGATTGCCGGTGTGAAAGGCACGGCTACCCAGGACACATTCGCCTTAAGGAGATGACAGGGACTGGAGGAAGCAGCCAGTCTGCGCTGGAGGGAAACACGCCATCAGGTTACTGGACCCATGGCCAAACTGGATAGAGGACGCACATTGTTCAAAAGGGTTGACGAGGCTAATTTTCTTGCATTTGTGAGCCGTGCAGAAATTGTGTAAGAACCTCCTTGCTTTCAGGAAATAGACACAGCTGTGGTATTGGCGGGCCAGGGGTTGGCTGTCTGCAGGCCGCTGTCACGTGCACCTGTGCAGACTGTGCTTGGCGTGGCGGTGCGGCCAGGCCACCTGGCGAGTCTGCTGAGGCGCTGGGATTTTCCTGCACAATTCCTGCAGCTTCTCTGTACATTCGAAATTGTTTCAACAGGAGGAATTGAAATGGGAAATGATGCCAGTGTGGTGTGAAGTGGAGTGAGTGACAGAGTGAGTGACAGAGCCGAGCACTCCAGCAGTCAGAGGCCGGGGAGGGCAGGAGAGCTCGGCACAGGGGCCTGCCCGGCAGACGTGCTCACCGAGTCTCGGTCAGTTTCCGGACTGTAGGCGGCTCTGGCGTTTTTAACACTTATTATACAGAACACCCTCAATTATACAGAACACCCTCACACGAGGACGCAGACGGCACAGGAATCGGACGTTTTTCACCAGCGTCTGCAGCTACGGCCTTCCGGTGTCTTCGCGTTTTCCCCGACAGCTCTAATCATGCACCCGTGACTAGCTCAGGGCCAGGACTGTGTGTGCGTGTTTAAAAGAATTATCTAATTTTATTTATCATTATTATTAATTTTAAGTTTGCTCCAGGGCATGTAGCACACTCACCAGAGAGATGGGGCGGGGTGTGAGAAAGCAAACTGCCAGGAAGGGACTCAAACTGCGGCCAGCCATGTGGGAGTCCAGCACCTTCACCACTATGCCACCTACTGACCCCAAGGACTGTGTTTTTACATGATCTCTGTGCCGTGTTCACGTGCCTGGAGGTCTGCCAGGAAGCGGCGGCTGTGGACATCACGTGGGCCCTGCGTCGATCGAGCAGCACCCACTGCTGTGCCACCAAGCCAGCCCTGGCTTTCCTTCTTTGTCTTTGTCCCCCCATCATCCTCAGTCAGTGTCACCCCTCAGCCAGGCCATAGGATTCGCTTGGCTTGGAAGTGCCCATTTCAGAGGTGTTCCTGTTGTGTTTCAGGGCCACGGCCCTGCGTGCAGAGCCAGGGGTCTCGGCGGAGGATCCAGAGGGGTCTGACCCCTTGTGCATGCTTGTGTAGAGTGCCCGAGCAGCTAGCTCGGAGTTATCAGCCTTGTTTAATCAGCTCTTCCAGCCCTTTCATTCTGGAATCTTTCTTTGGCAGGTGCTCCTGTTAACCTCAGAAGTGCCCTACATACCCTGTGTGTGACAACCCCACCATTCTCAGAGCCTTGGGCGTTATAAAACCAACGTCGTAGTGAGGTGCAGAATGGGGGCGGGCGTTTAGTTTCAGGCGTTTACCGCCCTGTCCCCCTTCAACAGCAATAGCAGTGAAAGACCATGTCTCTCTTGGAAGTTCGGGCTGCTGGGTGCAGAGCATGTTTCTGTATACAGGATGAAGAGATCCAGAGGCCACAAAGGCGTCACAGGAGAAGGAAGATATTCAACGCCTCCATTAAAAGAGAGGCGAGAGCCAGGGTGGCCATGCTGCCATGACACTATGCCGCAGGTGGGGACCATGTGGGAGGCCCAGATCCAGGCCTCCGTCTAACCTGCAGGTGACGTATGCCGTTGTCCCCGCAATTCGGGATGACTGAGGCATGAGGATGATGAGCTCGGGGCTGCCCTGGACAACATAGTGAGGCCCTGTCTGAAGAGATCTGGGTGTGGTATGCATACTGCCCTCCCAGGGGGAGGGAGGAGGATCTCGACACAGCAAGACTCTGTCAAAAAGGAAGAGAGTTGGGTGAGGGAAAAGGGATGGTCAGGTAGTTTGCAGAACACTTGCCAAAGGCTGCCAACTTCTGACGAAGGCGGTACTGATTAGGAATAAAGCAGATGCAAATTAGGAAAAGATGTCCCAAGCCCTTTGTCTTATTCCATCGGCTGCAACCAGAAGTGGGCATCCGGAGAGTGTCCTTGACAGGGTGTGGCGGAGTGGCTTCTCTCACTTTTAGAGCAGATTGGCATTGCCTGCATGTGAAATATGCACATTCTGTGATGATATGATTCAGTCATCTCACTCCTTGGTATGTGACTGGAGGATAGAAAAGCACTCAGCTGGAAAGACAGCTGCACCTCTCTGTTTATTGCAGCATTATTTACAATTGCCAAAACATAGAGCCAACCTAAGTGTCCAAAACCTGATGACTGGGTTGAAAAACTGGTACATATATAGTTTGGAATATTACTCAGCTATAAGAAATGAGATCCTCTTGTTTGACTCAAATGGATGCATACAGAAGACTTAATGTTGAGGGAAGTGAGTCAGACTTTGGAAGATACACACTGTATGTCCCCATTCCGATTGTACTGAGGTTGAGAGATCGGAACATGTGATGGTGGAGAGGGTGGGTGTGGATGGTTTTGACTGTAAGCGGGGAGAGTGGATGGTAGAGAGAAAAACTTCTCAGGACAGTCCTGTCTGCTTAGAAGTGGTATTTGTTAAACTAGTCTGTTTGTTTCATGAGTGCTTTATCAGATTATGAAAGTTCAAGTGCAGTAATGTTTGAAGACTATAAATGATAGTGTATCTTCTTCGTACTAAAAAATAAATAAGATGCTCGGCTTCTGGGGCCTGCTCTAACCCTGTCCTCATGCCGTTCCTTGCAGCAGCTTTGTAGTGGTGCAGTGTTGGACCATCTCCACTTTCTTTCTCTTCTTTCTTTATTTTAAATAAGAATTGTTTACAATTTAAACTTTTTTTTTTTTTTTTTTTTTTTTTTTTTTTTTTTTTTTTTAATATGACCAGAGAGGGAGAGAGAGAAAGTGAGAAAGCAAGCCATCAGTTCTGGGACTTGAACCATTGTAGACTATGTGGGAGTCCAGTGCCCTAACCACCATGCCACCTGCTGGCTCCATCACTGTTTTCTTGATATCCTGAAACTGATACAAAAGACGGGAAACTGATAGGGTGTTGCGTGGAGTAAGAGTAGACTTGTCTTTCTCAAGTTTTTAATGGTTGTTAAAATGGAGGCTCCTCGTTCTCACTTACTGACTTAAAAGGTTTATTTATTTCGTGTTGTGTGTGTGTGTGTGTGTGTGTGTGTGTGTGAGAGAGAGAGAGA
>NW_006201036.1:1722506-1722984 GCF_000334495.1 Tupaia belangeri chinensis | reverse complement strand
GTGGGGGGCCCTTCCTGCCTCTGCCACTGTGGCCAGGCCTCTCATTGACTTTTTTTTTTTTTAATTTTTTTTCTTAGGATGTGTGTGCTTGCCAGAGAGAGGGAGAGTGAGAAATCACTTTTTCAGGGGGCATGGCCATGGTGTACACCCGTCCTCATCCTCCTTGTGGGTTTTGGGCATACACACACAAGAGTCTCATGAGCTTTTCAAGCTGCCGGGCCTGGGACTGGAATTGTGTAGTCGGGCATGTGGGATCCAGAGCCTTCACCACACCATCTGCTGGCCTCAGCTTTTTTGCAGAGGGTGCATGTGTTTACCAGAGAGAGAGAGGTGGAGGGGAGAGGACACCCCGCAGTGGGCTGTGGTCATGCTGCAGCCCCTTCGTCTCCATTCCTCCATCCTTGTTGAGAGTTTGGGTGCACACATATACGCACTTGGTGGTTTTTTTTTTTTTGTTTTTTTTTTTTTTTTTTTTTTT
>NW_006201036.1:1710663-1719792 GCF_000334495.1 Tupaia belangeri chinensis | reverse complement strand
CGTGTTCCCGTGCCTGGGGGTCTGCCAGGAAGCGGCGGCTGTGGACATCACGTGGGCCCTGCGTCGATCGAGCAGCACCCACTGCTGTGCCACCAAGCCAGCCCTGGCTTTCCTTCTTTGTCTTTGTCCCCCCATCATCCTCAGTCAGTGTCACCCCTCAGCCAGGCCATAGGATTCGCTTGGCTTGGAAGTGCCCATTTCAGAGGTGTTCCTGTTGTGTTTCAGGGCCACGGCCCTGCGTGCAGAGCCAGGGGTCTCGGCGGAGGATCCAGAGGGGTCTGACCCCTTGTGCATGCTTGTGTAGAGTGCCCGAGCAGCTAGCTCGGAGTTATCAGCCTTGTTTAATCAGCTCTTCCAGCCCTTTCATTCTGGAATCTTTCTTTGGCAGGTGCTCCTGTTAACCTCAGAAGTGCCCTACATACCCTGTGTGTGACAACCCCACCATTCTCAGAGCCTTGGGCGTTATAAAACCAACGTCGTAGTGAGGTGCAGAATGGGGGCGGGCGTTTAGTTTCAGGCGTTTACCGCCCTGTCCCCCTTCAACAGCAATAGCAGTGAAAGACCATGTCTCTCTTGGAAGTTCGGGCTGCTGGGTGCAGAGCATGTTTCTGTATACAGGATGAAGAGATCCAGAGGCCACAAAGGCGTCACAGGAGAAGGAAGATATTCAACGCCTCCATTAAAAGAGAGGCGAGAGCCAGGGTGGCCATGCTGCCATGACACTATGCCGCAGGTGGGGACCATGTGGGAGGCCCAGATCCAGGCCTCCGTCTAACCTGCAGGTGACGTATGCCGTTGTCCCCGCAATTCGGGATGACTGAGGCATGAGGATGATGAGCTCGGGGCTGCCCTGGACAACATAGTGAGGCCCTGTCTGAAGAGATCTGGGTGTGGTATGCATACTGCCCTCCCAGGGGGAGGGAGGAGGATCTCGACACAGCAAGACTCTGTCAAAAAGGAAGAGAGTTGGGTGAGGGAAAAGGGATGGTCAGGTAGTTTGCAGAACACTTGCCAAAGGCTGCCAACTTCTGACGAAGGCGGTACTGATTAGGAATAAAGCAGATGCAAATTAGGAAAAGATGTCCCAAGCCCTTTGTCTTATTCCATCGGCTGCAACCAGAAGTGGGCATCCGGAGAGTGTCCTTGACAGGGTGTGGCGGAGTGGCTTCTCTCACTTTTAGAGCAGATTGGCATTGCCTGCATGTGAAATATGCACATTCTGTGATGATATGATTCAGTCATCTCACTCCTTGGTATGTGACTGGAGGATAGAAAAGCACTCAGCTGGAAAGACAGCTGCACCTCTCTGTTTATTGCAGCATTATTTACAATTGCCAAAACATAGAGCCAACCTAAGTGTCCAAAACCTGATGACTGGGTTGAAAAACTGGTACATATATAGTTTGGAATATTACTCAGCTATAAGAAATGAGATCCTCTTGTTTGACTCAAATGGATGCATACAGAAGACTTAATGTTGAGGGAAGTGAGTCAGACTTTGGAAGATACACACTGTATGTCCCCATTCCGATTGTACTGAGGTTGAGAGATCGGAACATGTGATGGTGGAGAGGGTGGGTGTGGATGTTTTTGACTGTAAGCGGGGAGAGTGGATGGTAGAGAGAAAAACTTCTCAGGACAGTCCTGTCTGCTTAGAAGTGGTATTTGTTAAACTAGTCTGTTTGTTTCATGAGTGCTTTATCAGATTATGAAAGTTCAAGTGCAGTAATGTTTGAAGACTATAAATGATAGTGTATCTTCTTCGTACTAAAAAATAAATAAGATGCTCGGCTTCTGGGGCCTGCTCTAACCCTGTCCTCATGCCGTTTCTTGCAGCAGCTTTGTAGTGGTGCAGTGTTGGACCATCTCCACTTTCTTTCTCTTCTTTCTATACTTCTTTGTTAATTTAAACTTTTTTTTTTTTTTTTTTTTTTTTTTTTTTTTTTTTTTTTTTAATATGACCAGAGAGGGAGAGAGAGAAAGTGAGAAAGCAAGCCATCAGTTCTGGGACTTGAACCATTGTAGACTATGTGGGAGTCCAGTGCCCTAACCACCATGCCACCTGCTGGCTCCATCACTGTTTTCTTGATATCCTGAAACTGATACAAAAGACGGGAAACTGATAGGGTGTTGCGTGGAGTAAGAGTAGACTTGTCTTTCTCAAGTTTTTAATGGTTGTTAAAATGGAGGCTCCTCGTTCTCACTTACTGACTTAAAAGGTTTATTTATTTCGTGTTGTGTGTGTGTGTGTGTGTGTGTGTGTGTGTGAGAGAGAGAGAGAGCGAGAGAGAGAGAGAGAGAATGCGAAAGGGGGGGAGGGAGAGAGATGCGAAAGTGGGGGAGGGAGAGAGGGACCCTCCATAGGGTCTTGTCCCGCCATGATGCCCCCACCTGTTCAGCCAGCTGCACCCAGGATCCGAACCCCGGGCCATGTTACTGCTCTAGCATCACACAGCGGGGCCCTGCTGCCTCTGCCACTGTGGCCAGGCCTCTCATTGACTTTTTTTTTTTTTAATTTTTTTTCTTAGGATGTGTGTGCTTGCCAGAGAGAGGGAGAGTGAGAAATCACTTTTTCAGGGGGCATGGCCATGGTGTACACCCGTCCTCATCCTCCTTGTGGGTTTTGGGCATACACACACAAGAGTCTCATGAGCTTTTCAAGCTGCCGGGCCTGGGACTGGAATTGTGTAGTCGGGCATGTGGGATCCAGAGCCTTCACCACACCATCTGCTGGCCTCAGCTTTTTTGCAGAGGGTGCATGTGTTTACCAGAGAGAGAGAGGTGGAGGGGAGAGGACACCCCGCAGTGGGCTGTGGTCATGCTGCAGCCCCTTCGTCTCCATTCCTCCATCCTTGTTGAGAGTTTGGGTGCACACATATACGCACTTGGTGGTTTTTTTTTTTTTTGATTTTTTTTTTTTTTGCTATAGGGCACGTGCGCTTGCAAGAAAGACAGAGACAGAGAGACAGAAAACGAGAAATCATTGCCCGGAGGGATGGCCATGCCACAATCCCTTCTCCTCCGTTCTCCTCTTGGGATTTTGGGCACGCACGCACACGCGCCCGGTGTGAGTTTAAGCCTCCAGGTCCAGGACTCAAACCGTGGTTGACTACGTGGGAGTCCAGCGACATAGCCATTAGGCTAACTGCTGGTCCCTTCACTTGGTGTTTTTCAGGCTGCAGGAGCCAGGCACTTGAATTGTGGTTGGATATGTAGGATCTGGCTTGCTTAATCACTTGCTGGCTCACTGACTGACTTTTTAAACGATAAAAAACTTTTCTAAATTTTAATTTATTTAATTTCATTTGTTATTATTTTTTAATTTGGTCAGAGAGAGGAAGAGAGAGAGAGAGAAAGGGAAAGTGAGAAAACAAGCCACCAGGTCCGGGACTCAAACCGTGGTCTGCCATGTGGGAGTCCAGCGCCCTCAACCATCACACCACCTGCTGGCCCCAAAAGGTGGAAACCTTTGTAACAGATGATAGAATATTACCCTGTGGAGGGGTAGGTGGGACTCAGTGGTAAA
The DNA here is from genome assembly GCF_000334495.1 of Tupaia belangeri chinensis. Taxonomy (NCBI): domain Eukaryota; kingdom Metazoa; phylum Chordata; class Mammalia; order Scandentia; family Tupaiidae; genus Tupaia; species Tupaia belangeri. The sequence goes on along the minus strand of NW_006201036.1, from coordinate 1,716,266 downwards.
CTGTGATGCTCGGCAAGGCAGACTCGCGTGGGAAGGTTCTGGTCCGTGTCCGGAGACCTCCCTGAGCGTTCCGGGCACACTGTGCATGCTTGTCCAGGGTGGGTTGAGGCTCCGGGTGGCTCATGGCCTCGGACCGCCTGGGGGGCGCTGCATCTCCTTCTCGCTTTGTCTCGTTGATGGAATAAACAAATAATGGTAGTAAAACCGTTGTACCGTTAGGGGTTGAAGTGCGTCTCCCCCAAAATGGACACGTTGCAGCTCACGCTGACTTCCCCAGGTGACCTCGTGTGCAGGGAGGGTCTTTACGGAGGTGATCATTTCATCCGAGTCACTGACCCACCCCGACTGGTGTCCTTGGCAAGGGGACATTTGGACACAGGCAGCGCACGGGACAGGACCGTGGGGAGGACGTGCACGTGCAGGAGAGGCCTTTGCTGGGGAGCGGCCTGGAGCGGAACCGCTGTTGGCCTCGGACGGAAAGCCAGCGGTCTGCCGCGTAAAGGAGCCCGTGGGGCCTGGGGTGCTTTGTACGCAGCCTCGGGAAGCAAAGCCGAAGCCGCAGACATGCCGGCTAATGCCGGCCAGGTGCCGCTGGCTGCGCGTTCTGCCCCGCTTCTGCGTGCGTGTGACTTGGTGAGGAGCTCCCAGGCTTGCTAAGCCACACCCCGGAGCCTGGGCTGGGACGCCGACTGCGGTGCGGAGGTGGGGTCCGACTCCCCAGGCCCGGCTTGGATGGGAGCTGTGTGGAGCCCTGTGCGTCCCACCTCCCTGCTCCGTGAGTCCCGGAGCGTCAGACGCAGCTCCCCTGCACCCTGCTCGTGGCCAGCCCTGGGGCACCCCTGTGCAGGCCAGCCCTGTGACTCAGCCTGCTTTCGGGGGCCGGGGGCCAGCGGCCAGGGGCTTTTCTACACTCCTGCTGTCTTTGAGTGTATTTGGCCCCTCAAAGTTTATGTGCTGATGCAGGGGGTGAAAAGTTGACCCAGCTGTGGTGTCGGAAGTTGGGGCTTTGGGAGTAGAGTCGGGGTTCAGGTCTGTGCCCGTGACTGAGTCCCCGGGTATAAGGAGGGGCTGCCTGGGACACAGACCATGCCCTCCTGCCCTCCTGAGCTATGATGCGGCTGGAAGCGCCCCTAGAGGGCCCGGGCTCCAGCCGGAGCTGATAAACTATTTCTTTTTTTAAAAAAGAAGTACTTAATTTTATTTATTATTATTATTTTTAAAATTTGCTACAGAGCACATGTAGTAGAGAGAGAGGAAGTGAGAAAGCAAGCTACCAGGTCCAGGACTCAAACCGTGGTCAGCCGTGTGGGTGTCCAGTGCCTTAACCACTAAGCCACAGCTAGCCCTGATAAACCATGCACACTCAGGGGCCTCCAGCTGTTGCCTGGAGAGGAGGGCCTTGAACCCTGGGGCTCCTGGACTGTGACTGGGGTGTGTGATCTGCAGGGGCCTCCAGATGTCACAGGGGAGCTCTAGGCTGCCCCTCAAGGCCCAGCTCCCTGGTGTCAGGTGCCCTGCCCTGGGCCTTTGTTTCTCGCACAGGGCCCTGGGCAACAGTAAAGGCAACCTCTTCCCAGGGCGGGATTGTGGGACTGTCAGCAGTTGGATTTATGTGGCCCTGGGAACCCTTTGAAGTGGAGGCAGCCTGACCGCCCTGGGCTCCTGGGGTGGGGCTGGCAGGGAGGAGTTGTTGGAGGTGTGTGTGCGCGTGTGTGTGTATGTGTGTGTGTGTGCATGCGTGTGTGTTTGAGCTCAGATGCCTCTCACTCTGGCCTGTCTTCCAGAGCAAAGGGTAGCCCCTAGGCTGCCGTGGAAGGTGTGGACTTGGGGCGGGCCCTGAGTTTGCTCCTGTGGCTTTTGGGGAGATCCCTGTCCGAGGGCGTGGTGCTTGGCGGGATGTGCTGGAAGAGGGTCCTGGTGCGGGTGACCAAGCAGGGGCCGAGCACAGGAGGGGACTGGTGGCTGGAGTGGAGTCAGCTTGGACCCGGGCGGCTTGGCCAAGCTGCAGTCCCTTCTCCTCCATTCTCCTCTCAGGGTCTTGGGCACGCACGCACACGTGCCCGGCATGAGTTTAAGCCACCAGGTCCAGGACACGAACTGCGGTCAACTACCTGGGAGTCCAGCGACATAGCCATGAGGCCAACTGCTGGTCCCAGTGTTGAGAGAAGAAACCCGGTGATGCATTGGGCTGATAGGAGCTGCGGAGTCTTCTTTCTGGTTATGGCAGGAATATGAGTGTTTAAGATTCGCCTAGCTTTTTACAGTCTATTCTGAGAGAGACACAGACAGACAGCTCCCTGACAGGGTTTGTGGCCGCTGTCCACCCCAGCCTCCGCCGGCCCAGATTGCAGGCCTGCGCTTACTCTGGGAGGGCTCCAGGCGCGAACCAGCAACCTTCCCCGCGGGGCTGCCTCACCCAGCCCCTTGTATTATGCCCTGCCGTTCGCCCCTCATGAAGCTCTAGTGAGGTACGCCTGTTGTCCTTCATGGGAAAAATTCTGGGTGTCATCATCTTGGTTCAGAAATTTTATTTTGGAAATGAGAAATCTTTATCACTTTCTTTTGGAAGAAGGAAACTCCATTGTTTCGCAAGCCCCAGCCCAGGCGCCGTCAGCTCTAATGGGCGGGTGTGGGCTGTGTTTGTGGAGTTCCCAGGAGTTCCCTTACTTACTTTTTGGGGGCTATTATTCTAAACTTTGAGCCCATTTCTTTTATTTCCTTTTTTCCCCTAAGAAGCTAATAATGTAAAAAGAACCAGGATAGTGTGACGTTTTTTCTGGTTGGCCAACCACACATTTCTATGGATCCAAAAGCTGAGCTGATAAAGATAAAACCAAAAAAAAAAAGGGAAGAACAAGAACTAAAATGTGAGTATAAATTGAACTATTTAGAATTGGGCTTTAAAAAATACTCTTATAATAGCTCTAAGTATGCTTTAATTACTCTAATGAATGAGGTCTGCTGTGAGCTCTGGGGGTGTGTTTTGGGGATAGGTGTGCGTGATGTCCAGGGAGCTTTGGCTTAGGCCAATATTTTTATTTATGAGCATTTATTTTTAAAAGTCATAGTGTTGGGCCAGCTAGGTGGCATGGTGGTTGAGGCAGCTGACTTCTACATGGCCAACTGCTGTTTGAGTCCTGGACCCGGCAGCCTGACAGACAGTTGGCACTTGTTGGTGGGTGCCCGGAGTCCCAAGGAGCATGAGAAGAGATTGCAGTGTGGCCATCCCCCTGGGGTTCGATTCTCTCTCCCTCCCTGTAGCCTGAGCTCTGTAACAAAATAAACATAAAATAATCAGTGTTGGGACCAGCAGGTTTTGTGGTGGTTAAGGTGGCTGGATCCCACATGGCCAACTCCATGGTTCGAGTCCTGGGTTGTTGGCTTGGAAACTGCTGGGTGTGTGTGTGTGTGTGTGTGTGTGTCCCAAATCCTGAGAGGAGACCCAGGAGAAGGGAGTGTAGTGTGGGCCATTTCCCAGGGGGGATTTCTTGCTTCCCTCTTTCTCGGTCTCTGGCAAGCGCATGCGTGCTATAGCAAAAACTAAAAAAATTCTTACAAAACAGTATTACCTATTTTCTGTCTTGCTGAGGCAGAAAATCCTAGGAGCTTTGGGTTGAGCTCACGTAGCTTTCTTACACTGTTTGAATTTTATTATCAGACTAATGTATTTCATACTTGATGAAGTAAAACTCCAGAAAAAAAAAAAAACCCGCTAATCCCCAAACTTCAGTAACTCCACTGATGGCTAAAGGAAGAACTACACAGGGACCAGCTGGTGGCATGGTGGCTCAGAGCTGGGCCCCCACGTGGCCACTGCGGTTCGAGTCCGCACCTGGGCGCTGGCTTTCTCACTTTCACCTTCTCTCTCTCTGGTGAGTACATTTGGCCTACAGCAAATGAACATAAATAAGTAAATAAAGTTAAATAACTGATTTTTTAGAAGAACTACAGAACACACCTGAGAAGGGTGCTAGCTGACGAGCCGTGGCCCTGCCTCCACTCCTGCGCACCTCCCCGTAGTCTGTGTCTGTGCTTCACTGCAGACGTTTTCTGGGCATATGTGCTGCTGCGTCTTTTACTGCTTTCTGTTTTAAGGTGGTGGTAAACGGCGTGTAACCCAGATCAGTCATCTCGAAGCGAGCCGCTCGGTGGCGTTAGGCCATTCACACTGCCACGCGACCCTCACTGCCGTCTGGTCCCAGGACCTTCTCGCCCCTCCCACCCCTCCTCTCCCCAGCCTCAGGCAACCTCTCCCCTTTCTGTCTCCGGGGTTCGCCTGCTCTGGCAGTCCCAGAACTGGACTCAACCGTGCCCGGCTTGGCTCGGTGGCATGTTTGCGAGGGCCCTGCCCTGGGTGGCATCGTTTGTTGTCATCCTCGGGGAGGCCCTGCCGCACTTACCACCAGGCCACACGACGCCGGTGCTGGGAGTCTTTCCGGATCAGTGGGCCAGGCCACCTCGGTTTTCAGAACCGGGGCTGATGTCTGCCCTCCGTCTAGACAAAACGTGGCTCACTGGTGTCCCGTGGTTGGGCACTGGTCACTGTAGCTAGTGTGTGGGACACCTCTGGGGGCATGTGAGCGTCTGTGGGGTGAGCCCCGAAGTGGCCCTCTGTGCCCAGGGTGTCACTTTCCGTGCTGGCAGGTCTGCAGAGTTGCTCTCCCGAAAGGTAGCGGGGTTCCCGTCCCAGCAGCTGGGAGCCGCTCGGGCTGTTCCAGGCCCCACCTCCTCTGGGCACTGTCAGGCATTTTAAACCTTAGGAAGGCTGAACAGTAGGAATGTGCGCCAATTCTGCATATTGCCCTTTAAAAAACTGTCCACAAGGCTGACAGATTACTTATTTATTGAGACATTTTTCCTGTGGGCGCCTTAATTCTGTATATTGACGTTTTAGAAGTTGTCCACGAGGCTGGCTGGCTGGCTGATTTATTCATTTATGCATTCATTCATTTATTGAGAGAGATTTTTGCTATGGGACGTTTGCGGTTGCCAGAGAGACAGAAAGCGAGAAATCACCCCCCAGGGGGGATGGCCACGCTGCAGTTCCTTCTCCTCCATTCTCCTCTCAGGATCTTGGGCACGCATGCACACACACCTGGTGTGAGCTTTAAGCCACTGGGTCTGGGACTCGAACTGTGGTCAACTATGTGGGACTCCAGTGACGTACCCATTACACCATCTGCTGGTCCATTTATTTACTTTTTATTAAATTTTTGTTATAGGGTTTGTGCACCCACCAGGGAGAGAGAGTGAGGGAAAGTGGGAGATCGCCTCTGGGGGCGGGGCACACTGCAATCCCTTCTCCATTCTCCCCCCAGGATTTCTGGCATGTATGCAGAGGCCCCTGGTATGTTTTTCAAGCTGCCGGGTCCAGGACTCTGCACAGTGGACCCTGTGGGATCTGCCCTTAACCTCCAGGCCGGCCGCACAGTGGACCCTGTGGGATCCAGCCTTAACCTCCATGCCGCCCGCACAGTGGACCCTGTGGGATCCAGCCTTAACCTCCATGCCGCCCGCACAGTGGACCCTGTGGGATCCGCCCTTAACCTCCAGGCTGCCCGCACAGTGGACCCTGTGGGATCCAGCCTTAACCTCCATGCCGC
>NW_006201036.1:1700213-1710553 GCF_000334495.1 Tupaia belangeri chinensis | reverse complement strand
CCCCGGCCCCCCCCCAAGTGGCCCCTGGGGGACCCCCCCATAACCCCCATGCCGCCCGCACAGTGGACCCTGTGGGATCCGCCCTTAACCTCCAGGCTGCCTGCACAGTGGACTCTGTGGGATCCGCCCATAACCTCCATGCCGCCCGCACAGTGGACCCTGTGGGATCCAGCCTTAACCTCCATGCCGCCCGCACAGTGGACCCTGTGGGATCCAGCCTTAACCTCCATGCCGCCCGCACAGTGGACCCTGTGGGATCCGCCCATAACCTCCATGCCGCCCACACAGTGGACCCTGTGGGATCCGCCCTTAACCTCCATGCTGCCTGCTGGCCTTGAGGCTGTTTTAATAAGTCACTTTTTTTGTCCCAAGGAAATGTTGACTTTCACTAATAATTTTCTGCCGGTCGTCAGCTGTCTCAGGAGTTGGAAGACTGGGTAGCCATGGTACAGGCCACTTGCAGACGTTTTCCTAGTTGTCTCTCGACTGCTTGTTTCCATGCAGGGTTGCAATTTTACAGAGTCAAACTAGGCCAGCTTTTATTAGATGTATTTTGAGTTTTGAGTCGTATATTAGAATCTCTTTTCCTCTAAAGTCATTTTTAAAGATGATCCTTTCTGGGGAAGAGGGAAGGTTGTCATGCATCCTGTTTTCTGATTGTTTGGTTCACGTAGAATTTAGGTCCCGCTTTGTTTACTGTCTTCAGAAAAGTACACTGTTGTGCAATCTTTTAAGGTGGCATCTGTGTTTCTTTTACCAGCGATTTGAAAAGGAGCCTTTTTGGTATCACAGTCCCATGTTGGCTTGCTGTGTTTCTGGAATATTCAGCTTCTGTCCCCTTCTTAACGACCATGGCTTTGCAGATTACAGCGTTTGGTAGGGTTAACCCTCTATGTATTTCCCCCATTCTTCTCAGTTGGTCTCACCTCATTTTGCAAATGAACCTTCAAATACTCGTGTTATAAATGAAGTAGGCTCCTCAGGGTTAAGCTCCTCTGTGAGTGTAGTTTGAGCTACAGGTTTTAGATCGCCTTACGTGTTGAGTATTATTTTCCAAATCGTCTGTAACCCTGGTTTCTGTTCCCATGCTTAGAATGGTCCGAGGACGTTTTTTGACTTCCTTGCTGTTACTTTGTGCCATTGCACTTCCTGTAGAGTGATCTGTGCTCTGGTTTGGGGGAACAGATTTGTTTGCTTTTTTAGTTTGCTGGGGCTCGGGCACTCCCAGCAGAGATTGAGAGAAAAACAGGAAAATGAGAAATGGCCCCGGGGGGTGGGCACGCTGCAGGGCCCTCTCTCCTCATTGTCATCTGGGGTTTTGGGCACACACGCACACGTGCCCGGTGTGCTTTTCAAACTGCTGGGTCTGGGGCTCCAGCCGCTCAGTCAGCCCTGTGGGATCCAGTGCCTTAGCCTCCTCCCGGATCTGAAGTCTTTATGTTCGGTCATAGTCGTTCCTCCTTACGCCCAGGGAGTGAGGGAATTTCAGACCCGAGGGTGTCGGGCTCCTTGGACGCCGTATCCTCGGTACACGTTAGGCAGTCCGCGAGGGCGGTGCCTCTGCAGGGGAGAAACTGAGGCAGAGGCTGGCATGGCGGCCCAGGGCTGGGGCTGGCGGAGGCCGGACTGTATCGTGGCGTGAAGACCTATCGGTCTGTTTCTCTCTCTTTCTGAAGATGAAATGAAATGAAATGAACCGAAATAAAGATGCTAACCAACGACTAGGCATGTGGTCCTGGGGTCTGCTGCTTTGTGAGCGTATTATTTGCAGTGAGCAACACATTTATTAGCACTTTGATCAAAGTACATGTGAGGGTTAAAGGATAAACTTCATCTGCCCGCTTGAAATAGATGACATTAAGGAAGAGTGTTGTGTTTGTATTCCTGTAGTACTCTCGGTGTAAATGGTTGCAGATTTTAATTTTTTTTTTTGAGGGGGGGAGAGATTTTTGCTATAGGGCGTGCAATTGCCAGAAAGAGAGAGAGAGAGAGAGAGAGAGAAAACAAGAAATCACCCCCCAGGGGGGATGGCCATGCCGCAATCCCTTCTCCGTTCTCCTCTTGGGATCTTGGGCACGCATGCACGCGCACACACTCACACGTGCCTGGTGTGAGTTTAAGCCACTGGGTCTGGGACTCAAACCTCAGTTGACTACATGGGAGTCCAGCGACATAGCCATTATGCTAACTGCTGGTCCCGATCTCTTGGTGTAAATTTTTTTTTTCTTTTTTTTTGGAGAGGTTTTTGCTATAGGGCACGTGTGCTCACCAGACAGACAGAGAGAGACAGAGAGACAGAAAGCGAGAAATCACCTCCCGGGGGGGATGGTCATGCCGCAATCCCTTCTCCTCCATTCTCCTCTCGGGATCTTGGGGACGCACGCACACGCGCCCGGCGTGAGTTTAAGCCACCAGGTCCGGGATGCGAACCGCGGTCGACTACGTGGGAGTCCAGCGACATAGCCATTACGCTAACTACTGGTCCCTCTTGGTGTAAATTTTTGAAAGAAACCATTATTTCGGATTTTTGTACATTTCCTCAGCTCTTAGTCTCTGTAGTTTTGCTGGCCAAGCCTTAAATTAGCCAATTGCAGCTTCTCTTCTGGGATGTTTCTGGAATGCAGTGTCGGGAGGCCCAGGGTGTGCGTGGTTCTGTAGGTGCCCTCCAGCAGGGAGCCTTAACCACATGTGGCTGCTTAATTGCATTAATGAAGGGAAATAAAGTGTACTAGGTCCATCTAATCTATGAGTGCTCCGTGGCCACTCGGGGCCAGGGCCCCTAGTTGGACAGCAGACACAGCACCTGCAGCCTCCCAGAAGGGTCTGCCGAACAGCCATGCTGCACACTGGCCGTCGCTGCCCACTGGCCGCCCCTGCACCCTGGCCGGCCCTTGCACCCTGCCTGGCCCCTGCACCCTGCCTGGCCCCTGCACTCTGGCTGGCCCCTGCACTCTGGCTGCCACTGCACGCTGGCCACCCTCTGCACCCTGGCTGCCCGCTGCACCTTGGCCTTCGCTGCTCGCTGGCCGCCCACTGCACCTTGGCCATCGCTGGCCGCCCACTGCTCACTGGCTGCCCTCTGCACCCTGGTAGCCCAATGCACCCTGGCCACCGACTACTCACTGGCCGCCCTCTGCACGCTGGCCGCCCGGCATGGCTGGGGTGCCCCTGCCGTGTGCCGCTCATGAGCAGAGTCCACGAACGGAGCTAACTAGTAGAGGAGCACGCGCCGTTTACTCTTTCGTACGGGTGCCTTTGCTTTCCATTTGAGTGGGCATGACTTTGGCATGAGCAGTCCTCGTGAGCATGGAAGTGTGTGTGGGAAGGGGTTCGGCAGGTGGAGGGGCACGTCTAGCTGAGCCCAGCTGGGAAGGTGGACCAGCAGGTACACCAGGAAGGACCTGGAGGGATGGCAGCACCACACGGGCATTGACGTGGAAGGACAGGAATCGACAGGTTTTGGAAACGACTCCCACCTAACGCATTAGAACACATTCTTCAAGCAGCTCAACTCTTAGCGTGGGTCACCCACGGTGGATCTTCAGCGGTTTCTCATTTGATCGCAAGGAAGATGGAAACCCTGGGCCGTGTCGCTGTGGATCTCCATGAGACCTTTCACCCACACAACCCTTCAGTTCTCGGGTGTGTACCCGGGCAGGAACTGGTTCTCGTGGTCTTCTGTGGTGCGTCCGTGGAGGAAGCACTTCCGTGTATAAGTGGTGCACCATTTGCACTGTCACCGCGGTGTGCGAGGGCACCGACCCCCACCTTCTCAGCGGCACTCACCGTCTGGTCCGCGCAGGCCTCCTGGGTGCGTGGCGGCACTTCCCTAAGGACGAGCGGTGCTGAGCACCTTGTGCTTCTGGACCATGGGTGTGCCTCCTTGGGAGAAATGTCTGCTCAAGGTCTTTGCCGGGTCTTTGCCAGGTCCTGCCTTCTTCCTGGTGTTAGGGCGTATTACAGCGGAAGGGCTGGCATGAGCGGGGAGAACTGGCGACCTGAGAGGCCCCGGGTCCCGAGAGCAGCCTCTTGCCGCCCAGTGTCTGTCTGGGGTTTCCCTGCCTCTGCAAGCATTCCCTCCCAGTTATGCTTTTATGTATATATATGTTTTAGAGATACATGTATAAAACATGTAATATATATTTGTATATACTTAAAACAGTTTTGGTTTAGGGCACATGCTTTCACCAGAGAGAGATACAGAGAGGGACGGAAAGTGAGAATCCCCCCCGCTGGGCTGTAAGACGCGCCCCCCCCCCCCCCCCCCGGCAGGGGGACGGCAATGCTACAATCCCTTTTCCTCCAATTTTTTTTAAGGGAGATTTTTGCTATTGCACTCCTAGGAAAGATAGAAATCAGCCCCTAGAGAGGATGGTCAGGCTGCAATCCCTTCTTCTCTAGTCTCCTCTCAGGATTTAGGGTACACATGCACACACGTCTGGAGACTCAAACCGCCGTCGGCCATGTGGGAGTCCAGCAACATAACCATTACGCATCCTCTGGTTCCCTATCTCCAGTTCTCCTCTTGGGATTTTGGGTACGCGTACACCTGTACTGGCATGGTTTTCAAGCCACCATGTCTGGGGTGTGTGTGTGTGTGTGTGTGTGTGTGTGTGCGTGTATGAAGACAGGTCATTTTAATTATTTTTTATTTGGAATCAATTAAAATGATTGATTCAAATGATTTTTCTTGAGAGAGATTTTTGCTTTAGGGTGTGCTCACTTGCTGGAGAGACAGAGAGAAAGCTAGAAATCAACAAGCGGGTGGGGAGGTGGCCACGCCACAATCCCTTCTCCTCTAGTCTCCTCTCAGGACTTTGGGCATGCACACGAGCCTGGTGTGAGTTTTAAGCCGCTGGGTCTGGGACTTGAGCTACGGTTGACTACGTGGGAGTCCAGCGACATAGCCATTACGCCACCTGCTGGCCCCTAAAAGCATATCTTTTGGCTAAGGTACCGACTTTGTTGATGAGGTTGAGTTCTCTACGAACTTTTTAAAAAGTACTGATTTCTCTCTTCTGTGAGAGGTAGAGACGGGGACAGAGCCTTACTGATAGGGTCTTGCCACACCCTGTCAGTAAGGTGTCGGTGCCGGGGAGCCGAGCTGCAGCCCGCCTGCTTTGGCACAGGCAGGGTCGCTGCGGGGGTTGCCGTATTCACTTTCTTCATGAAAGGAGCTTTTGCTACACGTGAGCAGGCCTTTCAGGTCCCCCTGCCGGGCACAGGGCAGTCGCCGGCTCTTCAGGTCCCTTTCACTGTCATGGCCGAATTGCTGAGTTCCAGGCCACAAGCCATGAAATCTACCCCTTTGGCCCAGTGAGGCGGGGCGGGCTGAGGCCACAGGAGAGGCGGTTCCCTCTCTGGGCTGGTTGGCCCTAAATAGCCAGAGGGTGGTGTGTGCCTGAAGCCTCTGCTGGCTGCTGGGGAGGCTGAGGCAGGAGGGCCGCAGCAGGGGGCAGCCCTGAGAACCCGCAAACAGGGAGTCCACGCACATCCCAGTTACCCGCCAGATGTCTTGTGTCCATTTTAAAATAAAAAAGACTTATTTATTTAATTTTATTTATCATTATCATTTTAAAATTTGCTACAGAGCATATATGTGAGAGATTGAGAGAGAGAGATTGAGAGAGATTGAGAGAGAGAGAGAGAGAGGGAGAAAGTCGCCAGGTCTGGGTCTTAAACCACGGTCGGCCAAGTGAGCCCAACGCCCTCTCCAGAGCTCCATACCGTGGCCCTCTCGTGTCCACTCTGGCAAGATGTAGGTTGTCCTGGGTCTCCCTCTCTCTGTCCAGCTACAAACATCGCAGTTCCATGTATTCGAAGCTAATTTTCTCATGCACAAACATTTGTCTTAAAAACTCTTCTGCATTTCATGTTGGGTAAAGTCTTTTTACAAGTAAAATGAGAACTAGTGAGTGTTTAAAAAAATAATCGGAATAAAAATAATGATGATTGGGAAAAATACTGAAAAGCTATTGGATGATGAAATGGGGATTTAATGTCTCTATTGGCTGATATGCATGGTATTCCTTCTGGAAAAAGAAATGTAATACACTGTGAAGTTAAATGTGATTCAGTGTGCTATAAACAAGATTACGATGATAACAAAACAACAAAAAACCCTTCTGAGAGCTGGTGTACAGTTTTCCTTCACCTGGGGCCAGCAGGTGGCGTAGTGATCCATGCGCTGGACTCCCACCCGGTCAGCCGCGGTTAGAGCCCTAGACCTGGCGGCTTGAAACTCAGGCTGGGCGTGTGTGCATGTGTGCGTGTGTGTGCACGTGCGTGTGTGCCCAAAGTCCTGAGAGGAGAAGGGATTGCGGCACGGCCATCCTCCCTGGGGAGTGATTTCTGTCTCTCTGGTGAGCACACGCACCCTGTACCCAAAATCTCAAAAAACATATTCCCCCTCCACCTTGTTTTAGTTCATCCCAGAGTGGCAGGGCGGCTAGGAGGGGTTTAGGGGTGCCCAGGCTTCAGAGGCTCAGACGTTCGAGTGTTAAGTGGGAGAGTTTGGTCACTGGCCCAGGACCTTCTGTCTTCAAAGGGAGCAGGGCCCTGGGGGAGGTCACGGCGCCGGGGCCTGGCCAGTGAGCGCTGGCTATGTGGGTGCTGCTGCCTGGGCGTGGCTGGCCTGGAGCCTGCACAGGAGGTGCCCTGCCCGGGTCTGGCGTCTGCTCACCTCGCCAGGTGTGTCTGTTCCCGGGGCGGCCCACCCAGGCCAGCACTTTGCCACCTGACACTGCTCCTCCATCTCTCGTCGGGATTGATCTCTCCTGGGTCCCACGGGGCCGACGATGGTGGGACCCTCAGAGTCCTGTGTCCCACTCGGCCTTGGGCGTCTGCCCTCAGGGAGCCTGGAAGTTGTAAGGACAGGACCGGGCTCCTCCTCACTGCCGTGTCCCGACAGCCTGCTCGGGGGGCAGGGGGTACCTGCCGTGGGAGGTTCTCAGTCGATGCCAGAATAACTGGGATCATATGTGAGCAGCAGTGCGTGTGTGTGTGCGTGTGCGTGTTCATCCACAAATACACGTGTTGTTGTCCCGTGTAGACCTGAGGGGAAGTGGCTCTGTTAGACTGAACACTACCGGGCACCTCTTGGTAGGTCAGAGATGATGGAGTAGTAAGTGGGAGGACCCAGCCTGGGAAGGCTGTACCGCCGATTTCAGCGCCAGGACACTGCGGAAGCCCACGCCGGAGACGCTGGGAGGGGGTGGTGGCCGGCCTTGGGGGAGGGGGTGCAGGGCAGTGGGGCCCCTCTGCTGGGTACCCAGACTGTGGGTGCGTGCCACCGCACAGCTCCCTGTCCAGGGAGAGCGAGCACCAGTGCAGACAGAGCCTCGGTCTGTGACAGTCAGGGTCGCTGTGCGGCCCAGGGCACCGCTGCCAGGTGTCGGCCACCGGAGCGCCGGCAGGGGACGCGGGAGCGGGTCGCAATCCACGCACTTCCTGCTCACCCTGCTGTAAACCTGAAACCAAGTTAAAACAATGGTTGAATAAAAGCAGTTTTGTGCGATTCAGCTTTTCCTCTCAGATTCATTTTTAAATAACAGGTTAGTAATATTTAATAATATGATTTGCATATAAAAGAGGCTGCTTTAAAGTGTCCAATTCAGTGGTTTTCTTCATGTATTTATAGAGTTATGCAACTGTCACTTTAATCAATTTTAGAGTATTTTCACTATCCCCAAAAGACACTTCATGGCATGAAATAGCTCCCTCCACCCCCCGCCCTCGTGGCAACCAGTCTGCTTTCTTCTCTGGATTTCCCTGTTCTGGGTATTTCTTTTTCTTTAAAGTTTCAATCTTTCTTCCATGAGTGAGTGAGCGAGACACAGCGAGGACCCCTGGCACCCCTTTTGCCCCCACCCACACCCCCAGCTTCAGCCAGCCCCAGATCGTGGGCATCTGTGTGCTGGTGTGTTCAGGGACGTTTCTGATGCGGACCCAGAACCTTCCGTGTGGGCCAGCCTGCAGACACCGTGCCCCAGCGCGGCACCCGCGTCCCTCCCCACCTGCTGTCAGTGGACCATGCAGCCGTGCCCTTCCTGACTGCCCCTCAGCAGCGCAGCGTGCCCAGGTTCAGCCATGCCACGCAGTGTCAGCTCTGCATGCCTTTGTTAGTCTTTTTTATTTTTTTTAAGAGGTTTTTGCTATAGGGCGCGTGCGTTCGTCAGAAGGGGAGAGAGAGAGAGAGACAGAGAGAGAGAGAGAGAGAGAGAAGTTGCCCCTCCCAAAGGGGATGGCCATGCCGCAATCCCTTCTCCTCCATTCTCCTCTCGGAATCTTGGGCACGCACACACACGCGCCTGGCCACCGGGTCCAGAACTCAACCGCGGTCGACTACATGGGAGCCCAGCGACATAGCCATTACGCTAACTGCTGGTCCCCCCTTTGTTATTCTTTATTAAAAAGGTCTTTTCTTCATGCTCTACAGTGTTTGCATGTGAGGAGGAGGGAGAGGGAGATGAGCATTTTCTATGGGTCCAGTTGCCCGCAGTCACCCCCCTAGCCCCCCAGGGCACTTGCACGCACACTTGGTGCATTTTGGGCCGACTGGGCAGGGGACCACTGTGGCTGACACATGGGGCCCTGTGTCCCTGTTAATGCAGTGCCACAGAACTGGCCCTCCTTTTTAAAATTAAAATTAATTCTTGATTTTAGAACGTTTCCATTTACAGCAGATGTATGCAGACAGCCTGGAAGCCCTCGACCCGGACTCCATGTTCCTGTTAGCAACACCTTACCTTAGTGTGGCACGCTTTTCCAAAGCAGGGACCCAGGATGGGCATGCTGCTGTGACCTTGAGTCTGTACTTCAGCTGCCTCCAGTTTTACTCGGTGCCCTTCGCCTGCCCCAGGATCTCACTCCGCTCGCCACGTGACCCTTAGCTGCAGTGGCTTTTTAGGCTTCCCTCGGCCAGGGTAGCATTAGAGGAATGCTGGTTCGGTATTCTGGGTACTTTATAGCATGTTCGTCGAATGGGGTTTGTCTGATGTTTTTGTTTAATTTATTTTACTCAGGCTAGTTTGTGTGCTTGGTGGGGGCACCTTCGACAGGGTCTCGTCAGGCCCCACCCCCTTTCCCCAGCCAGCTGGTCACATCTCGGCCCTGGGCACACATGTGCTCAGTGTGTTTCAGGTTGGCCAGACTAGGAATCCGAACCCGAGGCTGGCCACGTGGCGCCCAGCACTAACTCCTTACGCACGAGCTGTGCCACGAGGCCCGAGCTGGGCAGTCTGGTGTTTTCCTTATGATTAGACGGTGGGTTCCGGGGGCGAGACCACAGAGGTGGAGTGCCCTTCTCATGTTACAGCCAGAAAGCACATGCCCTGTCACCCATGTCGATGATGATCATGTTTTCAACTTTGGAACATTCCTGGGCATGTAGACCGTATTTTATTTATGTTGCCAGGTGGCGGCTGTGTGGTTGCCTTCACTTTTTGGTGATTACGAATAGCACCGCTGTGAGCACGTGTGTCCACGTTTTCACGTCCCAGGGCATCTTCGTGTCTGAGATTCCGAGGGCCCGCCCCACTGTTTCCCAGGGCGGCTCTGTTGTGCATCCCTGCCCACTGCTGTGAGGGTTCCAGCTTCTCCGTCCTCACTGGCGCTGCATTGTTCCGGATCGATCCTGTTCTGTTTGTTGTGGTTCGATCTTCCCGAATTGAATTCTGGGATATAATACTCAACTCCAGACTTGTCTCTATGATTAAGTTGGCCATTTTGTTAGTTTTTGAACTCTTATTTCTGTTGTGTCTGTATTTAATTTTCCTGATATAGCACTCCCTTGAGAACTTCTTGGAGATCTGTTCTGGTGTTAGTAAATCGTTTCAGGTTTTGTTTATCTGAGAATGTTCTTGTCTTTTCTTCCCATATGAAGGATAATCTTGCTGGGTACAGTAATCTTAACTGAAATTGCTTTTCCCTTAACACTTTGAATATATTTTCGTATTCTTTCCTTGCTCACATTGTTTCCGATGAAAGGTCTGCTGTTAGTCTGATGGGATATCCTTTGTAGGTAACTTGCCATTTTTCTCTTGCCTATCTTAGTATCTTGTCTTGTTTGCGGTTTTGGTCAATCTGACTATAATGTGTCTTGGAGAAAATCTTCTTGGGTTCTCTTTGGAATCCTTTGTATTTCTTGGGACTGGATCTTTGAGTGCCTCTCTAGGTTTGGAAAGTTTTCTTGCAGGGTTTCATGGAATAGATTATCAGTGTCCTTATAAGTTTCTTTACCTTCTGGAATACCAATTATATGGGTGTTTGGACGTTTGATGGTATCTAGTATTTCTCGTATATTATTCTCATTTTTGGGGACAATTTTGTCACTCGTGGTG
>NW_006201036.1:1657001-1696750 GCF_000334495.1 Tupaia belangeri chinensis | reverse complement strand
GTCTTCCAGTGGCGGGCGCCGTGGTTGCTGCTTCTGCGGGTGCCTTCCTTCGCTGGCGAGCGCCGCCGCTCCGGGGGCATGGGCTCTCCCGCGCCCCGCGCCGGCTTCCGCCGGGCGCGCCCCTCGTGGTGGATATTCTTAGGCCAGCAGTTTTCTCTTGTATGTCTGAGACTATTTTCTGTATGATCTAGTCTGCTTTTAATATTTTCAAGGGAGATTTTGACTTCCTGTATTATAGCCTTCATCTCTAACAGGTCCATTTAATTCTTTTGTAAAGTGTGTAATTATTCTTTTGGATCTTGCAAGAATTTTCTCACCTCCTGGAACTCATCAGCTCCTTTCTCCTGCCTCTTCAGCAGTTCATTGTCTCTCTTCTCTTCCATTTCTGTTAACTTCATTATTATGAATGCTCTAGATTCTTTATCAGACATTTCCATGATTTTCATTGAACTGTCTGTTGATGAAGAGGAGTTATTTTTTTCCCTTGGAGGAGAAGTATTTTCTTGCTTTCCCATACTTCTTGTGGTCCTGCGGTGATTTCTAGTCATCTGGTGGATGGTGTGTTTCTTGCTAATTCTTGAAGTTCTATCTGAGTGTGCAGGATCGTGCAGAAGGAGGTGATCTGGAATCTCTTTACCGTTCTGTTTTTAATCCCTTCGTGCAGCAGATTCAGTAGATATTGAGGACTAGGTTAATCCTAATAGTATTTGGATGTTTGGCTATGGTTCCCTTAGATCCGTCACTCGAGTTTGTGGGATGGAGGCTGAATTATCAGTAGAAAAATCTTCATTTCTCTTTGTTTTCCCTGAAATCACTAGTTCTCAGGAGCCATGGAGGAGTCTTCTTCTGAAGGTATGCCTCTTGCCTCTCCATTCGAGTTCGTGGGCTGGAGGCTGATAATTCTATCAGTAGAAAATCTTCATTTCTCTTTTTTCTCTGAAATCACTAGTTCTTGGGACCCATGGAGGAGTCTTCTCAGAATACCTTTCTTTCTTTTTTCTTTTCTTTTCTTTCTTTCTTTTTTTTTTTTTTTTTTTTTTTGCTGTAGGGTGTTCACTGGACAGAGACAGAGAGACACAAATCAAAAAATCACTCCCCAGGTGTTCTGACCCGGGGGACGGTCAAACAGGTTTCCTGAGGAAAGGAGTGAGAGATGGGACGGACGATGCAGTGTTACAGCACGGAGATGACCCAGTGTTACAGTTCTTCAGGGTCGTCCGTTTATTGTGGGCAGCATGGAGATGACACAGTGTTACAGCTCTTCAGGGTGGTCTGGAGACAACGCAGTGTTATAGTTCTTCAGGGTCGTCCGGAGACGATGCAGTGTCACAGCTCTTCAGGGTCTTCAGGGTCGTCTGGCGATTATGGGCCAGGGATCGTGGTTATATACATGCTGGTGGGCAGTGATTGGTTGTCCTATATGCTAATGAAGGATTGTAGAAGGTGGGTTATGGTTGGTTGCTTTTGTGGACCAATCATGAGGTGCTGGATATGCAAATCTGAAAGATTCTAAGCTCACCGATTTGCTATGGGAAGTGGCCAATCAGAGTATGGTTTTGAAGGTGAGGTTTTGAAGGGGAGCCAATCATGGCCTTTGGCATTGTGTAATTGTTTGCTCTCTGAGAAACCGAAACCTAAGGGCGATATTTGCTGGTGTGCAGCGTCCCACACCCAGGGAGGAAGGCCATGCTGCAGTCCCTTCTTCTCCATTCTCTTCTCAGGATCTTGGTACACATACACATGTTCCCGGCATGAGTTTTAAGCCATTGGGTCCAGGACTGGAACTGTGGTTGTCTACATGGGAGTTCAACAACATAACCATTACGCCATCTGCTGTCCCTCTTTTTCTTAAAATTTGCTCTAGGGCAAGTGTGCTCACCAGAGAGAGCGAGACAGAGAGGGAGTGATAAAGCAAGCCTAGATGATACAGAAAATAGAATCTCAGACGTAGAAGAGAAAATGGCTGGCCTAAAAGAATCCACCATGAATACTGAGAAAATGGCCCCCGAAAATGAGAATAATACATGAGAAATACTAGATACCATCAAACGTCCAGACATCCGGATACTGGTATCCCAGAAGGTGATGAGAATCATAAGGACTTGAATTGCTGTTGGCCATGGGGAAATTCAGTGCCTTACCCACCGCATCTCCTGCTGGCCTAGAAAGAATGCCTTTTAAAAAGTTTATTTACTGAGGGAACCAGCAGTTAGCGTAATGGCTATGTCGCTGGATTCCCACGTAGGCGACCGCGGTTCGTGTCCCGGACCCGGTGGCTTAAAACTCACGCCGGGCGCGTGTGCGTGCGTGCCCAAGATCCTGAGAGGAGAATGGAGGAGAAGGGATTGCGGCGTGACCATCCCCCCTGGGGGGTGATTTCTCGCTTTCTGTCTCTATGTCTCTCTCTGTCTGTCTGGCGAGCGCACGCACCCTACAGTGAAAATCTCTCAAAAAAAAAAAAAAGTTTATTTACTGAGAGGCAGAAACACTCTCTCATACCAGGGTTCTCCTCACTCCCCCAGCCTCCCAGCCAGCCGTTCGTGGGCTTAGGTTCTGCGTCAGGCATGTATGGGAGTGTACAGGCAGGCCCAGGAGTAGAACCCTAATTTTCTGTATGGCTTCCAGCACTGCACGGCGTTGAGCTACTGCTCTGTCACTGCAGCCGAGCCTGGGGGCTGGACATATTCTGACATGGACGTCGGAGCCGCCTGTGGGCACAGAAGGTGGCGAATGCGCCAAGGTGACTTTCGGCAGGCTTGTGCTGTTTTAATCCAGAATCCAGCAAAGAGGCAGGACGGACCTACTTCCCCGAGGCCTGCCCTGCCTGCCTTCTTTGTGCCAGTGTTCAGGGGCTCAGGAGCAGCGAGGGCCGTGACAGTCACATTGTCCTTTTCCAGCGATGAGTCTTCGGCCAGCACACACCGTCGTTCTGGCCAGCAAGGTGCGAGGAGAGGGCCGTGGGGGAAGGTCTAGGTGCTGCTCTGAGTAGCTGAGTGCTGTCCTCTGAGGAGCTGGTGGTGCCTGGCCCACCAGGTGGGTGGTCTGCCATGCTGACCACCGGTGGCCGTCCTTCCTCCCCTCGCCGTGGCATTTCTTTCTGTCACCGTCTGTCAGATGGGAAGGGGACCCGAAAATCAGATTTGCTAACTGGCTAGAGCACAGACTGGCTGGAACTCAGGGGACTGTAGTTTAGAGAGGAAACTCACGGAGCTTTTAGTTAGCACATGGGAAGCACCTGGACCCACGGGGAGTTTTCTGTGGAGCAAGGAAGTGGTATGGTGTCAGCCCAATGGAGTTATCCGCCGAATCCCTCTGCTCAGCTGTTCTGGCCCTCCTGGGGCCATTTAATCCACGCCTTCTCTTGCCAACTACGACCCCGGCTTCTGGTTATACTGAAGGGGGGGGGGGGGCAGCTTTGTGTCAATTTGTTTTTCTTCCTTTTTTTTAGTTGGCTGTAGAGCACACATGCTCAGCAGAGAGCGCGATGGGGACTGAGACATTCCCCCCGGGGAGCTGGCCACACTGCACTTCCTTCCCTTCCACTCTCGGGATCTCGGATGCGCACAGACACTCAGACTCATTTTCAAGCCTCTGGGTTTGGGACGTGAACCACAGAGTTGGCCATGTGGGATCCAGCTGCCTTACCCTCCCACCATCTGGCCGACCTGTGATGTTGCAGTTTTAGTGAGTGGTGCATTTGGGGCAGCCGTCGCTAATTCTCTCTTCTCTGGGGGCAGTTTTGGCTTCTGTGTCACCCTCGTGTGGCCTCTCGGACTCCCGGGCTGTGTTCGGTAATGAGCAGGGCCAGGACCTTTTCTTCTGCTCTCTGGACCAGGGAGGGGAAGAGGAGACCGCCTTCACATTGTGGCATTCCAAAGATTACGTAATCTGCCCAGCCTGTGTCCAGCAGGAGTCGTCTCACGGGTGCATTTGACTATTAGACTCCGCTGCCCGGTAGACTTGTGTAGTCCTGCGACATTTTAATAAGAAGGGTTGATCTTAAAAGGTGCACCATTTTGTACTCTTTCTCGGTGTATTTTGTAAGTATTCCTATCCGTTTTTATGATCTCAAGTTAATAATAGCTAAAGTTCGGTGTATTCTATTAAATCTAATACGATGTGGGAAACAGAGTGTTAAAGAGATAATACACTTGAAAATTAAAGAGGTCCTTGGGACCAGCAGTTGGTGTAATGGCTATGTCACTGGACTCCCATGTAGTCAACCGTGGTTCAAATCCTGTACCTGGGGGCTTAAATTTCATGCCGGGCGCGTGTGTTTGTGTGCCCAAGAGGAGAATGGAGGAGAGGGGGGTGATTTCTGCGGCGTGGCCATCCCCCTGGGGGGTTGATTTCTGGGTTTCTGTCTATCTGTCTATGCCCTATAGTAAAAACCTCTCCAAAAAAAAAAGAAAAAGAAAAGAAAAGAGGCCCAGCTGCAGTAGGGCATTCCAGACACTGGTCCTTGGCAGGCAGAGACCACAGGGGATGCCAGATCTGATTCTTGGCCCAACCTTAAACGCTATAGTATTAAGTTGGGTCTGTAGTTCCAGCTGCTTGGGAGACTGAGGCGGAGGATTGGAACATAGAGGGACTCTCTAAAACAAACAGACATACCACATATGTGTACATGTACACACAACATACATACACAATAGGATTATAAATAATGAATGAAAAATAACCCCAAATGTTCCCCTATTGCATGTTTATTAGATTTAATATTTTCCCTGAAAAATGAATCTTCTTTTTTCTTTTGAATTTTTATGTTTTTTAGAGAGAGATCTTTGCTATAGGGTGTGTGTGCTCATCAGAGAGACAGAAAGTGAGAAATCCCCCCCCTTCCTATGGGGGATGGCCACACCACAATCCCTTCACCTCCATTCTCCTTTCAGGATCCTGGGCACACATGTACTCTAGCCCAGTGCGATTTTTAAACTGCTGGCTTCAGGACTTGAACTGTGGTTGACTCATGGGAGTTCAGTGATGATTACACTGCGCCATCTGCTGGTCCCTTCTTTTGCATTTTTAAATAATAATAAAAAACTCCTGTAGTGCACATGTGCTCTCCAGAGAGCGAGAGGGAGGGGAAGGACCCCTCCTCCCCCGGGGGGCATTGCCATGCCTCCATTCCTTCTCCTCCAGTCTCCTCTCAGGATTTGGGACATGCACATGCACTCAAAGTGTTTCTCAAGCTTTCAGGTCTGGGATTCAAACTTCATTTTGGCCATGTGGGATCCAACTGCCTTACATCATGCCACCTGCTGACCTTCAATTTCTTTTTTTTTTTTTCAATTTTTAAGTGTCTGAAGGCACATGCCTTTGAGCATTCCCCAGTGGAGCAGGGCCTTTACCGCGATCTTTGCTCCTCCATTTCTCCATTATGTTGGGATCTGAGGAACACACGCATGCACCTAGCATGTTTTTCAAGTCACTGGGGCCAGAAATTGAACTTTGGTCAGCCATGTGGGATCCAGCCGCCTCAACCACCAGGCCATAGAGCTGACCCATGATGTTTTAGGCAAAGATGTTTGATTTGACTTTGGAAGCCAGTGCATTCTAGCAGAAGAGCGCACACACACACACACACACACACACACACACACACACACACATTCTTTTATGATTTTTTCTTTGTTTAATTTGAGACAGAAAGTGAGAAAGTACCCCCGAGGGGCAGCCACGCTGCAGTCCCTTCTCCTCTCCTCTTGGGACTTTGGGCACGCCTGTGCACACGCCACACCACTGGGTCTGGAACTTGAATTACGCGGTCGGCCGCGTGGGATCCAGCTACCGTAACCGCCACGCCACCTGCCTGGGCCACGTTCTAACTATTTCGAAAAGATTTCAGGTGTCTAAAGTTGGCAGAAATAAGCAGTTCCCCCTGGCGTTCCTGCAGCTTCACCTCCCGTTGCTGTCGGAACCCAGAGTGGCCGTTTACACAAACGGAGACACCAGTGCTGCTGCCGCAGTAGCGAGCAAGCCACAGGCCTCGTTGGCACCCGTCTGTTTTCCCACTAACGTCTCTTGTCAGAGTGCGGGAGCCCATCCAGGACCCCACGTTGTCCTGTTTCCCTGTTTGTTTCCAGCCCCTGACAGTTCCTCCGTGCTGTCTGTTTCTCTCAGCCCTGGTGTCTGGGGGCAGCGCTGGCTCCCCCAGTGTGAGCACGTCTGCTTTGGCTTAGCTTCAAGGGATGCGTTTTTGGCAGGGGACAATGGGAGCAAGCAGCCGAGTCACAGCAGGAGGCACGTGACGTCCCTCTGTCCTCCGCTGGGGATGTTCTCTTTGATCTCTGGGCTACAGGCTATGGGCTCCGTGAACTGCGGCAGGAGGCTCTGTCTTAATTAGCGTGTTTGTTGCGGGCAGACCCGGTGAGACTGTGCGTGTGTTCCATCGCACGTTCATCGTTAATTCCCGCACATCCGCAGTTCTTGCTTGCGGTAATCATGACTGTGGTGGCCTAAGGTGACTTTGTACTCTAGCATCCCTTCGACCCCTAGTAATTGGAATTCTTCTGCCCTTTCTCCCTCACTTACTTGTATTTTTATTGAATTATTTATTGAAGGTTAAAAACTTTGTGCTGGTGCACTGTGTTTTCCAGCAGCCTGTGCAGAGCACAGCGTTCTGCATATTCTTAAGGGAGCAGGTGGTAGGGATGGGCCTAGCAAGGACCAGGTCCCTTCCTTTGTCCTAGTATATATTTGGAGACATCATTTATAATGAATGAATAATCATGTTTATAAATATCGTGCTACTCTATTCTAAGTGAATAATCATGTTTATAAATATCGTGCTACTCAATTCTAAGTTTCCACTGTTCCATGTTATTAAAAGTTTTATGTATCTTATATATTTAATGTAAAGCCAACTTTCTTTAACTGTAATGTCTCTGTATTCAAACTTCGTTCTTTTTTTGGGGAGAGGTTTTTGCTATAGAGCGCGTGTACTCGCCAGAAAGACAGAGAGAGACAGAGAGACAGAAAGCGAGAAATCAACCCTCCCCCCCGGGAGATGGCCACGCCACAATCCTTTCTCCTCTATTCTCCTTTCTGGATCTTGGGCATGCGTGCACACACGCCTGGCGTGAGTTTAAGCCACCAGATCTGGGACTCAAACCGCAGTCGGCTACATGGTAGTCCAGCGACACAACCATTACAGCAACTGCTGCTCCCAACAGTTGTTGCTTTTTTAAAAAAGAATTATTTAATTTTATTTGTTATTATCATTATTTTAACATTTGCTCTAGGGCATGTGCTCTTAGCAGAGAGACAGGGTTGGGGGTGGGAGTGAGAAAGCAAGCTCCAGGTCCAAAACTCAAACCACGGTCCAGTGCCTTAACCACCGTGCCACCTACTGGCCCTGTCAGTTATTTCTTGAAGTGTCAATTTAAAGATTTTAATTGTGGTAAAGAATACACAGCAAACTAAGTTGTACCCAGTTCTCAGCATGCGGTTTTCTGGGGTCAAGTACGTGCCGCCTTCACCGCTGTTCGTTTCCAGGACTTCTCCATCGTGTGCTGCTGAGGAACTCCCATTCCTTCCTACCCAGCCCCCGGCAGCCGTTCCACTGTGCACTTGACTACTCTAGTTACCTCGTGTGTAAGTGGGATCATACAACGCTTTTCTTTCTGTGATTGCTTTATTTCATTTAGTAGAAAGTCTCTGAGGTTTGTCCTTGTAGCATGATAGGATTTTGTTTTTTAAGGCTGATTAAAATAGTCTATCATATCAGAAGTCACGTACCACATTTAACGTGTGCAGTGATCTATTGAGGGGTGCTCGTGTTACTTCCACATTTAACGTGTGCAGTGATCTATTGAGGGGTGCTTGTGTTACTTCCGCATTTAACGTGTGCAGTGATCTATTGAGGGGTGCTCCTGTTACTTCCGCATTTAACGTGTGCAGTGATCTATTGAGGGGTGCTCGTGTTACTTCCACATTTAACGTGTGCAGTGATCTATTGAGGGGTGCTTGTGTTACTTCCGCATTTAACGTGTGCAGTGATCTATTGAGGGGTGCTCCTGTTACTTCCGCATTTAACGTGTGCAGTGATCTATTGAGGGGTGCTCGTGTTACTTCCACATTTAACGTGTGCAGTGATCTATTGAGGGGTGCTTGTGTTACTTCCGCATTTAACGTGTGCAGTGATCTATTGAGGGGTGCTTGTGTTACTTCCGCATTTAACGTGTGCAGTGATCTATTGAGGGGTGCTTGTGTTACTTATACATTTAACGTATGCAGTGATCTATTGAGGGGTGCTCCTGTTACTTCCGCATTTAACGTGTGCAGTGATCTATTGAGGGGTGCTCGTGTTACTTCCGCCTTTGGGCTGTTTTGAATTCCAGTGCAGTGAACACGGGTGTGCAGTAGCTCTTCAAGATCCTGCTTTCATTTGCTTTGCGCACAATCTAGAGGTGGAAATGTTTGGATTATATCTAATTCTGTTTGAGGAAACTGCTGCTTCCCACAGCACTCCTTTCCTGCCAATAGTAGGAATGTGGTTCCAATTTCTTTATAGCTTTGAAAAAACTGATTTTTCTGATTTTCGTTCTTGGTAGTCCTCAGCTTAGTTGGTATCTCCTGATGATTTGGGTTCACATCTTCCTAATGACTAGTGACATTCAGCATTGTTTTATGTGCTTATTGGCCCTTATCTGTCTTTATTGGAGATGTAGCTATTCACGCGCTTTACCTTCTCTTTTCTCTTTTAAAGGTGAAGTCTCACTCTGTGGTGGTTCTGCTGCCTCAGCCTCTGAGCAGCTGAATGCACAGGTGTGTGACACCGAGCCGGGCATTTGGTGTGGGCAGGAACTGAACCTGGGCCTCCCGGGCCTGTGGAGCGGCATCTACTTACACCACTCCAGCTCATTTGTCCACTTGCCACTTGGGTTATTTTGCCCTTCCGTTGTGGGGATTTTTCAGATAGCTTGGATATTGATTCCTTATTCAGATAAATGATTTGTAGATGTTTTCTCCCAGTGCATAGGTTGCCTTTTGATTGGGTTGATCTGTTTTTACTTTTATTGCTTATGCTTTTAGTGTTAGATCTCAGTTACTAGTTAGGCGTAGATTCTCATATGTAAAATTAATACATCTCAAGATATTTTGGGGTGGGGGAACCAGCAGTTAGCATAATGGCTATGTCACTGGACTCCCACGTCATCGACCATGGTTCGAGTCCCGGACCCGGTAGCTTAAAACTCAC
Organism: Tupaia belangeri chinensis; assembly: GCF_000334495.1. Lineage (NCBI taxonomy): Eukaryota > Metazoa > Chordata > Mammalia > Scandentia > Tupaiidae > Tupaia > Tupaia belangeri. The sequence continues at coordinate 1,687,548 of NW_006201036.1, read as the reverse complement.
GCCGGGCGCGTGTGCATGCGTGCCCAAGATCCCGAGAGGAGAATGGAGGAGAAGGGATTGCGGCGTGACCATCCCCCCGGGGGGTGATTTCTCGCTTTCCATCTCTAATGTCTCTCTCTGTCTGTCTGGTGAGCACACACGCCCTATAGCTAAAATCTTTCCAAAAAAAAAAAAAAGATATTTTGGGGTGCAGATATTAGTAATAACAAGAGGTCCAGGCAGTTGAGGTTTGAGAAATCTGAACAGATTGCCTCCAGCACACATTCGTCAGTGTCCTCTGCAGTCTGATGTTCTAGAGTGCCTGTTTCACCACAGCATTGGCAGCACCAGGCTTTGTCATTTAAATTGCTTTTATGTTAAACTGACAGGTCATGAATTACGAGCATCACTTAAAAATGTAGCAGATGATTTGAAGAATAGCACAGTACACATGACCCCTTGAAAACCATGGATTCGAATGCATGGGTCCATGTACACGTGGAGTTTTTTCTTTCCCTTGTGATTTTTCTCAGTAATATTTTTCATTTCTCTAGCTTATTTATCCTAAGAATACAGCATGTAATGCGTATGTTGAGATCTTCAGAAAGGTCAGGAAAACACATATTATGAGAAACCTGTTCATATATTTCAGAAGTTTTTTGCACCTAAGCAAACCTGTAGTGTAGTGCGGTGTTTCTTTGACCTTGTTAATGTCCCCACGTGTACCCTGCGAAGGCTGCACTCATCAGCTGTGTGTGTTACCGCTAAGGCTTCTGATTGCTGGTAGGCTACTAGTTAACGTTTCCGGGGAGTCAGAGTTTTACAAGGATTTGGGACAGCATGAGGGGTTGGTACTCCTGACCCCTGTGCTTTTCAAGGGTCAACTATATTTCTTTTCGAAAGAGAGAAAGGAAGGAAGAAAGTAAGTTTCCCAAGGGATGAAAACCCTCTGCTGGAGGACTGGGAGAAGCCAGCCTTTCTTATCTTAAGGGGACCTGCGAGGGAGGCAGGCATGTCTTCTTTCCGGTTTCCTAGTCAGTGGGGATAGACCGCTTCTTTCCAAGGGCAGCCTTTCTGCTTTTTAAGGTGGGAACTGGCCAGTCTTCAGCCATGTGTGTGCAGTGGTTATGACTGCCGAGTTCGCAGCGAGGGTTTTGCATAGGCCCCACCTGGAGTTGCCGCTGAGGACCAACCTGTGCAGAGGGGTGTGCACCCTGCACGCCAGGCCCAGGAGCCACAGATTGCCTCTCCTTACACCAGCCAGCGAAGTGCACTCAGGTTACCAGGGTCCAAGACATGTCACGGGGAGAGGAAAAGCAATTAGCAAGACATTTTAATTTTCTCATCAGAAAGAAATTCTATAGGTTGTTTTTGGCAATGCCCCGTGTTGTGTTAGGCCCCGGGACTCCGGTGCTCTGTAAGTGGAAGAGCTTTGGGGTCATTGTGGTTTCTTCTTACATTTTTCTTGTTGGCTGGATGCTGGCGACAGCAGGATCTTCCACGATGTGCTAATTTGGGCCAACGGGAGGGAAACTTTCCCTCCTGGTCAGCCGACTTTTCTGTCTGAGGTGTCAGTTTTACGGGTTTTCATAATGAAATTATAAGGTGTTTCCATGTCAAGGCGTCTGAGTCACTTTTCTTAATTGGCACTCTCCACTTGCAGTCTTGGTGCTGTTTCTTTTGGCTCTACGGAATGTTTTAAAATCTCCATGGAGCTCATTTGGGGTAATCTCTTAAATATGACATTAATTTTATTTGTTGTTAATATTCATTTTGAAACAGCAGTGCAGGGATGTTGAATGTATTTTGAACATTTTTCTTTGGGACTAACAACATCTCTTCTCCTGGGGTAAGTAGGGTACCTGCCTACAGCCTGGGGTCCTGGTTTTGGGGATTAGGGAGTTAATTGTTCCGAGGCCTCAGGTGCAGTGCTTGGTTTGCAGGAAGAGCTGGACTGGTGTTTGTTAAAATAACTTCCATTAACCTACTGTGCTGCAGTTAAAAGTTGTTAAAAAGTTCCAGTTTCCTGACTAACATCTGAGCTCGCACTCGGGACACGGGGACCGCCTCCCGTGTGTCAGTGACCACTGAAGCTCTGTCTGCAGGATCTGTGAGGGTGGGGCTCGGGGGCCAGCTCTCCAGAAGCACGTTTGTCTCCATCTTTTTTTTTTTTTTAAGAATTATTTATTCAGTTTACTTTGTCGTTAGTATATTTTAATTTGCAATCGGGCACATGCATTCATCAGCGAGCGAGAGAGAGAGCGAGCGAGCGAGTGAGAGCGAGAGCGAGAGCGAGAGAGGAGGTGAGGGAGCAAGTCGCCAGGTCCAGAGCATGAACCGTGGTCGGCCACGTTGGAGTCCAGCGCCTTAACCACCGTGCCACCTGCTGGCCCCCCATCTCTTCTTTTAAGCCCTTGGGCACGGGTAGAGTCCCTGCCATTTGCCTTGGAACCCCAGCCAGCTGTGGCTTTCAGCCCCTCCTCTTAACCTCCTCACTCCATAACCACGGCCGTGTCACTTGCTCTGGGTTGCTGTCTTGATAGCGTATCAGCTTTTGTCATGTTATTTATTTATTTTTTTTAAAAGAGATTTTTGCCATAGAGCGCATGGACTCACCAGAGAGACAGAAAGCAAAGCATCACCCCCTGGGGGCATGGCCACACTGCAGTCCCTTCATCCCCTCGGGATTGGGGGCACGCACTCTCACCTGGCGTCGTTTCAAGCCACCGGATCCAGGGCTTGAGCGGCAGTTGGCCATGCGGGAGGCCGGCGGCGTTCAGGGAGGACCTGAGGAGTCAGCCGGGGCCTGGGGCCCTTGCCGTGCGGGCCATCTGTGTCACACCGCTGTGTCACTGCTTGCACCCCGTGTGCCCCTGCCCCGCCCTGTCGGGGTGTTTGCACTGGGGCGTTGTCGGTCGGGGGAATAATTTCCACTCTCTCTCTTCCTATTACTCTGACCCCTCGCCCTGTCCCCGCCGAGGGCAGGGTGCGGGGTGGCCAGGAGCGCGGTCTCTCCCGCTGGCCACTGTGCAAGCCCTCACTCCCTCTCCGGCCCACTGGGAAGGGCACTCGTGCTCCCTCGGCGGGGCCTGGGGAGGGTGGAGCTCTGGGGCGCTCGCGCTCCTGGTTTCAGACTAGCTCAGAGTGCGGCTTTCTAGAAAGGTGACAGAGTTGACTCCGTCTTGAGGCTTTTCTGTTCTTCTGTCACCTTTTACAGCCACCTATTTTCTGGTTTTCGAATGTGCAGAACCCTAGTTTCCTGATTCCAAAAGGAAACGCGGGATTCGTGGCGGTGTCCTGCAGGAGGTCGGTAGGTAACACTTTCATCTGCTCCTCCCGTGGCTGCCGGTGAATGGCTTTGGTGGATTCATATGCTGCTGTGATCCAGTCCCTGCCGGCTTAGCGGCCTTGATTCAAGAAGAGAGACGAGGGCCCCGCAGGTGGGTTCCCACACGGCCAACTGTGGTTCGATTCCTAGACCTAGAGGCTTGCTTTCTCACTCCCCCCTTGCTCTGTGTCTCTCTCTTGAAATATTAAATAGTAACAGTAATAATAATAATAATAACAAATAAAGTTAAATAAAAATAATCCTTTAAAAAAGGAGATGACAGATGAGACCCAGTGGGGAGCTATTTAGTGGGTGCTGTGTTTCCATTTTGCAGGTGAAGCGCTCCAGGGGTGCATGGTGTGTTGAGGGTGAATTGTGCCTGTGAGGGTGCTTCAAAGCGTCTGTGGAGAAATGGAATTAAAAAGTTTATTGTGGTGCAAAAAAAAAAAATGGAAATCCGCGTGCTTATTAGTTTTTTTCATAATGTGCTTTTTCATGAACTCTGTGAAGGTTACACCTATACTTAATGCTGCTGAACTGCACATTTGAAAGTGGTAACAATGGGGGCAGCGGTGCTATGGTGGCTAAGGCACTGGACACCCACGTGGCCCGTGAGTTCTGCGTCCTGGGTCGCGAGGCTTGAAATTCACGCCAGGCTTGAAATTGCACTTGCCCCAAATCCTCAGACGAGAGCGGAGAAGGGAGAGTGGCGTGGTCATCCCCCGGGATGATTTCTCACTTTTTGTCTCTCTTTGCTGAGTGCACTCTCCCTACGGCCCAAACAAACAAACAAAAATACCAAAATGGCAGATGTTTCCACATACATTTGCCCAATTAGTTTTTTTTTTTTTTAAAGAGATTTTTGCTGTAGGAAGACAGAGAGACAGAAAGCAAGAAATCACCCCCAGGGAGGATGGCCGTGCTGCAGTCTCTCCTCCATTCTCCTTTTGGGATTTTGGACACAGACGCAGACACACCCAGCATGAGTTTTTAAGCCACCTGGTCCGGGACTCGATCCCTGGTTGGCCACATGGGCGTCCAGTAATGCGACCATTAGCCATCCGCTGGGGCCGCCTTTGCCACACTTAGAACAAGGGCTGCAAACCTGAGCGTGCTGGCAGAGCTCCTGACGGTGGACACTGGTGTTTGGCAGCCCTGGTGGTTCTCAAGTGGCCAGCGGTGACATAGCCCCCGTCCTGTTATCGCAAACCAGTTTTTAAAAACACGACAGCAGGATTGGTAGAGAAGAAATCCACTTACTGCTGCGAAGACCAGCGTCTGCTTAAGGGGAGTAAAAGCTTACAAACTGTGTGTGTGTGAAGGGCTTTTCTAGAACTCGGTGAAGCGAGGGGGAGGTCTCTGGCTGGGGACACCGTGGCTGCAACTGACGGATACTCTGGCGGGAGCCGGGACTGTGCCCTGTGATGGTGTCATGGCGTAGGTGACCGGCTGCCACTGCCAGTGACGGGGCCGCCGTGGGTCTGGGGGCTCAGGAGTAGCCCTCCTGCAGTCTCTCTACCCCAGTGCACAGGCTCCCCGCAGGTGGCGCTACAGAGACCTGCCCCGCTGCCCGGGGTCCTACCCGCCAGCCCTGCTCGGCCAGGGAGGAGCCCCGCCCTGATGCCCCGGGGTGCCACCCACTCCCACTGCAGGCAGAGGGTAAGGCCAGAGCCCGGGTGCAGGTCAGGGGCGTGGGCGCGGGGCTGGGTGCCCAGGCGCTCAGGGTGGGCGCGGTGTCGGCCTCGCTGGGCCTCGCCTCGTGCCTACTCAGCACTGAGCACTGTGTTTTTCAGAGAATTCTCTTCAAATAAGTAGTGTTTTTGCCTCTTCATTAATAATAGTTTTTTAAAAGTAGCAATTCAGGGTTGCACAGAAATCTAGCCTATAATTTTCTACATTTCTTCTTTTTTTTAAACTATGCGTCTTCTACAGTTTAGAATTTCCCAGGAAAGTTGCTTCTAGTTCTCTGAACAAAAAAAAAGCAAAAAGAGAAAGAGCCCTCTGATAGCTCCCTTCCTGGGCTCCGGGACCTTCTGCCCTTCTCTTCAAATTCGGTTGATTTCCATTTTCTCTTCTGGAAGGGGTGTTTTGTCACCCTCCACTTATTTACCACGTGGAGGGAGGGTTTGTGGTATTTAAGAAACCAGGATTTAGGGGTGTGCATGTGGTGTGAGTGGGGCGTAGGGGTGTGTGTGTGTGCTGTGTGTGTGTGCGCGCTGTACGTGTGGTGTGCACATGGGGGGACATGGGTGAGAATAAATGTGGTGTGGTATGTGTGTATGGTGTGATATGTGTATTTGTGTTTGTATGTGGGTGTGTGGGGATAAGTACTGTGTCTGAGAGCATGTGTGTATTTTATGTGTGTTTGGGGTTTGTGAGTTGTCTGAGTGTGTTGTCTGAGAGAGGGTGTGTGTGTGGGATTTGTGTGGTGTGTGCGTTTATGTGTGTGTGTGTGAGCGTGTATGATGGTGTCCATGTGGACTAGTCTTGCGTATGTGAGTGTGTGTGATGGTGTGTGTGTGATGGTGTCTGTGTGGACCAGTCTGTGGTGTGTAGGTGTGTGTGTGTGTGCAATGGATTCCCTGTGGACCAGTCTGTGGTGTGTGTGTGTGTGTGTGTGTGTGAGATGGTGTGATCGGGTCCGCGTGGACCAGTCTGTGGTGTGTGTGTGTGGGTGTGTGTGTGTGAGATGGCGTGATGGGGTCCGCGTCGACCAGTCTGTGGTGTGTGTGTGTGGGTGTGTGTGTGTGAGATGGCGTGATGGGGTCCGCGTCGACCAGTCTGTGGTGTGTGTGTGTGGGTGTGTGTGTGTGAGATGGCGTGATGGGGTCCGCGTCGACCAGTCTGTGGTGTGTGTGTGTGGGTGTGTGTGTGTGAGATGGCGTGATGGGGTCCGCGTCGACCAGTCTGTGGTGTGTGTGTGTGGGTGTGTGTGTGTGAGATGGCGTGATGGGGTCCGCGTCGACCAGTCTGTGGTGTGTGTGTGTGGGTGTGTGTGTGTGAGATGGCGTGATGGGGTCCGCGTCGACCAGTCTGTGGTGTGTGTGTGTGGGTGTGTGTGTGTGAGATGGCGTGATGGGGTCCGCGTCGACCAGTCTGTGGTGTGTGTGTGTGGGTGTGTGTGTGTGAGATGGCGTGATGGGGTCCGCGTCGACCAGTCTGTGGTGTGTGTGTGTGGGTGTGTGTGTGTGAGATGGCGTGATGGGGTCCGCGTCGACCAGTCTGTGGTGTGTGTGTGTGGGTGTGTGTGTGTGAGATGGCGTGATGGGGTCCGCGTCGACCAGTCTGTGGTGTGTGTGTGTGGGTGTGTGTGTGTGAGATGGCGTGATGGGGTCCGCGTCGACCAGTCTGTGGTGTGTGTGTGTGGGTGTGTGTGTGTGAGATGGCGTGATGGGGTCCGCGTCGACCAGTCTGTGGTGTGTGTGTGTGGGTGTGTGTGTGTGAGATGGCGTGATGGGGTCCGCGTCGACCAGTCTGTGGTGTGTGTGTGTGGGTGTGTGTGTGTGAGATGGCGTGATGGGGTCCGCGTCGACCAGTCTGTGGTGTGTGTGTGTGGGTGTGTGTGTGTGAGATGGCGTGATGGGGTCCGCGTCGACCAGTCTGTGGTGTGTGTGTGTGGGTGTGTGTGTGTGAGATGGCGTGATGGGGTCCGCGTCGACCAGTCTGTGGTGTGTGTGTGTGGGTGTGTGTGTGTGAGATGGCGTGATGGGGTCCGCGTCGACCAGTCTGTGGTGTGTGTGTGTGGGTGTGTGTGTGTGAGATGGCGTGATGGGGTCCGCGTCGACCAGTCTGTGGTGTGTGTGTGTGGGTGTGTGTGTGTGAGATGGCGTGATGGGGTCCGCGTCGACCAGTCTGTGGTGTGTGTGTGTGGGTGTGTGTGTGTGAGATGGCGTGATGGGGTCCGCGTCGACCAGTCTGTGGTGTGTGTGTGTGGGTGTGTGTGTGTGAGATGGCGTGATGGGGTCCGCGTCGACCAGTCTGTGGTGTGTGTGTGTGGGTGTGTGTGTGTGAGATGGCGTGATGGGGTCCGCGTCGACCAGTCTGTGGTGTGTGTGTGTGGGTGTGTGTGTGTGAGATGGCGTGATGGGGTCCGCGTCGACCAGTCTGTGGTGTGTGTGTGTGGGTGTGTGTGTGTGAGATGGCGTGATGGCGTGATGGGGTCCACGTGGACCAGTCTGTGGTGCGTGTGTGTGTGTGTGTGTGTGTGAGATGGCACGATGGGTCCGCGTGGACCAGTCTGTGGTTGTGTGCGAGCAGGTTGTTCTGCGGCCCTCAGTGTGAGCCAGCCCAGTGCAGGGCCAGCTCGGTGGCGGAGGGAGCAGTGACCCTCCTGACCTGGAGGCGTCCTTGTCCTTGTTCACTGGGCTCTGGAGGTGGGGACAGAGGAAAGCGGGCGTCGGGGATGGGAACCCTCGCCCAGAGTTGGTGCCCCGGGGCGGCCTCTGTGTCCCGCAGCTGGAGCCTTTGGGGGGACGGTCTTCTGGTGTGGCCTAGCCACAGATGCAGAGCCCTCACTGCCCCGGCCCAGCGGTGGGCACCCTCTACCTCGGTCTCCCTGGTGGCAAGGGCAGGCTCATGACGAGGTGGCTGTTCTGCAGGGCGGTGGCCCCTGGCTTTGCTGCAGGTCCTCCGCAGCGGGGATCTGAGACCTCCTCAGTCAGGTGGGGTCAGTGCTCAGGGCTGCCTGCGGCAACTTCCAACCAGGGGTACACAGAAACACTTTGCTTTTTAAAATTATTTTTAAATGGGTTCTTTTTTTTTTTTTTCCTTTTTTAAAGAATTATTTTATTTACTTATTTATCTATCTACTATCTATCTATCTTTGTATTTATTTATTTACTTGGGGTGGCAGGGGTGGTGTTGGGGACCTGGGTTCCTGGAGGGACGAGGCAGGCCCTGCCGGGCAGGGGCTCTGGCCCGTTTTGTGGAACCCAGGGACAGGGGACTGCATTCTGCCGTGGCTGAGGAATGCACCTCTTCCTCCATAAGGAGGTCATGGGAGCCCTTAAAGTCCTCGTTCCTCCCACTCCCTCCGAGGCCACCGGTCTCGGTCACGTGCAGAACTCAGCCAGCCCAGCCACTCGGAGAGCACTCCTGTGACCTGGGGAGGCAGGTTGTCCTGGAGCTGGCAAGTGGGCCAGGCGTGGGCCCCTGTGAGCTCTTCATCTCCCTGAGCCTCCATTCCTTCCACAGGAGCCGCCCTGCACCAGGTGTCAGGTCCTCTGGACGGAGCAGCCATCCTTGTCCCGGGGGCCTTTCTCGGGCTCCCTCGGCCCCTTGACGGTCGGTGCCGCCTGTGCTCTCCGGGGGGCTCTCCTGTAGCCGTTTCTCATTCACAGGGCCCTGTGTCCCCGCCACACCCTCTGTGTATGTGTGCAGGCCCACACTGGGCCAGCCTCAGTCCAAGGTGGCCGAGTCCACCCACCAGGCCTCGTCACCCCGCACCGTGTGGGGACCCTGCTCTGCTGCGTAGACATGGACATTTCACTGTTAGCCTCTGGGTCAAGGGCCTTGAAGGCAGGGAGGGACTGCATGAGCCCCTTTGCAGCAGCTGGCCTTATCGCCGGCCAGCTGGCATGGGCAGAAGTCAGTAGGAGTGGCTCCGTGGCTTATCTGGAGCCTGGGCAGGTAATGGGGCTCCCACGGGGGCTCCCCCAGGGGCTCCCTCCGGTCCCTACCCTCTCTGACCCTCTGTCTGCGCTCAGTGACTTTAAAGCTCATTTTTGTGCCAGGAGATCCACTTGGTTTGAAGCTGGGATAGGTCAGGTCTCCAAGTACTTGCAGATGAATGTTTTACTGAATTGTCCAGGTTGCATTCACAGGTCAGGTAGAGAGTTTATATGAAGGGATCTTCAAAATGTTCCTGGAAAATGCAGATTATGAAAAACTATGCATGGATTCCAATTTCCTTTATAGCAAAATAAACTCATACTTTAATTCAATTTCCATGAACTTTTGGAAGTCTCCACGTGATTTTCTTATTCCTAGTTACCTGGTATGTGTATGTATGTGCACACATGCATATTAGTGTGTGAGTCTATGTCTGTGAGTTTCCTGGTGTATGCATGTGTATGCATTGTGTATGAGTGTACAAGATATGGGTGGCACGTATTCTGTGTATGTGTATATGTGTGCATGCCCACATTTGTTTCTGTATGCGTTTGTGCATGTGCAGATATGTATGTGTGAGAATGTGTGCATCGGTGCACATGTTAGTGTTTACGTCTGTATTTGCACATTTGTGTGTATGCATGTGTGCCTGTGATTCTATCACGTGTTTGTGTGTGCACATGCGTTTGTTGTATGTATTTGTGTGTAATTTTCTGGGGTGTGTGTGTGTGAATCTTGGGGTGCAGGTATAGTTTGGGGGAACAGTCTGTGAGGAACCTGGTCTCGGTCGTGTGCTTTTCCTCAGTGCTTTCTCCATGGGAATGGGGGATCTACCTGTCTCTCTGCACCCCACCTGCTCAGCCCTGGGTCCCAGCTCTCCTCTCTGCTGCTGCTAAAGCAGACCTGATTCCTAGGCATGCCTGGCACACCTCTTTAACATGTGTGTGCATAACTGAGCCCCGGGGACAGGTGGAGTGGCGTTCTTACACGGGGTAGGTGGAGGTCACAGGCTTCCTCGGCCCCTTTGATGGTGGAGGCCCAGGACTGCTGGCTCTTGCTGGGCTCCTGGTGTCGCAGGCCCCTTGGCAGATGTTGTCAGCACCTGTGCCACCCACTCGCCTCCGCAGCTCCCGTGCATCTCCTCCTAGACGTGTTCCTTTGCCCCATCCCCACTGGATGCTTTGCCCAGGGCGCTGCACCGCTGGCTCTTGCACTCCTGGAGCACAGTGGTCAGGTCAGGACCTGGTTCTCTGGAGCAGACTGAGTGCGAAGGGCTGTGGTGGGCCCTGGCTGCTCCTGGCACTGTGTCCCAAGGACCTTGTGGGAGCTGGGCCGCCCTTCCTGCTCCGTGCAGAAAGCTCCTTGTGTGGGGGAAGCTCCTTGTGTGGGTGTCTCATGAGGCGAACAGAGTGACATTCAAGACCAGGAAGATGGTGTGCGGCTGTGGCATTGGGCATTGGGCATGGATGCTTCTCCCTGAAGGCTCCAGGACATGCACTGCACCTCGCCACGCAGGCAGCCAGCCCTCCTGCTGATGGGTGCCGTTCTGCACAGCTTGCTTTCTGCTGCACCAGAGCTTGGCCCAGGAGAGGGTACTGGATTGTCCTCTAAAGCAGGGTCTCCAAACCCTGGGCCATGGACAGGCACCAGTCTGTTGGTTCTGGGCTCTGACCTGTGTAAGTGCTGGGCTGCACAGCGGCGGGCGGGCAGGGTGCGAGGCAGCGAGGCTGCATCTGTGTTTGCAGCTGCTCGCATCATTGGCAGTGCCGCCTGGGCTCCGCTCCCTGTCGGGCTGGCGGGGTATTGGGTTTGCGTGGGAGCGGGCGCTCTGTTACGCTGATTGCTCACTGTGTGTTGCAGGGTGGTGGTGGTGGAAACAGGCATGGTGGATGTGGTGCTTGGTCATTCCATGACTAACCTCCGCCCTCCATGGCGGGATGGTCTTCTGTGAGGCCGGTCTCTGGTGCTGGGAAGGCTGGGAACCACTGCTTTAAGGTCCCTCGGGAGTGGAAGGATGCACGCCCCGTAGGTCATGTTCTCACCACATTCGGGTCCCTGGCTAGCCCTTCGAGGGACGTGCGGCTCTATTGAACTGACCCCCTGGGTGTGCACTTACACCGTGGAAACAGGTTGTGTATAAATGACACCCCACGAGGTTGATGGGAATTGTAGGGTGAGGTTTACAGGGCCCTCTGGGTGGGATCCCGACTCTCCCAGGTGGCAGGGGCAGGCCATTTATCCTGGATGTCCAGCCTCCACACAAAACCCTGTGTGATCCCACTTCTCCTCCCAGCTTTTGTGAGGCTTAGGGTATGGGTGTCGTCATGGAAACTGGACTCTGGGTGGCCTTGGGTCACTTTTGCTCTCACTTTTGGGAAGTCTTTGGTGGAAGTTGCTCACAGGGCTGAGGAGAGAAGAGGTCGAACACTCCTCTAACTTGGCAAAACCACCAGGACTTCCTTTCCAGAACTGGGTGACCGGGGGGTGTGGGGGGACAGGCGTCCCATGGCTTTCCTGTGGGGATCAAGAGGCCCCATGGCCTCTGGCAGTCTGAGAGGTTCTCAGGATGTGTGGGCCCAGCCCTGGCAAAGACGGCCTTCTCTGGTGAGCGCACATGCCCTCTAGCAAAGCAAAAGAAAGGAAAAGACATGCTATCAGAGCTATGTCCTGCGTCTCCGGCGGGATTATCATTTTAAAATATTTCTTTTGAATTGCCAGAGTGTGCATGCACATGAAAGAGAGAGAGAGAGAGAGAGAGAGAGAGAGAGAGAGAAAGAGAGGGACAGAGATCTCGCTACTGGGTCCTGGTCATGCACAATCTTTTCTCCTTCAGTTCTCTGTCCTTTCAGGATCTTGGGCTCCCAGGAGCGAGCAGGTATGTTTCTTGAGCTGTAGGGACTTGAACTCTGGCCGGCCATGTGGGATCTGGCTTCCTCTATGCAGAACCTAATTGCTGTGCCACTGATCCAGCTTGCCCACTCTGCGGGATTATTTTGATTTCCAATAAGAGACCATATTTGAATGCGAATTGAAAAATAAGTAGCATAGCTTTAATTTGCTAATTTATTTATTTAAAATAATTATTTTATTTGACTTACTTATTTTGATTTGACCAGAGAGTGACACAGAGAGAGAGAGAGAGAGAGAGAGAAAGTGAGAAAGCAAGCCACCAGGTCTGGGACTGAAACCGTGGTCGGCCATGTGGGAGTCCAGCATCCCCAACCACCTCACCACCCGTTGGCCTCATTAACTGCTACTTTAATAAGCAGTTCTACTTGGCAAGTCTAATGGGGCTGGAGAGCTCCCAGCCGTCTGCTTACCTTGGGGTGCATAACTGACCCCTGGTGCCATGTGGCTGGTGGGCCCCTCATTCACGGTGGCCCTCCAGTGCATGTACACGTGGGTGAATGTGTGTCCAGCTGCCAGGGCTGCCTGAAGCCCACACGGAAGGGCGCTCCATGAGGCGCAGAGACCTCCTTTCTCGCCTCTTCTCTCCCACTTGCTCTTTAAATGAGCTGTGGCACCCAGAGGAGAGGACGCTCACGGAGAAGCAGCCGAGGGCGGCAGAGCCCAGCAGCCTTTGCTGGAGGCTGGCCAAGTGGAAAGTGGAGACCTGTCAGGAATGATTAAAGAGCCAGTGCTGGAAGAGAACAGGCCTTTATGTTGGTGGTAAAATGATTGGAAAGTCATAAGAAAAATGCAGGTTTGGACAGAACATTGTTTTATTTCATCAGTTCTAAGCCCAAAAGTAAAAAGAAGTGGGAAAAAAAGTGACTTTAGAAGTAATTTTAAAGGGGATTACAACATTCACAGGAACATTTCTCCAGTCCAGCTCAGGGTCAGAACTTTAAGGGCCGGGGCAGGGAAGTCTCTGTTCTGGTGTCGGATGAGGCAGTTTCTCTAATTGGAAGCAGCGGCAGGAAGAGAGAGGAATGTGCTGATGTGAGCAGACACTGGCGAGGTGTAAGAAGATGTCCAGTGATGACTCACTGCTGCCTGCTGTCTGCTGCACAAAAGCTGGGTAGGGTTAGATCTTTCCAGAAGCTGAAGGGAGAATTCTAGAAAGTGATTACCTTGTAAGGAGAAATGGGGATCTGAGAAGAGTTTTTCTGTTGGTGTGGTTTTAAAAATTACTTAGTTTGGGACAGCAGTTGGCATAATGGCGATGTCGCTGGACCCCCATGTAGTCGACCACAGTTTGAGTCCCAGACCCAGTGACTTAAACGCACACCGGACGTGTGTGTGTGTGTGCGAGCTCAAGATCCTGAGATTTTCTTTTGTTTACTTTAAATTAATTAATTGTACTTCACATTGTGTTGGTTATCCAACTAAATTTTGGACATCCACTATGAGAGAGAGAGAGAGAGAGAGAATAAGAAAACAAGCCTCCAGGTTCAGGACTCAAACTGTGGTCTACCACAAGGGAATCCAGTGCCTTAACCACTATGCCACCTTCCAGCTCCCTGGTTTTGCTGTTTTTAAAGTGGAGTTTTTGAAAATAAACCAGGTGGGGACAGCATTGTGGAGCGGCAAGGATCCAGGGTTGCATCTAGAAGATTCAGCCAGAAGCAGAGCTAGGGCTATGAATATGCCCCTGCAGTGGCACTGGAGAGGCAGACAGGGTGTGATGAGAGATACCTGGGGGTACTCATGTGTCACCCTTACAACAGGATACAAACTGCTTCTTTTCTGTTCTGGGTGGGGACGAGAAAGACAGATACTGGAAAACTTTTCAATAATGGATCTTAACTGCTCTCGTATCCTGTGGATTTTATTCTTTTGCAACATTAATCTGGCATTTGTCCAAAGATGGATTTTTTTTTTTAATACCTCCCCGCTCCCTTTAAAAATCATAAAGAAATTGAGGTTTATTTGACTTATGGTTCTGGTGGATGGAAAGTCTGGAGGCAGAGGGCTGGCATCAGGACAGCCTACTTTAATAGAAGCAGAGAGGGTGGCAGCATGTGCAGTCAGAGCAGCCTGGGAACTGCCATATTCCTTTTGTAACAGCTTGTTCTCACGTGGAGGTTAAGGTGGCAGGATCCCAGGTGGCTGACTGTGTGGTTCGAGTCCTAGACCTGGTGGCTTGAAAAACATGCCATGTGCACATGAATGCCCAAAATTCCAAGAGAAGAATGGGTTGTGGCATGGCTATCCCCACTGGAGAGTGCTTTCTCACTTTGTCTCTTTCTCTTTCTGTCTCTGTGTCTCTCTCCATAGAGCACCTGCACCCTATAGAAAAACGAGCAAAACAAGAGAAAACAAAAAATCAAAAACACAACACAGCATGCTTATGTAGACAGAGGTCAGGTGCCCCGCTAAGCACTTCATGCGTGTGAGTGCATTTCACCTCTCAACAGCGGTACTCCACGTAACAAATGCAGAGCCTGAGGCACAGGGAGGGGAGGTGGCAGGAGGTGAGAGTACGAGGCCATCTTCTCTTTCTGCAGCAGGAGGGCAGAGTCTGAAGACACTCCATGCTGCTTGCCCCTGTATGCACCCTGTGCTCTTCTCAGGAATGTGATGATGACAGATGTCCCTCTGTCACTAGGTGGTTACGTGGCATGGCTGACTAAGAAGGGGAGATTATGCCCCTGGCCTGGCCCCGTACCTGAGCCCTTTCACTCTGGGCCTAGGAGATCAGAGCTAGGCAGGCAGAGCGCCAAACTGGGAGAAGGCTTTGGCGTGCCATCCATTGCTGGCTTTATAAGTGGAGGGGACAGTGGGAAGTGTGGACGGCCTCTCGGAGCTGACTGCGGCCCCTGCCGACAGCCAGCTGGGAAGCAGGTTCGCTGTGCCTACAGCCATAGGAAGCAGAATGTGGACAGGGCCTGAATGAGCCCGAAGTCGGTTATTCTGCGGACCGGGAAGAGCGCAGCCCTGCTGGCGGGGAGAGAGAGGGAGGGGAAGAGTTGCCCAACCACCATGCCACCCGCTGGCCCCAGCCCCCAGGGTGGCGTAGGCTGCTGAATTTGAGGCAGTTTGTCAGAGAGCAGTAGAAAAGTAAACACTGCCACAGATGCCTTTCGAACACTTGAAAATATAGATGCAAAAATCCTGTGTAGAATTTAGCAGCTACTAACTGCTAATGTTAGAAGAACAACAAAATGAAGATTTATCCTAGGAATCTGAGAAGGTTTAGTATTTTAAAAATACACATTAATAGAAAAATAATCTAAACAAAGCCGTAAATGCTCATGCTAAAAAGTTTCACGTTGGTTAAAATATAATTTATAAATTCATGTGTGGTCAGTGCCCTTTGCATAACCCGATGTTATAGTTACAACACTGTGCTGTGTCAGTTCTGAAAATGTGTCAGAAACGCCTGAAACTTAGTAACACAGACAAAAACTTGGACACTGCTAGTCCCTATATTTTAATTATGAAATTTAAATTAGATAGGGGGGAAATTGTAGCCTAAAGTTATCAAATAGAGAAATAGTGGCTTTAACTATTACTCTACTTTACAGGGTTATTTATTTTGAATGAATGAAGTAAAAGTTAACAAGCAGGTTTTTAAAATAATACTAGTAGAGCTTTCTCTCTTTTATAAAGAATTATTTTATTTTAACTTTATTACCATATTATTATTATTATTCAATTTGCCCAAAAAGAGACACACAGAGAGACAGAAAATGAGAAAGCAAGCTGCCAGGTTTGAGACTCAAACTGTAGTCGACAATGTGAGAGTCCAGCGCCCTTAACCACCACTCCACCTCCCGGCTCAAGCACTAGTTCTTAGCTGCCATGGAGGAATTAGTCTCTTGCTGAAGGCCTGCCTTCTTTGCCTCTCCTAAATAGGAAAGGAGAAAGGGGATTATTAGCATGATAAAGGAGGATTTGAGAGTCAATACAATATTTTACCTTGAATTTTAAAAAAATAAAAAAATTTAAAAAATGAAAAGACAGAGAGACAAAAAGAGAAAAAGAGAGACATAAAGAAGGTTACAGGGACTCTACCAGGGTAAATTATCAGGAGAAAATCTTCATTTCTCTTATTCCCTGAAAGCGCTAGTATCTCAGCTGCCAAGGAGGACTTAAGTCTTCTCATTCACTGAGTTTCTTATTGCAAGGATAACTTTCAATTGCTTCTTTTTTTTAAAAAAAAATATATATATATTTAGCTTTATTTACTTATTTAATTTGACCAGAGAGGGACAGAATGAGAGAGTGAGAGAGGGAAAAGTGAGAAAGTAAGCCACCAGGTCTGTCTGGGATTTGAACCGTGGTAGACCATGTGAGAGTCTTGTGCCCCTGCCTGCCCTGTAATTGTTTTTTTTTTTTCTCTTTATTCCTACTTTACCAATATCCTCCTGAAGAACATTTCTTTTGTTTACTTTAAATTAATTAATTGTACTTCACATTGTGTTGGTTATCCAACTAAATTTTGGACATCCACTATGAGAGAGAGAGAGAGAGAGAGAATAAGAAAACAAGCCTCCAGGTTCAGGACTCAAACTGTGGTCTACCACAAGGGAATCCAGTGCCTTAACCACTATGCCACCTTCCAGCTCCCTGGTTTTGCTGTTTTTAAAGTGGTGTTTTTGAAAATAAACCAGGTGGGGACAGCATTGTGGAGCGGCAAGGATCCAGGGTTGCATCTAGAAGATTCAGCCAGAAGCAGAGCTAGGGCTATGAATATGCCCCTGCAGTGGCACTGGAGAGGCAGACAGGGTGTGATGAGAGATACCTGGGGGTACTCATGTGTCACCCTTACAACAGGATACAAACTGCTTCTTTTCTGTTCTGGGTGGGGACGAGAAAGACAGATACTGGAAAACTTTTCAATAATGGATCTTAACTGCTCTCGTATCCTGTGGATTTTATTCTTTTGCAACATTAATCTGGCATTTGTCCAAAGATGGATTTTTTTTTTTAATACCTCCCCGCTCCCTTTAAAAATCATAAAGAAATTGAGGTTTATTTGACTTATGGTTCTGGTGGATGGAAAGTCTGGAGGCAGAGGGCTGGCATCAGGACAGCCTACTTTAATAGAAGCAGAGAGGGTGGCAGCATGTGCAGTCAGAGCAGCCTGGGAACTGCCATATTCCTTTTGTAACAGCTTGTTCTCACGTGGAGGTTAAGGTGGCAGGATCCCAGGTGGCTGACTGTGTGGTTCGAGTCCTAGACCTGGTGGCTTGAAAAACATGCCATGTGCACATGAATGCCCAAAATTCCAAGAGAAGAATGGGTTGTGGCATGGCTATCCCCACTGGAGAGTGCTTTCTCACTTTGTCTCTTTCTCTTTCTGTCTCTGTGTCTCTCTCCATAGAGCACCTGCACCCTATAGAAAAACGAGCAAAACAAGAGAAAACAAAAAATCAAAAACACAACACAGCATGCTTATGTAGACAGAGGTCAGGTGCCCCGCTAAGCACTTCATGCGTGTGAGTGCATTTCACCTCTCAACAGCGGTACTCCACGTAACAAATGCAGAGCCTGAGGCACAGGGAGGGGAGGTGGCAGGAGGTGAGAGTACGAGGCCATCTTCTCTTTCTGCAGCAGGAGGGCAGAGTCTGAAGACACTCCATGCTGCTTGCCCCTGTATGCACCCTGTGCTCTTCTCAGGAATGTGATGATGACAGATGTCCCTCTGTCACTAGGTGGTTACGTGGCATGGCTGACTAAGAAGGGGAGATTATGCCCCTGGCCTGGCCCCGTACCTGAGCCCTTTCACTCTGGGCCTAGGAGATCAGAGCTAGGCAGGCAGAGCGCCAAACTGGGAGAAGGCTTTGGCGTGCCATCCATTGCTGGCTTTATAAGTGGAGGGGACAGTGGGAAGTGTGGACGGCCTCTCGGAGCTGACTGCGGCCCCTGCCGACAGCCAGCTGGGGGAAAGAGCAAGCTGTCAGGTCCGGGCGTGCCCAACCACCATGCCACCCGCTGGCCCCAGCCCCCAGGGTGGCGTAGGCTGCTGAATTTGAGGCAGTTTGTCAGAGAGCAGTAGAAAAGTAAACACTGCCACAGATGCCTTTCGAACACTTGAAAATATAGATGCAAAAATCCTGTGTAGAATTTAGCAGCTACTAACTGCTAATGTTAGAAGAACAACAAAATGAAGATTTATCCTAGGAATCTGAGAAGGTTTAGTATTTTAAAAATACACATTAATAGAAAAATAATCTAAACAAAGCCGTAAATGCTCATGCTAAAAAGTTTCACGTTGGTTAAAATATAATTTATAAATTCATGTGTGGTCAGCCAACATCCTCAAAGGTGTTTTTCTGAAACTCAGTGAACTGCTTCTGAAACTCACCGAGCTGCACGGAGGCCATTTTGGAAATGACAGCCAGGGTAGGGTACCCGGTTCTGAGGGACACCAGCACGCGGAGGGGGCTCCGTGATGGATCTGAGGGACACCAGCACGCGGAGGGGGCTCCATGATGGAGACGGCGTGTGCGGCCCCGGGGGAGATGGCCTGGCTGCCTGGCGGAGGCCATTTTGGAAATGACAGCCAGGGTAGGGTACCCGGTTCTGAGGGACACCAGCACGCGGAGGGGGCTCCGTGATGGATCTGAGGGACACCAGCACGCGGAGGGGGCTCCATGATGGAGACGGCGTGTGCGGCCCCGGGGGAGATGGCCTGGCTGCCTGGCGTCCTGCCCGGTGAATCCCCAGCCTCCGTGCTCACAGTGACACTGTGCCGAGTGCGGTCACTGGGGTTGACCCTGACCCAGCATGGCTGCTGTCCTGTAAGAACAGGAGATCAGGACACGGGCGCACACAGGGGGACCACCAAGTGACACCAGAGGGAGAAGGCGGCTTCTGCAAACCAAGCAGGGCGCCCCGGAGGAAGCCCACCCTGCCGACCCGTGATCTTCGCCCCCAGCCTCCAGAGGTGCGAGAGGCACGTTTCTGTCGCGTATGCGCCCATCCGGGGGACCCTGTTAGTCCAAGCTGGCGACCACACGAGGAAACAGTCCAGACACCAAGCAGTAGGTGGGTATTTAGTGAGCCAGAGATGCCACGCTGTTGGTTATTCATGGGGACGTGCCCTGGCCTCGCCACGCACAGAGGAGATGTTGGGTGGAACCTTGCTCCACCAGGCGCATGTGACAGGCTTGGTCTGTAACTCCGTAGGGGCAGTTTGAGTGAGTATCCCCAAGGAAAGCTTTATGGGAGAAGATCGATTTCTTCCTTTTAAGTAATTTTTATTTTTTTTTAAGTTGTCAGGATGTGTGTGCTCGCTAGAGAGAGAGAGAGTCCCCCAGTGGGCCATGGGCATGCTGCAATCCCATCTCCTCCATTTCTCCATCCATGCATTTGGGGCATGCACACACATGTGCCTTGTGTCGAACTGTGCCCAGTCATGTGGGATCCAGCTCTGTGCACGGTGCTGAACTGCTGTGCTATGATGCATTCTTTTTTTTTTTTTGTCTTTTAAAGTTTATTTCTCCCATGAGAGAGACAGAGAGACAGAGAGCGAGCGAGAGCATCCACATCAGATCCTCATGACAAGACCCCTCCCCAGTCTCAGCCAGCCCAGATCACGGACACATGCACCTGGCATGTGCGGGAGGCCCTGCGATGCACACCTGGGCCCTTTCCCGTAGGGCTGCAGCTGCACCACCACTGTGCCACTGCCTGGCACCCTGCACTTTTCTGTGGAATGTTGTCAGTCACCCGCGCAAGAACCGCGGCCCCTCCTCTTCCTCTGGGAAGGCTGTGAGGTGGCGTTAGCCGTGTCGCGGGTGTGGATGACTGAGCAGTGTCCTTTCTCCCCCAAGACCAACTGTTTTGCTTCGGTTGAAGTTAAATGTCAGCCCCAAAGATCCAGAGAACAGCAGCGCTTAAGATTCCGGGGGAACTGAGACCAGAGGATAACATAGCGGTTATGTTCCTGGACTCCTACATAGTCCACCAAGGTTTGAGTCCCCGATTTGGTGGCTTAAAACTCACGCTGGGCTCCTGTGCACCCATGCCCAAGATCTCGAGAGGAGAATGGAGGAGAAGGGATTGTGGTGTGGTCATCTTCCCAGGGGCGATTACTCCCTTTTTGTCTATCTGTCCAAGGGAGTGCACGTGCCTTACAGCAAAAATCTCTCCCAAAAAAGATTTCTGGGAATTGAACCTCTTCAGTGTGCATGTAGGGTCCCCGTGAAGACCTTGGGCATTGTTGGAGCTGCAGAGCAGCAGAGACTGGTTCTAGCTTAGCCTGGCAGAGAGGAAGCCGGGAGGGACTGGACGCTGCCTGGAAGGCAAGTGGTCCATCGTCCTGAAGTAGACTGCTGGCCCTTGGACGAAGGTAGAGGTGAGAAGCTGGGGGTAGCATTCCCGTGTGTGGGCCCGACAGCTCCCTGGGGACCCAGGCATAGGTGTCTGCCTACAGGTGGGTGCCCGCAGTCTTGTGGCCCCACAGGTGGCCTCTGAGCTTCTCTCCGATCCCCATTTTCTTCTAGAAACTGAGGGAGGGGCGTGGCGGTGCCCCCGGGGATCTCAGCCAGACTGCGGTGGGAGGTCCTAGGCGTGTGCCCTGGGTGTGTCAGGCGCTCGCCCTTCTGCCCAGGGTCCTGGCTGGGTGGGGCAGATGGATCACGGCTCCAGCTCTCCTTTGGGTGTTGTTTCTCCTGGAGAAATTAAAACAAAACAAAAAGAAACGGAAGGGAAAAGGTTTCCATTCTTTTTGTGTGTGTATGAGGTTTTTGCTATAGGGTAATGCTCTTGTCATAGAGACAGAGAGAGGGACAGAGTGACACAAAGCAAGACCCCCTCCCCCCGGGGATGGCCACCCTGCAGTCCCTTCTCACTCTCCTCTCGGGATTTTGGGCATGCAGGCACGCACATCTGGTGTGAGTTTGAAGCTGCCAGATCTGGGACTCAAACTGTAGTCGGGCATGTGGGAGTCCAGCACCTTAGCCATTCCACCACCTGCCGAACCCACGCTTTTCATTCTTTTTCAAAGAGAGCTGCCTGTCTTGGAGCACTGGCCTTCTGGCTCTGCCTGCTGGTGTGGTGAGGCCGTGGTCTGTCCCAGGACCCGCTGGTGCAGGGGAAGAAGCCGGCGGGCCTTTCTGCCTGTCCTTCCTTGCCAGGTGAGGGCCTGCAGCACAGTACCCCACCCCACAGCACAGTACCCCACTCCACATCCTGCCCCGCATTCTCGTGGGCCCGGCCGGCTTCACTCCAGGGTCTAGCCGAGCAGGGGGGTCTCCTCCTGGGTCGTCCATGAAGGAGCGCCACGTCTCGCTGTGAAGGCTCAGAGTGGAATTCTCAAGAAGTTCCCAAGCCAGCCTTCTGGAGCCAGGTCTCGTGGCTGGTTCTGGCAGCTGAGGTTGGCTCTGGTGTTTTCTCATGAGGTGGTGACTGCCGTGGCCGGCAGGGACTGCAGGTGCCTCTGGTGGGCACTCTGCCACGTGCACTGACCTGGGGTCTGCCTGGGTCCTCAGAGGCAGGACAGGCAGCCCCAGGGTGCAGGTGTCTTGATGAGGGAGATGCTGGGGACCCCCAGGTGTGTGTGCGGCATGGCCCTCGGCTGTCTGTGGGGACAGGCCTCCTCAGTGCCCCGTGAGGCACCTTTCCTGATGTGCCTGGAGGCGGGGACTTTAGACGGGATCTGCAGGCACCCAGAGTCATCCTCGGGCCCTCGTCACCCTCGCTAGGGCCGCAGGCCCCGCCTTGCAGGCAGGGGCCTCCTGACTTGGCCCAGGCGTTTCCACCGTCGGCATGCACCCGCGCCCGGGGCAGTGGGCTCAGCCGCCGGCTCACGGGAACCTGACCGAGATGTGGTATTTTACAGGCCAGGCGTGGGGAATGGGCATCGCCCACTGCCCCACTGTGTCGTGACGGCTTCCAAGCAGGGTTACCCTGTGGCCATTTGTTTCTCCGAGGCGTTGCTCAGAGCCAGTGAGAAAGCCAAGGAGAAATGGACAGAGCCATGAACACCGAGAAGCAGAACCACATGGAGCTGCTTGGTGGGCAGCTCTCGCGCCCTCGTGCCCCAGGGCTGGAGGCTGGAGTGGGCTGTGGGGCCCGAGGCCACCGAGCGCAGGAGGGTGCTTGTGTGCAGTGACGTCCAGCCAACAGGGCAGCGAGCCACCCGCTGCCTGGAGGCCGCTGCTTCTGGACTCGCCACGCTCTTGTCACTTCTGAGCCGAGCGCAGACGCTTCTGTTGCATCCTGCCTTGTGGGGCCTGGGCTGGACAGCGCGTCCCCGTTGGCAGCTAAGATCCCAGCGAGGCGGTGTTCCCTCGGGTCCGCCGGGCAGAGGGGCCGCGGTCCTGCCCGTGCTCTTCACATCGCGGTCTTCTCCGTGGCTCCCTCTTCCCACCGGCCGTGGCTGCCCAGAGCCCGTGGCTCACACCCCTCACTCGGGCCTTAGCCGCTGCTCCCAGCCGTCCTCTGCGGAAGCGGACCTCAGACCTGAGCAGGGCCCCGATGCTGCTGCAGTGAGGCCAACTGGCCAGGGAAGGTTTCCGCCTCATCCCAGAGCCCCCCAGCACGCCGGTGCAAGTGCGCCCCGACCCAGGGCCGGCGGTGGCTGGCGTTGAATCGCGACGGCAGGACCCTGTTGGCTCACTCTCCGTCATTCAAAGAGTGAGTCAATAAACTTATGAAAACAGAAAAAAACACGCAAGCAGGCCGTTGCTGGGGGAGCCGTTGACAGACTCACGTAGCAGGGAAAGGCGAGTTAGGATCCCAAGGGGGTGCCATGGCAGAAGCAGCCCTGTGGACAGGGAGGTGGAGACAGTCTGACTGCAGCCAGGAGCACCCACGCTGTCGGCAGGTCCCCTGCGCCTCTGTCACTGGGTCCCTCACACCAGGGCGCGAGGAAGCCCCCAGCAGCCCATGTGTCCAGTGGTGGAAGGGGAGCAAAGCCGCGAATGGTCGCCGGTGGAGGGGTTGTAGGGGCGGCCGACGCCCGGTGTCACTTCTGTGTCAAGGTCAAGTCTGCAGAGCCAGCCGTCCCCGCATCCACACATAGTGTGCGTGTGTGCGTGTGAGAGGCGGGACACGTACCCTCCAGGGAGCGCGTTACTGGCCTCTCCTTCCCAAGTCCTCAAGCGCAGCAGGATCTTGGGCTTGCTGGGGCCGCTGTGTCCAGGTTGACTCGGGGTCTGAACCTGCGGCCGCCCCGGGACTCCAGCACTGCCGTCCAGTCCCCGTTGCCTGTGTACTCAGCCTTGTACACGGCCGGGACTGCACGGCCATCAGTTTGGAGCCCTGGGTGCCTCTGGAGGGGAACTGACAGAGGCTGGTTG
Source organism: Tupaia belangeri chinensis (assembly GCF_000334495.1). NCBI lineage: Eukaryota > Metazoa > Chordata > Mammalia > Scandentia > Tupaiidae > Tupaia > Tupaia belangeri. Next base: position 1,664,433 of record NW_006201036.1, on the reverse strand, counting down.
CAGCGTCCACTCATTTTGGGGGTACATCTGGACTACTATGCACTACTAAAGTACAGTGTTTCCAAACCTGAAACCACGTGGATCCTGAAACTTTTTAACTGGGTGTTAGAAATGGAACTCTGAAGGATTTTCCCCACCCTATGGGCTCCGTGCCCAGAACAGGATCAAAACCGCAGGCCCTGTCCTGTGACCCCACCCGGGCTCCGCTCTGCAGGGCCCTGCCTCTGTGGGTCTGTTCTGGGATCCGGAAGTCCAGAGCTGCCTTACTTGGGACCTCTGAGGTGTGGACTCCCAGTCCTGCATAACAAAGCAGGCCCTCTGGGCTGTCAGGGGAGCCCTCCTGGGCCTGTATGTGTCCCTGGAATTCTCTCCTGCCACTTTAAAATGTGTGAGTAATGGGTTCATGACCCTGATGAGGAGAAGACGCCCAGCAGGGAACTTATCTGCCCCTTTCATCTGCTTATCTCCTGGCCAGCAGCCCACCCCAGCCTGCAATTACACCCCTTGTCCTGTCACCCCCCACCCCAGGAAAACCTGATTTTCTTTAGGAGAAAAGAAACTTCATCCTGTGAGCAGAATTTGGTTTGTATTTCCAGAGAAGAGGCCACGTGCTACTGGGGGGTGCTCCTGACCCGCCAGCATGCCGAAAAGGAGGTTAGAAGGTCTTGCCTAGGTGCCCAGGGGAGGGCTGGAGGGCCGGAGGTCTGCCAGGAGGCACGGGGACAGTGACGTGGGCACAGAGACCGGTGCAGACAGACTTGGTGTGGGGAGGATGTGGGTGCATAGCTGCGGAGTGGACACAGCCATGCACTGCCCAGGTTAGTCGGACTCACTCTGCACCCTTGAAATGAGAGGGGGGAGAATGATGCCCCCCTCCCCAGCAGAAAGGGCCCCTTCACACCCCATCCTCCCCTCTAAATGCGCCAAAGCCCCCTGCTGTGTCTCCAGAGGGGAGGGCTCCTTTAAGTAACCCACTGCCAGACAGGCAAGGGCTTCTCCCTGCCTTCAGATGCTGCCTTTACTTTTGGCCGTTTTGCATCTTATTTCCTACTGGCAGGGATTTAAATGAGACCTAGGCATTGCCAGGGGTTGGTTGAAGAGCATCAAAGCGGTCACACTGGTGGGGATCAGGACCTGGGGCAGGGGCTTCTTACTGTAGCCTTGGGTTCCCTGTTGTCTGTTTGGAATCGCATTTTGGCAAGGACCGATTCCTTTCCTGTCTCACCCTGGGGCCTCCCTGGTCAGTGCCGGCCCGGTCTGAAGCCCTACTCTTCTCATCACCTCGTTTCATTAAAAGCAACGTCTTCAAGGGACCAGCAGATAGTGTTAATGGTTACGTTGCTGGACTCCCACGTAGTCGACTGTGGTTCAAGTTCTGGACCCGGCGACTTACAACACGCTGGGCTCCCAAAATCCTGAGAGGAGAATGGAGGAGAGGAGATTGCGGCATGGCCAGCCCCCTGGGGAGTGATTTCTCACTTTCTGTCTCTTACAGAGAAAACAACTCCCTTAAAAAAAAAAAAAGTCCTTAAAGAATGGATTGAGAGATGCAAGAATGGGGAATGTGGCCTTCAGAATGCACCCCACCCCCAGACTTCAGTCCTGCCTGGCCCTTTGTTCTGTGGCCAGCTGTAGAGCACAGCTACCATCTGGGGACCGGCTTGTCCTTCTCCAGGTTGACTGACAACCGGAAGAGGACCCAGGAGGCCTTGTGGAGAATGTTTTGGGAGGGGGAGAGTGGCTTTTTGTCGCTCTGGCGACCAGCATCCCGGGCTGGGCCCCGCGCTTGCCAGGCTTGCCAGCGGCGCTGTGGAAGCTTAGGAGCTGGGCCTGCTGGTGCAGAAATGCTGAGCGAGGAGTCCAGCCGTCTCCCCAACCACTTAACCACCTCCTCGGCACAGGAAGTTGATGACTTCAGTTAGAAAATATGATGAGAAAAACTGGTCTAATTCAGTGCATGTTAATATCTCTCCAGATTATATCCTGTCGTTCATTAAAAAAAAAAGGCTCAGTGGTTTTGCCAAATTGGAAATGGAAGAGCATTGTGCCCCGCGAGCAGAAGTCTCGGGTGTGCTTGGCAGCCCGAGGGACGCATTGGCTCCGGATCTCGCCCTGCCAGGAACCCAGGAGAGGGGCCAGTTTGTCAGATACTGTCAGATCAGCGAGCAGGTCTAGTTCAAAGCCTCCAGCATCAATACTATGACAGTATTAGAACTGTCTTAGAAGAACAGGCACAGGGAATGGAGAATGGGAATGCAGGGCTCTGGGCCTACAAGACTGGCTCTTTTTTTTTTTTCCTTGAAAGCTTTCATCATAGGGCTCATGTGCTAGCTGGAGAGAGACAGTGAGAGGGAAAGCGAGAAGCCATCCCTCGGGGGGATGGCCACACCACAGTCTTTTCTCCTCTCAGGATTTTGGGTACACACTGCTCACACACACACCCTACTTAATTTTTCAAGCTGCCAGGTCCAGGACTCAAACCAGGGAGTCAGCTATGTGGGAGGCTAGTGCCTTAATCACCATGCCAACTGCTGGCCCCGAAGGCTGACTTTTAAGGTAGCAGTGAGAAGTGGGGAGTAAGTAACCTTTTCATAGCCAGCGAGGTAAGTCCTGCCCAAATCCTGTCCTCCCTGTGATTCTGGGGGAGGCCCGGACGGCTGTCGCAGGGTACCTGCCAGCGCATATCCCTCCACGGCAGAATCTGACATCTTGTTGGAAGGCCCTGGCCGGCCCGTGCTTCAGCGCAAGCCTTCCCAAGCACAGGTACGACCAGCCGCGTAGGTGGTGGTGAACGAGGCCAGGTTGAACTGAACCAGACTGACAGAAAGGCGAGGAGATGGGTTAGTGTTCAGGTCCCTCGACTTCCCCTGCAGCGTCCTGTGGCCACTCCTCCAGCTGCCATGCAGGTCTCAGCCAATGGGGCTGTTGGGCGTGCTTCCTCTCTGCTTCCGTTCCTGCGTCTCACTCAGAGACATATTGTGGCTTTCCAACTCACAGGTGTTCCCTGGCAAGGACCTTGGCATGCCACTCCTGAGGCCGTGCTCCCAGGTGGGACTCAGGCTGGGAAGGTCGGGGTGGGCCTGCGAGGGCCTGCACACACCCATGATGAGCTGGAGAACTGATGGGCGGCCACTTAGGGTCTAGCCAGGGCCTCCTTGGCATTGACACAGTAACTCAGTGGCAAGGACACCGCGCGGGTGGGAGTGGGCTGTTGCCTGCGGGACGGTGAGCAGGTGTGGGGCCTGCTGGGAGTGCGAGGATGCCGGTGCCCTCCCAAGGCCTCGTGACATCAACAGTGGGGAAAGGCGCTGTCCGGTGCAATGCCGGGTGCCGAAAGGTCCACCGTAGCCGTGTCCAGGTCAGTAGCTCCCAGCCACACGTGGCTGTAGAGCTCTCGGAATGCGGCTAGTGCAGCTGAGGGCCTGAGTGGGACGTCGTCTCTTGATTTTAATTGATTTAATGGCTACCCTATTGAATAGTGCAGTGAAGAGCTCCCACGCAGAAGAGCAAATGTGAGTGACAGCGTGAAGAGCGAGGACGTGAGCGAGCCGGTAACTCCCACGTGGGTGCCGGCCATAACCGCTGCAGAAACGGCAGTTACTGAGGTTTCTGACTAAGCATGGCTGCGTGAGTGGCCTGTGTTCCTCCCGGCGCTGAGATGCAGTGCTTCGCTCTATCCAGTTCTGCCAGCAGGAGCGATGTCAGACAGCAGGAGTCCCCCACAGCTGGGGCATTTGGACGGGGGAGAGGCTTGTAGGTGATAGTTGGCTTTGACATTCTTCCATTAATGATCAGTGAAAGAAAAACCCAGTCTCTGTTCCTGAGCAGAGTCGGCAGAAGCATGTCCGTGTTTTTCTCCACGGGATACGGAGACAGGAAAGCAGGCTGTAGCACCTGCTGCCCTGGGCCCAGCCGCCGGCTAGGGTTGGGAGGCTGCCTCTCCCAGGCGCCTGGAAACGACTTTAGCAGGAGGAAGTCAGAATGCTGCCCTCACAGGTTACGACATGGGGCTGGCCCAGCAGGTGCGGCGGTGGTTAAGGTGCTAGAATCCCACGTGGCCACCCGAGCTTTGAGTTCTGGATCGGCAGTTTGAAAATCCCACTGGAGGCCCGTACGTGTGCCCAGACTCCTAGGAGAGTGGAGGAGGGGCAGCAGGTGGCCGTCTCCCCGGGGGTTGAGTCCTCACTTTCCTTCTTTCTGTCCTTCCCCCCTGATTGCATGTGCCCTATAGCAAGAGCCACAAAGAGACAGCGAGAAAGAAACCGAGCCTCGCTGTCAGTCCGGTGAAGCTTTGGGTCGCAGCGTATGTCAAGGCAGCGGCTGTCCCTGTGACGCGGGACAGCCCTCTTGCTCGTCTTTGCGGTTTCGCCGTGTGAGTACCAGGAGTAGTTCACCTGGGCTGTCATTAGCAAGTCCCACAGACCGGGGGTGTAAACCACAGGCTTGTCTCACAGTCGTGGAGGCTGAAGCCCAAGGTCAGCGTGTCGGCTCCCTGTGTCTTCACAGCCACCCTTCTGCGTGTTCTGTGCCCGCATCTCCTTCAAAGGACACCAGTTCGTTGGGTTCGGCACATCCTCCTTCACCATGTGAGCGTCGGAAGGACACGATCAGCCTGCAGTCGTCCCCAAGCAGCTCGCTGCTGACCTTCACGTAAGGGGAGGCCCATCTGGATCCTCCTGTGGTCTGCTGGCTCTCACTCAGCACTTCCGTCGTGTCCCGTGGTCAGTCGGAGACTCTCGGGAATGCGGTTGCCTGGGCCACGCCGGTTCTCTGGGCGGAGGGGTCAGTCTGCGCTCCCGTTCCAGGTCGAAGGGGCTGGATCCAAACCTTCCTGGCTATTGGCTCAGGAGGTGTCTGCCCTGGACACGGCTAGGAAAGGCAGAGCCCCCGTGGAGCGCAACCGTCCTTCGGCCCACTAGCTCGGGGGTGGCCACGGCCTCCTGTCTCTGAGAAGTCTGATCTCGTAGTGCCTGTCCTCTGCGTTTCCCCCATCCTCTCTAACCCTCAGGGCTCCCTGCCCTTAGCGCCCTTGGCCAGCTCTTTCTGTTGGCGACTTTCCTGTGTTCTGCTGAAGGGCAGACAGCTCAGGGCGCTCTCCCTCCCCGAGTTTGACACCCAGTTACAAGATTGACACCTGTATGCCAGTACTTAGAAGGAAGACTATAAAGAAGAAAACAGAAGCTATTTGTGATTATGCTGCTGGTGAGAACGCACCATCACAAACAGCACTGTTGGGCCAGTAGATGGCGTTGCTGGATTCCCACATGGCTGACCACGGTTCGTGTCCTGGACCTGGTGGCTTGAAAGTCAGGGTCAGGCACGTGTGGGTGTGTGCCGAAAATCATGGGAGAAACTTGGATAAGAAGGAATTGCGGTATTTCCCTCTCACTGTCTCTCGGTCTCTCTCTCTCTGGCAAGGCCACGTGCCTAAAGACAAAAACCTCTGAAGAAAAAGGACTCTTGACTTCTGTTTTCAAACGTTCACACTAACACGCTTTTATTCCATACACCTAATTTTTTGGTTGCCTATATAATCTTATTACCATCATTTCTAGTGGTGGCATGTGAGAGGATTTCAAAAAGTTTATAAAAAATGGAATTAAGGGGCTGGCAGGTGGTGTGGTGGTTAAGGGCGCTGAACTCCCACATGGGCGACTACAGTTTGAGTCCTGGACCTGGTGGCTTGCTTTCTCACTCTCTCTCTCTCTCTCTCTCTCTGTCTCTGTCTCTCTAGCCAAATTAAAATACATAAGCAAATAAAATAAATAAAGTTAAATAATTATTTTTAAAAGATGGAATTAAAGTAGTTTATTTTGGTTAAAGAAGATGGAAATCCACGCATAGTATTTTTCATAGTACTCCTTTTTTATGAACTCCTTGAATACCCCTGTGTTATCTACCATGTTCTGTAATGAATCAAACCATCTGTTCTTAGACATTTAGATTTTCCCCATTTTTCCAAATTATAAAGTCCAGAACTTATTGGGAAGTTGCAAGAGCTTATTATCACCTGAACATCTGAAAGTAAGTGCCTTGCGACATGCCCCGTCGGCACCCACGTATTTTAGTGTGTGTGACCTACGGGCAGGCACCTCTAGGCTAGAACCCTGACGGCCATGGCGGGGAGCAGGAACGAGCCGTGGCCACAGCAGCCCTGTTCACGACAGTTCCGGCAGCAGCCGGGTCCGGTCCTGCCGTGCAGAAGGGTCTGTGCTGGGTTACCCCTTGTGTTTGGCTCCAGGCCGCTGTCCCTCCTCCAGTCTGGGCGTGCCTCGGCCCACCTTCGATCTGTCTAACCTTGGCACTTGTGGGGGTTACGGCCAGTTTATCTGTAGGTAGTCTCACAATTTGGGTCCGTCAGATTTGACGTATTTGGTAGGACCACTGTGGAAGTGATGTTACATGCGTCCTTTTGTTTTTAAGTTTATTTTTTCCTCCTTGAGTGAGAGAGCCGGACGGAGACATCACCCCCAGCAGGGTCCTGACGCCATCGTTCCCCCAGCCTTTGCCAGCGCCGATCGCGGGCACGCACGCCCGCTCAGGGAGAAGAGTTTCTGGGTGTGAAGTCGGAGCCCTTCGTGTGGGTCTGCCTTGCAGAGCACCACGCTTAAGTGCCGCACCACCTGCCGGCCCGTGCACACCCTTCTCATCGCATCCTGCCCGGTGGCGTGTGGTGCCTTAGGCATGAGGTGTCACCAGTTGAGGAGGTGGTATCTGCCGGGCTTCCCCTTGGAGTGAAATTGGCCAGCGTTTGGTGCTCGGTGCTTGGTGGGCGGGTACCTAGAAACTGTCCATTCCCCACCCCCGTCTGACTGGGTCCACGTGCTCACATCCGTCAGTGCTCTCGGGAGGCCAGTGCTGTCCCGTGGGTTACAGTTCTGCTGTGGCCTGTGCAGGACCCTGTTGCTTGTACACAGTCACTAAGGCTCAGTGCGCCGGGGCCGCTGCAGCGCAGGGCTGCAGACCGGGCTTAGGCACCGCAGGCTGACCGTCTCGTGGTTCTGGAAGCCGGGAGTCCACGGTGAGGTGTGGGCAGGTGGTTTCTCCCCAGGCCTTGCTCCTTGGCTGCTTGGTGTTGCCTTCTCCCTGTGTCTCGTGACGTGGTCTTCCTCTGTGTAGGCCAGTCCGGTCTCCTCTCCCGTGAGGATGCCAGTTGTGCCCGGCAGGCCCTCCCTGATTGCATCTGACCTTAGTCACCTCTTCAGAGGCCCCGTCTCCAGATACAGGCACATTCTGCGGAGCCGGGACATCGGACTTGGACAGGGAAAGTCGAGGGCCACGATCAGCCCAGACCGTGCTTTCACTGCATTGCCCTATCCACCTGCCGGCTTCTGCTGGGACGAGAAGCCCGTGTTGACCTCCTCGACATTCCTGGGAGTCTTAGAAGAGTGAGTGTAGAGGCGGCAACAACGCTCCGACGTTGAGAGGCGGG
>NW_006201036.1:1642472-1656519 GCF_000334495.1 Tupaia belangeri chinensis | reverse complement strand
GGGGGAGCAGCCCTGCCGTGGGCCTCCCAAGGTCATGGGGCTGACTGGGTCCATGGCGAGGTAGGCCTTCAGCCTGCTGGCCCGGGCCGCGGGCACACCTGGGCTTCCTGGGGTTCGTCTCCTGGCGAGTCTGCCCTTGTGCTTCACGGCTGAGGATCAATATGGGAGTAATGGAAGCGCTGAGGCGGCCTAGCCTGTGTCTGGCCCAGACCCCGGCACGAATGTATGCCTCTGTGAGATATGATGAAGGATCTGTGGATCATCTGAAGAGGGCTGAGGTTGTTGCCTCGGCTTGGAGGGACGTGCATGGATGGCAGGCGGAGATGGGAGAAGGCTTTACTTTCCTCTCTTGCAACTGTTGCCCCTCATTCTCTGGACGGATAGATGCACAAATGTACACTCAGGCACCACGGAGTGTGCAGTGGATCTCATGTGTAACAGGCCACACCACGTGGCCGAGGGTGCAGCTGGTGGCACTGTCTGGTTAATGTAAGTGCTCCGTGCTGTGAGCACGACAGCCTGATTGCCCAGCGCTGCATTTCTTAGTATGTTTCCCTGTGGTTAAGCCATGCATGATTGCATGTATCTGTGTGTTCCTTACACAGAAAACAAATAAAACTTCACTTTGTAGAAAGAGGCTGGCCCTGCAGCCCAGAAGGGTAAGCCCACGTGGGGAGCTGGTTTGCACAGGGCCAACCACATTGTGGATCCTGGCCCTGGTGGTCCTGGTGTGTTCCTGCTCCAAGTCCTGATGGGATGGTGAAGAGAAGGGAAAAGGGTGGTCGGCATAGCCACCCCAATGGGGAGTGCTTTTGCTCTTTCTCCTTCTCTCTGGCAAGTACACACACGCAACGGTACTTAAACAAAAAAGAGAAAGAGGAAATATAGAAGAGAATGGGTCAGCGTTCCCTTCACTTACTTACTGAGAGAAGGAAAGAGAGCTAAGAGCTAGCACTTCCAACAAGATCCTGACACTGTGACCCACCCCCAGCCTCAGCCAGGTCATGGCCACACGTGCCCAGTGTGCCTGGGAGGTCTCTAAACATGAATCTGGAACCTTCTTGTATGGGTCCACCTTGCAGATCCTCGTGTTTCACCACTGCGCCACTGTGGGGTCCCCTTCTCTACTGTCTGTCCTTTCTCCTTGAAGTTGAGGAGGACACTGTGCCCCCTGCCTACTGCCCCCAGACCCCACCGATGCAGTGGTCCACTCAGCACAGCCCTGGTGTGGTGGGGTGACCTGGTCTCCTTTGCTGGAAATAGACTCCAAAGTCTCACGTGCAGGTTACGCCGGCTAGGAAGAACTCCTTTTCCCTGCGTGGGCCGATTCCGTGGGCTCTTCTCTTTTGGATTGTCTTGTATGGAGAAGCGCAGTTTTTTGGTAATGAGTTCTTTGCTGGAGGGCTTGTATGGAGAAGCGCAGTTTTTTGGTAATGTATTCTTTGCTGGAGGAGGCTGGAAGTGGGTTGGTGTTCAATTTGGGCCTCTGGAGAGCAAGAGCCCTCCCTGCTGCTCACGCTGCTCAGAGAACAGCGGGTCATCGTGTGACTTGGCCGCTGGGTGGCGTCACAAGGAGGTGTGTTTGCTTCACTGGAGCCCAGCAGTGCCACGGAAGGGGAAGGTCCGGGTTGTCAACAACAAGTAATCGCAGATTGTCCTCAGGAAACTCATCTTAGCGGAGCCCAAGTGAGTAACTGTTCGGGTTGGGAGACGCCGGCCTGACAGGCAGGCTCTTGTGAAATACTTGGGGACCTAGAGGAAAACACCTGCTTCTGCCAAGCATGGCCTGAAAGGCTTTGTGGAAAAAGGTCATGTGACTTCAGGGTCTGACCATGAGGGGATGAGTCCTCCTTGCCAGGTGGAAGAGGAAGAGCAGGGCTGTGAGAAGTGAAGGAACTGGGCCCCGTAGAGGAAGGCGCTGCGATGGTCTGTTGAGGCAGAATTCATTCATTCTCAGCCCCAGTCCTCCCAGTTGCCCAGCTCCGCATCTGGAGCTGGCATAAATGAATTTAGTGAATGCATACTCTAAGTGCTACTCTGGTATTTTTCTAACAATAAAAGGATTTCTCAGGTGCAGACAGTGACATGGCTGACAATGTCACATGGGAAGGTTCTAGGCTTGCACCCAGAGAGCTCCCCGAGTTCTTAGGGCCCCCACGTGCTCGTGACCTGGCCGGCTGAAACTGGGATGGCTGTGACTTCAGGACCCAGTTGGGTGTTCTGTCTCTCGTTCTTACTCCTGGAGGAAAGGAAGGAAAAACTTTTTTTTCCCCAAAAGGGATTTCTCAGCTACTGTAAATACTCCATTTGTTGGAGAAAGCCAGAGTTGGTTCGCTGCCCCTGTGAAGTTCTAACACTCTGGAAATCTTGTTAAAGCTGGAGGCTTAAACAAATTATGGGCTCCTCATTCTTAAAGCTTTTCTTTGTTAGCCTCCTTTTGATGAGAAAATAATTGATTATCGTTGGGGATAATAATACCTTGGGTTATTTATAGCCATCCTCTCCCTGGAGCCCTGGAAGAGTTTGCAAATGCAATCTAATTATAACCCTGACAACCTCCCACCAAGGTAGAGGGCAGGTATTATTACCCTGTGGCTCTTCATCCTCCTGTTTTACTGAAAATCTAAGCTTGTGAGATGAATCGGCTTTCCTAAGTGTACTTTAGTCTGTCAGCAGACATGGCGGGAATAACTGGTATGTGACAAACTGGATCTGTCTGTTGAATGACTTGATAGTGTCATTTGTGATGGTGCTTCACTGGCACAGCAGGGTGATGAAGATCGACTCTTGGGCGTGAACGTAGTAATGTTATCTCATACCACTTAGTGTTTCCTAAAAACCTAATCATTTGGCCATATCTACATGCTCGATTTTCCCTTTGTAGGTATCTCTTATTTTTCGAACACACAAAGGGTCTTTGACCTCCCCCTCCACTTTCTTTTTAATTGCTAGAAAGCGAGAGAGAGAGCGAGACTGTGAATGGGGCTGATCACAGAACAATTCCTTTTCTTCCATTTCTCCTTCCATCAGGAATTTGGACATACATGGCGTGTGCACTTGGCATGTTTTTCAAGCCGTCAGGGTTGGGACTTGAACTGTGCTGTTGGTCGTGTGGGAGTCCGCTCCTGATGCATAGCACTTAACTGCTGCATTACAGGGCTGGCCCTGATCTTTGACCTTTTTGATCTTGAAGGTCACAGGCCTCTCTCATTTCTAGGAAGTCATTCTGTCCCCTGTCAACCTAGGTTGTACGCATAACTTAGAGATGGCCATGTGACCCGTAACAGTCAGATTCACAATGTCTCTGGAACTTCCTGATCTCCTCCTTTTGGGAAATGTGATGAAACCTGGAGTATGTAGTGGTAAGTGACGTTGGAAGGACAGTGGAGGACGAGATGGGAAGAGGAGACAAGTGTTCGAAGAAATGGTGTATACACATGGGTTTTCGTGGCCCTTGTGAGTTCCAGGTGCATACACTTGACAGTTTGGCTGGGTATTATTCTTGAGTTATTCTGGAATGTCACCCCATGATCTCCTAGTATTTTGTGCTGCCTTTGGCAGGCCCACTGCCACTTGGAGCCTCTTTGCTAGTGACTTCTTGTAGAGATTTTTGAGGTCTTCTGTTTATCCTTGGTGTTACAGTATTTTGTGATAAAATATTAAATATACCCCTCTTTGGGTTCCTTGTTCCACGTGTTAGTTTTACTCTCTTAATCCGGACTCTTGGGTATTTCAGCTTGAGGGACATTTCTTTACATTCTTTTAAAAATAATGGCTCCTCGCATTTTTATATTATCTTTCTGAGGCTCTGCTTTATGCCTTTGTTCTCCTTGCTATGGGATTGTGACTTACCTTTCAGCCCTACAACTAAATTTTCCTTTAGTGTGGCATCATATTTTAATTTTCCATAGTTTTTTCTCTATTCCTTTTTCATTGTGTTCTTTCTGTTTGTTTTAGGTTTTTGCAATAGGGCATGTGGCCTTGCCAGAGACAGAGGGAGGGAAAGTGAGAACTCACCCCTCAGTGGAAATGGCCACGCCACTGTCCCTTCTCCCTCATTCTTGTCTCAGGATTTTGGGCACTCAATCACATGCACCCAGCATGATTTTTAAGCCAGTAGGTTCAGGACTCGAACCACGTTCGACCATGTGAAAGTCCATTACTTTAAGCACCATGTCACCTGCTGGCTCATATTCTGTTTTTTAAGGAACGCGTTAACCTATCATCTCCAAAGTTTTAATTTCGTTCTTTGGTTCTTGAATGATCCTGTTTCCTCTAAATGGTTTGTTTTCTTCACATTCTCTTCTACACTGGGGGCTTCTGCCGAGGCCCATGTGCACCTGTGGAGTTCGTGGCCAGCGTGGGGTTGCGTATTCTACTGAGGACCCAGATACATCCACTGCCGTTCTTGGGCCGTCACTTTCACTCCTCTTTAAAAAGGTGTTTTTCATTATTTATGGTGGAGCACACGCACGCGTGGGAAGGGAGGGGTAGAGAGGGAGAGTGGTCTCTCCTCCTCCAGCCCCCTACTCCTCTGGATCTTGGGCACTCACGTGTGTCTCAGTGTGTTTCAGGCTGCTAGGCCGGGAGTTCGGACTGCGGTTGCCACGTGGGATTAACTTATTATTTTAAAAATATTTATTTAATTCCATTTGTTATTATTATTTTAAATTTGATCAGAGAGAAAGGGAAAGCAAGAAAGCAAGCCGCCAGGTCTGGAACTCAAACCATGGTCAACCATGTGGGAATCCAGCGCCTCTAACCACCACGCCACCTGCTGGCCCTGGGATTAACCGAAGCAACCTACCAATGCAGAACTTGGAAACAAAGCGAAGCATCATTTTCTTCCAATAAACACTGCTGTCCAGTCCGTGGTGACCATTTCCAGCTTGATGTGGCAAGGCCATGGTGACCCTGGTACGGCGTAAATATTGGCCCATCTCCTGTCCAGCTCCTCCCAGACCCAGCGTGGTTCTTCTCCAGTGTCTCCTCTCGGAGCTGTATCTGATTTCATTGCCAGTTTTCATTCTAATCCACTGGGGAATAGGACAGTTTTGCTTCTGTTTTTTGGCCAGAAACCGCTCAATTCTGCAAGTCTTGTGAGAAGACACGGCGAAGAGCCGAGCGGACCGCACACCCCACGACGGCAGAGGAAGTTCTAACTTTGTTTAGAACCGTGGATTCTTGCAGTGCCACGGAGTGGCCCTTGCACGTTGGAATACAGGCCACGCCTTCGTCGCCCCCGTGCCGGGCCTGCTGAAGCCTGGCTGGGCCAGGAGTGCACGCCAGTGTCTGCACGTCCTTCTGTGGAGTGGCCTGACCTCGCTGGCGTGCCCCCCACCCAGCCCTCTGCCGGGGCGGTGGCTGGTATGTCGGTCGTGCTTGGCCGGCCCTCTCCTGCTGCTGTGTCCTTGCTTTGTGTCCCGTAGGGGGCGGGTCCCCTCCCGTGGTGCCGCGCCCATGGCGTTCCCTTGCCCTTGCGCCCTGTGGGTGGTTTACGCCGTATTCGGTTTCATTCCTGCCATTCTGTGGGGTTTCAGAAAGGAAAGGAGAGAGCGCGTGCGGTCAGTCTGGCGTCTCCTCACTGGTGGACTTAATACTCGGGAAGTACTGAGTAGGCCTTTGGCTCTTCCCTGTGGAATCGCAGAGCTAAGAAAATGAAGCCGTTCCTTGAGGGCACTAGGAAATTCTTTTGAAAGCATCTCCGTGTCTGCAACTTTGGCAAGCGGATTCAGAGATGCTGGCAGTTCTGCATGCAGTCTGTGTTGCCAGATGTTTTCTGTTTTGATTTAGTCTAATTTTTGTCAGTTAAAAAACTTACCAACGATGTGAAAGTGCTGGCAGCATCCCTCGAGGTGCTTCTGTCTCAGCCTGGCACACCGAGACCAGAGAAGGTGCTCGTTCTCTGTCGGTAGGACCAGCACTTGGTCAGGCAACGGAAAATGCCCTTTAAAGTTGGAGAGAGAAGATGGAAAAGTCATGATGTATATTTTCTGTTTTATTTTTTTTTCTATTGACTTTTCTGATGACTCAATACATCCCTGTCGTACGCGTTTATTCACTTTAGATTATAGAAACGTCTGTTGCAAAAACTACATCCAAGTCGTTCCTCTTTGGTTTCATTGGCGGTGGAGTGAAAACTGGAGACACTTGTGAAGCAGGCCGAAGTCAGGCGGCTACGATTTCTGCAGTTTTCACAAAGTACTTTTTTTGTTTGTTTTTTGTTTATGATACAAAGCATGAGAAAGAGAGAGAGACATTCCCCAGACAGGGTCCTGGCACCCCGCAACGCTCTCCCCAGCCCCAGCCCCAGCCCCAGCTCCTTTGGGTCTCGGGCATGCACACGGATCCGAGTGTTTTCGCACTGACCCGGGTTGGTGGTGTGGCTTCCACACTGCTCTTTAGTTTGTCACTGATCGCAGCACCAGGCCGGGCCATGTTTATCATTTTTTTTATGTTTGTGTATTATTTCACGAGGAAGAGAAAAACAGTCACCTCCAACAGGGTCTTCATGCCGAAGTCCACCCCTGACTTTGGCTAGCTCAGGTCGTGGGCGTGCAGTCAGGGAGGTCTCTGGACATGAAGCCGGAACCTTCCCACGAGGGCGGCCGTGCAGGGTCTTGTTCCTGCTGCGCCAGCTGGCCGCCCACTCACGTTTGATCGCCCACACTTTATTTACAGTCTCATCCCCATTGTATTGAATTCTTTTTTTTTGCTGTAGGGTGCCTGCACTGGCCAGAAAGACATAGACAGAAAGTGAGAAATCACCCCCAGGGGGGACGGCCGCACTGCAGCCCCTTCTCCATTCTCCTCTCGGGATCTTGGGCTTGCACGCACATGCGCCCGGCCTGAGTTTAAGCTACCAGGTCCTGGACTCGAACCGCGGTCGACACATGGGAGTCCAATGACATAGCCATTACGACAACTGCTGGTCCTTGTATTGAATCGTTTTAAAGCTAACTCTGTTTTCCTAGTTAAAGCTTTTTCACACTTAGATTTCCTATTATCAGACTTATTTAGTTATGTAGTTTAATTGATAAGTACAACTGACACAGACAATTCTGGGGACAGATAAGGCTGAAAGCCCGGGACAGAAGGGAGGTATGGGTAGTCTAGGTGTTTCTCTGAGCCCTGCACACCTCCCATAACCAGAGCTGTGGGTTGAGTGGCTGACCACAGTTTGAGTTCTGGACCTGGTGGCTTGCTTTCTCACTTTACCTTTCTCTTTCTGGTCAAATTAAAAAATAATGGTAATAATAAATTAAATAATTCTTTAAAAAATTAATAGTGATTATTGCTACAGTCTTCCCTTATTTTTTTTTTAAAGATTCTTGCCATAGAGTATGCGCTTGTCAGAAAGCAGAGAGAGAGAGTGAAAGTGAGCGATCACCCCTAGGGAGATGACCACACCGCAGTGCCTTCTCTTCCATTCTCCCAAGATTTGGGGCACACGTGCACATGCAGCCGGTGTGATATTCAAGCCACTAGGTCCATGACTTGAACCCTGGTTGGCTGTGTGGGGGTCCAGGGCCTTAACCTCCACAGCACTTGCCAGCCCTGCCCTGACTTGATTTTCCTGACTGGGACTGAATGAAAGGCTCTAAGTCTGTTGGAGCAGAAGAAGCTCAAGCCCAGGACTGGACCACAGTGGGAGAAGCCTGCTGTGGTCCCTCAGGGCTCTCCTTTTACAGTTTACCTCCAAGGAGAAGCACACGTTAATTGTCAGAGGTGATTTATGGCCTGAATCTTAGGGAGGACAGTGCCCCCAAGCCATCTCATTATGGAAGAATGTGGGTGTGGAATGCGGCCTCCCTGGGGTGAATGGTGCTTTGGGTGCAGCCTCTACGTTGCCGTTGCCGCCAACTTGTGACTGGAGGTGGCCTGTGGGACAGGCATCCTGCAAGCTGGCCTCTTGTGCCTTTTGTGCCATGGGTGGGGTCCGTGGGTGGGGTCCATAAGGGTTTATGTACTTAGTTCTTCCTGGAGGGAGACTGGGTGGGAGGGTGGCGAGAGTGCTAGAAAGCCAGCTCCCTGGAGGGATGCCACCCACAGCCACTCCCAGCCCCAGCCAGCCCAGATCTCCTCAGATGCGCACCTAGCATGCGCAGGGAGGTCCCAAGACACCAACCTGGCCCTCTTTAGGTGCTTTTAAATGCTTTCTAGGAGAGAACTTCCAGGGATTGAAAAGGAATGGGGGGGAGCAGCAGGTGGCGTGGTGGCGAAAACGCTGGAATTCCCATATGGCCGACCACGGTTCGAGTCCCAGATCTGGTGGCTTGCTTTCTGTCTCTCACCTCTCTCTGTCTTTTTCTGGCAAAACTCATTTGAAAAAAATATATAAATAAATAAAATTATTTTTTTTGTGGGGGGAGGAGAGGGTTTTGCTATAGGGTGTGTGCACTCATTAGAAAGATAGAGACAGAGAGACAGAAAGCTAGAAATCACCCCCCAGGGGGATGACCATGCTGCAATACCTTCTCCTTCATTGTCCTCTCGGGACCTTGGGCACGCACGCACACGCGCCCAGTGTGAGTTTAAGCCACTGGGTCTGGAACTCGAACTGTGGTCAACTACATGGGAGTCTGGCCACAAAGCCATTATGCCAACTGCTGGTCCCCAATAAAATAATCCTTTAGAAATAAAAAGGAACAGGCAGGTTCACAGAGACAGTAGTGAGTGGGCTGACAGGCAACATTACCTAAGAGCAGACATGGGGAGCAGGGAAAACGAGTGTGCATGCTGCTGCACGCGGACCCAAGGACCAGAGGCGCCGTCGGTGGGGACAGGCCTCGCCCGGCACTGTCAGAGCTGGGAGCTGTGAGGACGGCACGGCACTGGACAGGAGAGTCTCCAGGGCCTGTCCTGAAGTGCTCTTTCCCGTCAGAGACACGAGTCAGACCGCTTCGGGAGCACGTGGTCCACGGGCGTGCCCAGGCCAGTTGCCGCAGTCGTATGCAAAGTACAAGGTGCCGTGCTGGTCCCGGTGGGTAGAGGCCTGCGGTGTCCAGGTCCCCGTCTGCGGTGTGTGTTGGCACTTTGCCTGTGAGCCAGGCCTCTCTCGTTGGTCCTGAAGACCTGCTAGCGGGAGCTCTCAGCGGACACAGTTTCAGAGCAGGAAGTGCAGCTGGCCAGTGGTCCCTGCATTTGCAATGGCAAGGGCCGCTTCCTCTGTACCCACAGCTGGCGCGGTCGGGATGTGGCAGAAGTGGGCCCTCACCCTGCCAGGGGGCATCGGGACACCTTGCGGAACAGGGTGTGAGATGGAGGACTTGTCGGAGCCTTGTTGGGAGACAGCCTGTCCTGAGATGTTAGGACAACTGCACACGGAGTTCCTTCTAAACAGGCACAGCAAGGAACGCACTCCTCCAGTTTGCATGTTGGTTCTTTCATTCTTTAAAACTTTTTTTTTTTTTTTTTTGGCCAGAGGGTGCCTGAGAGAGAGGAAGAAACAGACGGGAGAGATAGCACCCCCCAGCGGAGCAGTCACACCGCGATTCTGTTTCACCCACTTGCCATCCCGGCAGGATTTTAGGCACATGTGGGTATCCCTGGCATGTTTCTGAAGGCTCCAGGTCTGGGCTTCAAACCAGTCAGCCATGTGGGATCCGGCTCATTGTACACGGAGCTTAAAACCAGCACTATGGGGCTTGCCGCGTTCCTTCTTTGAATCCACTTTCAGTGGCACGCGCTGTGTGGCGCACTGTGGCCGTAAGTGCGAGGTGAGGAAGAGGGGCAGCGGGAGCGGAGGTTTTTTTTTGCGGCAGAGAGAGCGGAGGCACACGAGGTCAGCTGGGAGGCAGTGGCAGAGCCGCGTGTGTAGTGGGGGCTGCTCCACCCGTGTGCGGGACCAGGTGTGAATGAAGAGAGGCTCGGAGCTGAGTGGCAGGGGAGCAGCGCGTGGGTTGTCGAGGGCGTGCTGTCTTTGCTGAGCACTAGAGATGTAGCACCTGCGCGTGGCCTCCCTAAGGCAGCCCGCCTACGCCGCAGCCGGGCTAACGCAACCCTGGGTGCTCTGACCAGCAGGGTTTCTAAGCCGGGGTGTCTGTGCCCCTCTGCGAGGTGCTACTTTCTATATATATGTATATACACACACACACACACACACATATACACACATACACATACATTTATTTATGTCTTTGCCATAGTGCACCACATATACTTGCTCGAGAGACAGAAAGACAGTGAAAGGGAAAGTGAAAATTCACCCCCTGGGGGGATGGTCATGCCACAATCCTTTCTTCTCTATTCTCCTCTCAGGACTCTGGGCACACACATATATACCCCTAGCATGATTTTCAAGCCACTGGGTTCGGGACTTGAACTGTGGTCAGCCATGTGGGAGGCCAGCATCTTAACCACTCTGCCACCTACTGGCCCTGGTGCTACGCCAAGGAGTCATCATTGGTCGCACGTGGTGCAGCGGCGACACAGTGGTCTGTGACTCAGCCTCATGGACCAGCTCTGGGTCCGTGTCCTCAGGTCTCTCTGATCACACCTCACGCCCATGTGAACCCGTGATTTGGGCTGCCTGAGGCTGGGGTGGGTCAGGGTGAAGACTCTACTGGGGGCTGTCTGTTTCTGTCTCTCACTCATGGAAGAAGCTTAGCGAAGAAGAGTCATCGGATTGATCTGTAGAACAAGAATATTTTTAATGCTAGTATTAATAGTTTGGGGGGGGCAGTTGGTTGTGGGTGAATCCCACATGGGTGCATGCGTGTATGCACAAAATCCTAAGAGGAGGCTAGAGGAGAAAGGATTATGGTGTGGCCATGGGGGGGGGGCAGTGATTTCTCACTTTCCCTTTCTCCTCCCAGTCCTGGTGAGCACATGCACCCCTTAGCAAATTTTTTAAGAGAATAGTTGTGTGTGTGTGTGTGTGTTTTTTTTTTTTTTTTTGTAATTGTGTTTTTACTTAATATGAACTCTGTTCAGAGCATTCAGAATCTAAAGGCTGACCACGTCTAGAGCTTTCATGACCCTGTGAATGTCACCCGATGAGATAGTTTCCCCAGGGTGTGAAAGTGCTGCATCCTCCTCACACTGTCCTCTGGAACCGCCACCACAGCTCAGGCTTGGGCCTTCTGCAGCCTGGGTGGAATAATGCAGTCCAGGCTTGTTCAAGGGTAATTTTTATTTTCTTTTGACAATTGTACATTTTTCCCTTCTTTTTTGGGGGGAGAGGTTTTTGCTATAGGGTGTGTGCATTTGCCAGAAAGGCAGAGAGAGAAAGAGACAGAAAGGGAGAAATCATCCCCCCGGGGGGATGGTTACGCCATAGTCCCTTCTTCATTCCCTCTCATGATTTTGGGCATGCATGCACACACACCTGGTGTGTTTTAAACCACTGGGTCTGGGACTCAAACTATGGTTGACTATGTGAGAGTCCAGCACCTTAACCGCTACGCCATCTGCTGGTCCCAACAACTGCACTTCCAACATTTAGTTGTTGTTTTTTTCATTTTGCTGGGCAGCATGTGCTTGCTGGAAAGAGAAGAGAATGACGAAGCACCCCGCGCGGGTAACAGTAATGCCACACCCTTTCTTCCCCATTTCTCCCCTGTCTGGATTTTGGGCACGCATGCACATGTGCTTAGTGTGCTTTTCAAGCCGCCTGTGTCCAGGGCTTAAACTGCACAAATTGGCCATGTGGGATCTCGCTGCCTTAACCACCGGACCAGAGGCTGACTTCAGCATTTAGTATTCTATTCAATATTAAAATTTGATTTTAGTGCCTGAATTGCTTTCACCATGACACAAGCATGTCATTCTTTTGTCAAAGTGATGTGCACAGCTATGCTATGGAGTTGAAAGTCTACTGATGTCCCCAAATAAGCAGAGCACTGTGAGACTATGTGAAGTGAAATGCAACCGCCATTTTTGTTTTGTTTTGCTGTTGTTGAATGATGGGTGATAGAAGCCCTTGGTTTTCGGGGCGCTCCAGAGAAAATGGTTCCGAAAACCAGTTG
Organism: Tupaia belangeri chinensis; assembly: GCF_000334495.1. Taxonomy (NCBI): domain Eukaryota; kingdom Metazoa; phylum Chordata; class Mammalia; order Scandentia; family Tupaiidae; genus Tupaia; species Tupaia belangeri. The sequence goes on along the minus strand of NW_006201036.1, from coordinate 1,644,550 downwards.
CGGTTGTCCTCGCCATCAGCCCAGGTGAGGTACCCAAGCTCTGGCAGCCTGCGTGCTCTGCCCCTCTGCTCTGTGCCCGGGGCAGTTCCTTCTGTTTTAAAATGGAGCCTTTACACAAGTCCTGGTGGTCTGCTCTTTGGGCAGTTGGGATAAATCGAGAAAACCACAGTGTTTTCCTAATTAATGGCTGAATTATCCAGGAGATGCCTTAGGTGAGCGGCCGGCAAGCCTTTTCATTAAGGATCAGGTAGTGAGGACTTAGGCTTCGCAGGACATAACATCGGAGGGCCACTGTTCATCTCTGCCCGTGTCATGTGAGAACAACCAGAGGTAGTGTGTCAATGCCGTGTCCTATTTAACTCTGCTGTGGACATAGGACTTTCACATGCCATGAAATCTTCCTCATCTTGGTTGTCAATTTCAGCCACTCACAAACATAAAAAAAGTCTTGCCTCTCAGAGCAGGTGGTGGGCACTGCTGTGGTTGAATGTGTGTCCCACAGTTCACATGCTGGAGGCTCCCTCCCCAGCTCCCGTGTCGGAAACTCACTCCCTCTGCCCAGTGGTAGGTGGGACTCAGGGAGGTGATTGGGTTAGGGGCTCTGCTAGAGGGCTCACGCTGTTGTTGCAGGCACGGGGGTGAGGGGATGGCTGCAGGAGCAAGCGCGGGCCCCATTTCTCTCTCCCTCTCTTGACCTTCTGCCTTACCCTGTGGGGTGACACAGCAAGAAGGCCCTCACAGGATGCTGGCATCATGCTCTTGGACTTCCCAGCTCCCAGAACCGTAGGAAATCTCAGTTCTGTGTGGGTTACCCATACAGGTATTTCAGGTAGTCCGGGTATTCTGTTAAAACAGCACAGAGTGTACCGTGGCAGCCACATCTGTCCATGGGCCATAGGTTGCTGATTGCTTTCTAATATTTTGCAGGACTAGACATAAACTGGTGATTTTTTTGGGGGGGTAGCTTTCATGAATGTTGAGTCCTTTTTCTTAAAAAAAAAAAAAAAAACCCAAAAAACAGAGGAAGGTTTTTTTAAAGGGTTTTTGTTTTTCTTTTTGCTTTTTACATTTTAAGTCCACACACAGTGTAATTGACATTTTTATTTTTAAAAAAGCATTATTTATTCAGGGGCCGGCAGGTGTCTTGGTGGTTAAGGGCACTGGACTCCCACATGGCCGACCGCACTTTGAGTCCCCGATCTGGCAGCTTACTTCCACACTTTCTCTCTGTCACTCTGTCCCTCTTTGGTCAGATTTAAATGAATGAATGAGTGAGTAAATAAAGCTAAATAAAAAATTATTTAAACAATTTTTGTCTAATTTTATTTAATATATTACTTTTTAAAAAAATTGCTACAGGGCATGTGCATTCATGAGAGAGAGAGAGAGAGAGAGCGCGAGAGCGCGAGCGAGCCAGCCAGTCTGGGACTTGAACTGCGATCAGCCATGTGAAAGTCCAGCGCCCAACCACCACACCCCCTGCTGGCCCTGTAATTGGCTTTTTTGTATACAGTTCTATGAGTTTTATATATATATAGATTTAGGGAGATCGTGTAACCACCAGCAGTGTCAGGGTACAGAACAGTTCCGTATCGCCCAGGCTTCTTTCTGGCACCATTTCAGTTGTCTTCACAAGCTTCGGCATTCGAGTTTGGCAGCCACTGATATGTTCCCTGGTTCTGTCTTTCCAAGGATGTCAGGTATGGAATCGTACAGTATTTACCCTTCTGAACAGACTTTTTTTTTTTGAACACAGCAGAACGCCTTTGCCATTCATCCAAGTTGTTATAGGTATGAATAGTTATTAATTACTCTTTATTACTGACTGGTATTCATTGTCTGGAGACTCCTGAGCATCCACAAAAGTTTCCTCATCTCTTCACCTTTTGAAAGGCATTTGGGTTATTTCTAGTTTTTGCCAGTTACAAATAGATCTGCTTTACTATTTGTGTTTTTTAATGAGAATATATGTTTTTATTTTACTGTGGTAAATATTAAGTCATCAGGAAAGTCATGATATATTTTCTATGATTTTTAAAAATAATTATTTTATTTATTTATTTATTTATTTATTTTAA
>NW_006201036.1:1609520-1641875 GCF_000334495.1 Tupaia belangeri chinensis | reverse complement strand
GAACCACGGTCAACTACGTGGGAGTCCAGCAACATAGCCATTATGCCAACTTCTGGTCCCCATCCATTGTTTTTGATGAGAAATCAGCAGCGATTATAGATTTTTCTTTATAGTTGATAAATTTAATTTTTTTTTTTTTGGAGAGATTTTGCTTTTTGAACCACGGTCAACTACGTGGGAGTCCAGCAACATAGCCATTATGTCAACTTCTGGTCCCCATCCATTGTTTTTGGAGCAATGGCCACACCACCATCCCTTCTCCTCCATTCTCCTCTTGGGATCTTGGGCACGTACGCACACACGCCCAATGTCAGTTTAAGCCACCGAGTCTGGGACTCGAACCGTGGTCGACTACTTGGGAGTCCAGCGACATAGCCATTACGCCAACTGCTGGTCCCTAGTTTAATTTTTTAAAATTACTTTTGAGTTCTTTTCCCATTGTCTTTGGTTTCCAGTAGTTTATTATGCATTTGTGTGTAGAATTAGGGTTAGGGTTGGGGTTGTCTTTTGGGGGCTCATTGAGTTTATTTTGTAGATTTATATTTTTAAGTCATATTAAGAGGTTCTTTTTTTTGTTTTGTTTTGGAGAGGTTTTTCCTATAGGGCACGTGCGCTCGCCAGAAAGACCAAGAGAGACAGAGAGACAGAGAGAAAGTAAGCGAGAAATCACCCCCCAGGGGAGATGTCCACGCCGCAATCCCTTCTCCTCCATTCTCCCCTCGGGATCTTGGGCACACATGCACACGCACCCGGCGTGAGTTCAACCCACTGGGTCCGGGACTCGAACCGTGGTCAGCTATATGGGAGTCCAGTGACATAGCTATTACGCTAACTGCTGATCCCCCAATTTAAGAAGTTCTTAAGGTGAAATTTCTTCACTTTTTTTTTTTCCTTTCCTTCTGGGTTTCTGTTGATACGAATATCAGACCATTTCCTTTTGTCCCATGGGTCTGTGTTGGTCCAGTGTGTAAAATATTTTTTTTCTCTTTTGTTTAGATTCTATACATCTTTAAAGGTTTATTTCTTCAGAAAAAGAGAGAGCGTGCAGATGAAAGGCAGGTGGCTCCTGTCTTGACCAGCCCAGATCGTGGGCTCCCTCACGCACCAGTGTGTACAGGGAGGTCTCAGGCGTGAACCCAGCCCTTCCCCCGTGGGTCCAGCTCTGCTGTACCACCTGCTGGCCCAGGGTCTGTGCTTTCTCTTGACCCTTCTCTGTCATCTCTGTACTGCCACTGTTCTGTCTGTCAGGATTTTTCTTCCAGTTACTGTGCGTTTCTATTCTAAATTTTCTACTTTTTTCTTTTTTTTAATCTTCCCTTTTTTTTTTTTCCCCTGAGATACTTCTCGTATTTGTTTCCAAAGTGTTGGAGCATTTTTATAATGCAGCTTTTGTCGGATAATTCCAACACCCGTGATTTTCTTGGCTTTTTGTGTGTTGAGTAATTTTGTAATGTATCACAGAATTATTTATTTATTTATAACTTTGCCATAGGACGTATGTGCATACTGAAAAGGCAGAAAGAAAGAGAGGAACCGAGAAGGCACACACACACACACACACACACACACACACACACACACCATGGAGGATGGTCACACTGCAGTCCCTTCTCTTTCTCTCCTTTTTGGGATTTTGGGCACACATGTACCCAGCATGTTTCTCAAGCCACCAGGTCTGGGACTCAAACTATGTGGTCAGCCGTGTGGGATCCAGCCTCCGTAACCTCCAGGTCTCGGGTGGCTCAAGAATTTTAAACGTTATGTTTGGTTATGGCCATGGTTTAACCCTGCGGGAAACAAACACGTTGACAGGCAGGCGGTCTCTGAGTTCGGGCTGCAGGTCTCAAACCGCTTCTGCGTGTGCCCTCACGCCAGCTCTGCGTCCAGAGCCTTTGCCCTGCGCGGCTCTGCCGTGTGTGCGGCGCACTGCGGCCAGCTGGGACCTGGCTGGGGTTCTCTTGCAGTCTCGTCTCCACGCCTTTTCTGGGCCCGATCTACCCACACATAGCTCATAGGTGGTCTCGGGGCTTTATAAGCAAATTAAAGGGGTCACAGAGTTTCTCCATCCCGTTATCTCCCTGGTACTTTAGGGGGCCTCGGGCTCCTGTTTCAATCTTTTGGTTCCAAACCGTGGACTTTAGGGTCCAGACAGCAGTGATGCAGCCTCCGGCTGAGGCTGGGGCTAGACTGTGGTGCGAAGACCTTGTTGAGGATGCCTGTTAGCCCCCGCCCCTGGCCCCCACCTCAGGTCAGAAAAATAAAGCGTTAAATGAAAAACAAAACCCTCTGGTCTTAAGTCCCTTTCTCTGGTACATACTCTGCTCGTCCGTGTCCATGCCTGGGGCTAGGCAGTTGGAGGAGAGACAGACAGACGGACGTGCAGTGGGGTTCGATCACCTTTGGGCCTTCAGTTAGGTTCTCCCCCCTTAAGGATTCAGGCTCCTGCTGTCCTGTTACCACCCCACCTCCAAGCCCTGCTGGGACGCAGAAGACCCGAGACAAGGCAGACGACGAGGCTGGACCCACCTTCTGCTCCTTCAGGGGGGAAGAAACGCTTACCCTTGCCCTCTCCAGGCAGAGCAGGCAGGCTGGTCTGCAGGTCTGTCCTCTGTGCTCCTGTCTCCTGTCTCACGTGCGTTCGGGGCTGTGTACCGACCGACCGCATCTTGTCCAGAACCAACACCTCGAGACGTTTGCATCAGAATAAATCGTTTGCAGATTTTGTTTCCTGTTTTGCCTTAAAGCACAAAAGCATTCCACCCCACCTTGAGGGGGATTTGGAGACGGCAGGTTGTTCTAAGATCCTATTTGTCCTTTTCTTCAGGTAAGAACATCTCTGTGCAGGGCTTCATTGGACTCCCTTGCAGTCCTGTCCCCAGAATTTGGGGGAGCTTGGGGGTATCATGGGAACGTCTGGATCTGTGCAGCAAACCGTTAGCCTCAGGCAGCCACGAAGCGTGTGGGAGGTGGCCAGGGGACTGGCTCCCAGCTTCTAGTCTCCCATTGCGTTCATCCCGTTGGAGTAGCCCTGTGTGTCCAGGCCCCTTCATTGTACAGCAGGGAGCGTTGCCCTGCTCCGGGAGCGGTGCGGTAGGGCAGAGCTGGCAAGCGCGGGCTCGAGTGGAGGGTGCGGTAGTACAGAACTAGGAAGCGTGGGTTCGAGTGGAGGGTGCGGTAGGGCAGAGCTGGCGAGTGCGGGTTCGAGTCAAGGGGTGCTCGTCGCCATTTCTCCTTTGCCAGTTCATTCTGAAGCGTTTTCACTGAAACGCTGCTGTCGGAACACAGGCTGCGCGTTTTCGCCAGGAGACTCGGGCAGTGGCCACACCCAGCCCTGGTAGCCCAGCGTGGGTAGCCTCCGTTATGACAGGCATGCCCCCTGGAGCAGTTTAAGGAAAGCACGTCTGGGGCCAGCCTTGGTGGCGCAGCACAGGCGTGACACTCGGTGCTGGAGGCCGTGAGGACCTGGTTCACAGGACAACCCACACTCGCCCGTCGGCTCGCCCCACCCTGGCTGGCTGGGAAAGCTGGGCAGAGGGTCGCGCGTGGGACCCTCCGAGTGTGTTTGTCTTTCTTTCTCTCAAAGAAATTAAATAAATACACTTAAAGGAAAAAGCAAACGTATTTTACGTTACAGATTTTGGAGTTGGGGTCCTCTGAGGAAGCCCTTCCCCCCCTTTCAGAGGTCACTTTCTGCAGGTCAACTTATTCCCCAGAAGCCAGTCACCCTCTGCCCACGTTGCTATCAGAAAACCAAAGTAAGACTGTTCAAAATCGAACTTCTCCCTCCAAGTAAACTTGTGTCTGGACTCATATTTTGAAAATGAGATATTATTGTGCCCTTGTCTGATTTCTTAGGAACGACCGAAGAGTACTCTGCAAAAACAAGTGTCTCGTCCAGAATAAAGGCTTTACCTCGGTGTCTCTGCTCACTTGGTGCCTTTAGAAGTCCAGGTTTTCTCCTCTCCTCCCTAGTTTGCTGCCGCAGTCAGCACTTTGACATTCACCTTCCCAAAGAGGAGGAGAGTGTTACCGAAGCCACCTTACTTCCCAGGTGAAGAAAGCAGGCACGGAAGCGCGGCCTCCCTACAGCCCTGGATTCTCTGATTGGGGACTGCTCTGTGCAGAGGGGGGCTGGGGACTGCTGGAGGGCAGAGCTGCCCGCCCTGGCCCCTGGTCAGGACAGCCAGCCTTCACGTGGTTTTCCCTTTGTTATCCCGGGAAAGGACCCCTGGGGATCCTTTAAGCTCTTTATTGCTGTGTGGAATTACTGTATTTGAAACCTATACTGAAAAGAGGTTTGAGCCTTTGCTTTTACTTTGGGGGTTTTATAGATGACAGAACTCTGGTGAGGACCTCCAGGCTGAGGAGAGGGCTTCGCACTAACTCGCACTAACTCACATTCCGGCTAAGGGAAGGACGGAACCTTGAAGAAGCCCCTTGGCTGAAGCGGTGTAAAAGGGCCTAGCCTGGTGGATAGTCAGTGCAGACTGAGCTGCGGCGTGGAAGCCACAGGGCTCACGTGGATCCGTGTCCCGCGGACTTCAGGATACGCGGGCACATGCATGTGTGCCAGGACCCTGAGGAGCTGCTGGGCTGTGGGGAGGGGCCGGCAGTGCGAGACCCTGCTGAGGGTGCGCCTCTCCTCCCGTCCCTCCCTCTGGGTGGAACTTGTGCTCTCTGTCACGAGTGGAAGAAAATACACTTAAAAAGGCAGTGTAGGGGCCAGCCAGCAGTATGGTGGTTAAGTCGCTGGATTCCCACATGGCTGACCATGGTTCGAGTCCCGAATCCAGCAGCCCGGGAATCACTCCAGGTGTGTGTGTGTGTGTGTGTGTGTGTGTGTGTGTGTGCGCGTGCCCCAAATGCCGAGAGGAGAATGGAGGGATTGTGGTGTGACTACCCCCCACCCCCGCAGTGATTTCTCACTTTTCCTCTCTCTGTCTCTGGAAAGTGCACGTGCCCTATGACAAAAACCTTAAAAAAATGTACAAGAGCATCTTGATTTTTCCATCTTCTGGCCCTTCCGAGCAGGTGGAGTGAAGACAGACTGGACTGCGTGTCTGCCGTGTAAATGAAGCGTGGCACGTGTGCGTTTACCCACTTAGCGCTCACCTGCTACCACGTCTGCTCAGCGCTGGTGAACATGCACGCTCTTTTCTGCTGTCAGAGGGTGCAGGCGCTCGCCAGAGAGAGACGGGGAGAAGGCACCTGCCATCGCAGCGCGGCCACGCCCCAATCCCTTCTCCATTTTCCACCCTGTTGGGATCTTGGGCACACACGTGCGTGTGCCTCGTGTGTTTTTCAAGCCCCTGGTGATCAGCCACGTGGGGTGCGACTCCTTACCCACTGGGGTAACTTGGGCCTCTCCCAGATGGCCTGTCCTGGAAGTACGTTGTCTCAGAACACATGTCCTGGACCGGTCCCGTCCTCGTGGACCCGGGCGTGCCCTCCTGGGTGTGGAGGACCGTGCTTGGAGGAGTGCTGTGTGAGGGGCCTGCTCTGGCCACGTGTCCCACGGGCGCGTTGGTTTTGTGGCCGGGGCCGTGTGCCTTCCACATGCTGTGATTTACAGCAGGTCTCCTTGCAGACTGGCACGAGGGTCCCACGTGTGCGAGTTGGGGTGAGGCCGCGTGGCAGGCCTGGGCGTCCAGCACACCAACAGTGTCCCTACTGCCCATTGCCCTGGTGTCCGTGGCCCGTGTTCCCGGCCTCCTGTGCAGGTGGATGAAGCCCAGGGTGGACTTGAGGTCTTGGAGCAGGACCCAGCGTTTTCTCCATGGCAGGAACCAGACCTCGTTCGGGCCCACGTCACTGCTTCTCCTGGTCAGAAGCAGGAGTCTCCCTCTCCTTGGGTGAATCTGGTCACCCTGAAAACCTGACGGGTCCTGGGACCTTGCAGATTGACCTTCCAGGTCCATCATGTGGCGGCATGTCAGTGCTTCGTTCTTGTTTACAGCTGCGTAGTATTTCACTGTGTGGACAGACCACGTGTCCGTGTTTACCAGTTCCCGGGTGTGGGGGTCGTTTCCACTGGTCGGCCCGGGAAAGGCGTGACGCCTTTTTCTGCATGCACACACGCGTGCCTCTCCCAGCGACCCAGCAAGTCTTGCGGCTGCGAACGGTTCCGTGGGAGTTCCCGTTAGGGTTCCGTTTCGTTTCCCCAGGAGTGGACCTGCTGGGTCAGGGTTAGAACTCTAACGCTGTGAAGAGCCACAGGCGCTGCCCAGCGCTGGCAGTCCACCTCCCCGGCAGATCCCCGGGCTCCGGCTTCCCTCCGGCCCGCCCCACGTCCCCGGTGTCTGTGCGGTTCAAAGGCTGACATTCGGCGTGTGTGCCGCTGTCGTCCTGGCCCTTGGCCTGCATCTCGGGATCGCCGCCGTCTTCAACACCCGTCCCCGCGCCTTTGCCGCTCACGTGTCTTTGGAGAGATGGCTGTCGAGGGTCGGACTTTATTTTGATCGGGCCGTCTGTCTTTTACTCCAAGGATGCGCCGGCTGGTTGGTGTGAGCAGCGGCCGTCTCTCCCAGGTTCTGGGGGCAGGAGTGCAGGGGAGGGGCCGGCAGGTGGCTCTTGGCGAGGGCTGCCTCTGGCCGTGTCCTCAGGGGCAGAGAGGGGGCTCGGTGCCTCCTTTCGTCTTGGGGCCAGCTGGTGGCAGAGCAGTAGTGCCACGCTCTATGCTGGGTCACTGGGAAGGGCCCGCGTCCTCACTCTGAGACCTGCTGCTCCCTGGGCACCTGTGTGGTCCTGATGGGCCTGGCTGAGGCTGAGGGGGATCCTGTGGGAGGAGCCTGTTGGGGGTGCGTGCCCCTCTCTTTCTCCTGCCCACCTTGTCTTCCCCACCCTCACACCCTCCTGAAAACCCACGTCCAGGAGCCTTCACCTTGGGCTTAGGGCTTTCAGACGGTTGTTGGATTGGGGGGGGGCAATCTTCTGTTTATAAGAGTGTTCTCCTTTTTCTTTTTTTTATTTAAATAATTTTACTTAATTTTATTACTCACTGTCATTATTTTTTTAAAATTTGACCAGAGAGAGAGGGAAAGTGAGAAAGCAAGCCACCAGGTCTGGGACTCTAACCGCTGTCTGCCATATGGGAGTCCAGCGCCTTAACCACGGTGCCACCTGCTGGCCCCGTAGCAGTGCTCTTTATAGTCTAGGTGCAAATCCCTCTGAGGTGTGTGCTGGAAGTCTTCGTCCCATCCCGTAGGTGTGCTTTCACTATCCTGTTTACTGAAGTGCAGGTGCTTGATGTTGGCGAGGCTCGGCTCTCGTGTATCAGGAGCCCCGTCTGACCCCAGGCTGTGGCGTCCCCCGACGTCTGCTGAGGTGTTGGACAGGGCCGCAGAGTCGCAGCGCTCACATTCAGGTCTGCGGTCCTCCTGGCCTTAGTCTTGCGCCGTGAGTAAGAAAGAGGACGCTTCATTCTTCGCAGCTGTCTGTCTTGGTATTCCAGCCCGGTTGTTGGAAAGACGATTATTTCCTCCTCGAAACTGTCCTGGCAGTCTCATAAAAAACCAGGCGACCCTTGGGAACCAACAGTTAGCATAATGGCTGTGTCGCTGGACTCCCACGTAGTCGACCGCGGTTCGCATCCCGGACCTGGTGGCTTAAAACTCACGCTGGGCGCATGTGCGTGCATGCCCAAGGTCCCGAGAGGAGAATGGAGGAGAAGGGATTGCGGCGTGGCCATCCTCCCTGGGGGGTGATTTCTCGCTTTCTGTCTCTCTGTCTCTCTCTGTCTGTCTGGTGAGCGCACGTGCCCTATAGCAAAAACCTCTTAAAAAAAAAACCAGGTGACCCTTGAGGGCCTGATGGTGGTGCGGTGATAAGCAGTGCTCTGCATGGCCGACCCACGTGGGGAGATCGGGGTTCATGTCTGGGGACTCCCTGAATAAGCAGGCACTTCTGTGCCCACGGTCCGCTGGGGCTGGGCTGGGGTGGGCTGTGGCGATCAAGACTCTGTGGAGGGGCCTGTCTCTGTCTCTTTGTCTCTGTCTCTCTTACTCATTAAAGAAAGGGAGGAATAAACTTGAAAGAGGAGTTGACCCGATTATGATGTTTCTGGAAACTCCAGTTCTGCCCCCTCCACCAATGGGCCTGCCCCGCGCCAGCACCAGGCCGTCTCAGTCGCCGGTGAGAACCGAGTCCTCCAGTGTCTTATTTTTCAAGACAGTTTGAGCTATTCTGGATTCCTTGCATTTCCATATAAATTTTAGGAAAAGATGTCCAATTTCTGCCAAAAAAGAGTCAGCTGGGAGGGCGGCAGGGTTGCGTGGCGTCTGTAGAGAACTTGGAGGAGTGTCGCCGTGGAATGATGTCAGATGTCCTGCCCCGTGAGTGTAGGGCTTGCAAAACTTGATTTAGATCTCTAAGTTCCTTCTCTCTCTTTTCTCGTGTTCGTCATAGGGCGTGTGCACTTGCTGGAGAGAGAGGGAAAGTGAGAATTCGCCCCCCGGGAATGGCTGTGGCACAACCCCTTCTCTTTCTCTCAGTTTCCAGGATTTTGGACACAGGCGTAGGCCTCTGGAGTGGTTTTCAGGCTGCCTGGTCCGGGTCAGCCATGTGGGAATCCGGCACCGTAACTGCCATGTCACCTGCTGGCCTCGGGTCAGTTTTTCCGAGTGCGCTTCTATACTTCATTGTGTGAGTGCACCCATGCGAGCGCGTGTGCACGAGTGCATGCGTGTGCGTGTGTCCACACCTCCCCGTTGCCAGGCCAGTCTCCCGTAGGCACCCCACGCCCCTGTCAGCCCCCCAGTGGGACAGGAGCCCAGGGTGGGGTGCAGGCACCTGGGGCAACCTGGCCAGCCCCGGTCGGCCTTTGTTCCCGGGTTCAGTGCAGGTTGAGCTGGCCACGTCAGCCCTTCTCCCAGCGGCAGGGTTAGGACCGGATTCTGGGTGGGAACCAGGCTTGGGTTTTATTTGCTGGGCTTGGCAACCGAAACCCGGGGGACCTGTGGGTGTAGTTTCCACCCTCTTCCCCTCCCCCCGTTTTCTCCGAGTTAACCCCTTTATTTTCTCCTGTTCGTTTCAACAGGATTTATGCTTGATTAAGTTACTCTCTTTTATCATAATTAAAGAAAAATGTAGTGGGGTGGAAGAGCACTAAAATCCCGTTCAATGAAAACCAGATTGTGGAACCTGCTGGGAACAAGGCGGCCTGTGTCTCGGCCCCTCCCTGAGACTGATCTGCCTGAGCTGTCCGGGAGGAGGTCCCTGCCCCTCACACCAGGTCCTGGTCCTACGGCAGTGCTTGCCCAGTCTTGATCCTGTTGCAGTTAGGGACGGGGGTGCCAGGGCCGGCTTTCTGGGGCCTGGTCCTCACGGTGCTCCAAGGCTCCTGCCACCCTACAGTTCCACTGGGGGCCTGGGAAGCCTGTGTGTAGGGGCCGCAGCTCCTCAGCCCTGGTGGCCGTGGTCCCTGTGCTCCTCCTGCAGCGCTGGCCATCCGCCCTCAAGCCTTTGCTTCCCGTGGGGAACCTGGGTGGCGAGGCCCCCGTTTGCCAGCATGGGCAAGGCCAGCGCCCAGGGGAAGGCTGCCCTGTCGTCCTTCCCACGGGATTGTGCCTGGGACAGTGCTCAGGCCTGCAGGGTTGCAGGGAGGGGAAGGGAGACCACGGCAGGAGGAGAGGACCTTGGGACATTGAAGTCAGGCAGCGGTCAGGAGCTGTTCCGCCTGGTCCTCTTTCTGCCTCGCAGGTGGTCACGCACGTGCTGGGCCCCCGATCACCAGGCTTTTTATTTTATTTTTTTTTGGAAAGGTTTTCGCTATAGGGCACGTGCGCTTGCCAGACAGACAGAGACAGACAGAGAGATAGAAAACGAGAAATCACCCCCCAGGGCCCCCAGGGGGGATGGTCACGCCGCAATCCCTTCTCCTCCATTCTCCTCCTGGGATCTTGGACATGCACGCACACGCTCCCGGCAGGAGTTTTAAGCCACTGGGTCCGGGACGCGGACCGCGGTCGGCTACGTGGGAGTTCAGCGACATAGCCATTACGCTAACTGCTGGTCCCCCGATCACCAGGCTTTTTGTGAGGGTGGGAGTGCGTGTGGGTCGGCCCCTCGGCAGGCGGCCTGGGGCAGAGTGGAGGGCTTGTTTCTCTGTCCGTCATGGTGACACAGTTAGACCGCGGCGGTGATGGCCCGAGCTCGCGCAGGTACAGCATCCGCGGAGTGTCGGGGCAGTTGTTGTGGGGTGTCCATCTCAGAGGAGAGTCCGCCAGATAAGAGCACCGTGGTGGACAGCGAGGGCCGCCATTGCAAAGAACGCAGACCACGGGCGGTTTAGACCCGGAAATGGGTTCTCCCAGCTTTGGAGGCCGCGTGCCCGAGGGAGGTGCCACGGAGGTCAGTCTCTTGGACCCTCTCTCCTTGGTTTGCAGACGCTGTCCTGTCCGTGTCCTCTGTGGCCATCCCTCGGAGTGTTGGAAGACTCCAGTCAGGCAGGGCGGGGCCCCCAGCACCTCCTCTTTAAGGGCCCAGTCTGCCAGCAGCCACGTGTGGAGGTGCGGGGTCTGACACAGGATTTAGGGGCATCAGTTGTCGCCCCGCGCCTGCTTACTACAGAGCGAGGACAATTCCATCCTCGTTGTGCCGTCAGAAAGTCATCCCACGTTTTTGCAGAGACTTACCGATGACCCCGTAGCTTTTCTTTCTTTGCCTTTCTTCCTAGTGCCCTTCCTTGCACCAGGTTTTACTGGCCATCCCTAAGCCATGGTGGTTTTCAGTGCTCCAGCGTGGTGGCACTGGGAACCCGGAGCCCAGGGTCAGTCAGATGCCATGCCTAGCTGGCTGGCAGGTTCGTGGGATGCTGTTGCTGCAGCTTCTCTCAGGGGCACTGGTCCCACGACTGCCCTCACTCTTCCTCCTGAAGCAGCTCCCAGAGTTAGAGCCTGTGGGCCTCTGCTTCCAGGGGCACCTCCCCTGTCCACCCGCACTCCCCTGCTCTTTCCACAGGCAGTGCTGTGGCTTGGGGAGGGAGCAGCTAGCTTTGCTCAGCCCAGCTGGGGAGAGGAAGGAAGGCAGACCGTGAGGTGCTTCTGCCTCCCCAGGGAGCTCTGGGGGTGGAGGTCTGAGCTTTGTTGGGATTTCCAAGGCTGTGCCATCTTTGGTTTACCCCGGGGACAGACAGACTGCCTCGCCCTGGGGTTGAGGTCTCCCTGGGTGCACTCTGTCCAGCCTTCCTCTCCCAGGAAGGCTCGTGTGAATCCCAGGACCCCAGCTGGAGAAGAGGTCCGGGGATTGAGCTTTCAGGGTGCATGTGGCGCTTTTGTGGCACGTCAGGATGGGGTGGACCTGAAACTGAGCCACCAAGGAGCACACTGGGCCCAGGGAACAGTCTGCAGCCTCTGGTCACTTTTTTTTAAAAGAGGTTTTTACTGTAGGGCACATGCGCTCACCAGAGAGACAGAGACCACCCCCCACCCCCCATAGGAGAGGGCCACGCCACAGCCCCTCGCCCTCCATTCTCCTCCTAGGACTTTGGGCGTGTGTGCATGTGCCCCGGCATGTCTCAAGCTGCTGGCTGTGGGACTCGAACCGCGGCTGACCGGGCATGAATCCAGTGCCTTAACGGCTGTACCATCGGTTGGCCCCAACATCCGCTTTCTTTTCTGAAGGACAGTTTCTTTTTTTTCTCTTGAATAAAGTTTGTTTATATTTTTGAGAGGGAAAAGGGAGAGAGAGGTGACCCGCAGGCGGCCTGGGTCGTGTACATGCAGGTGCCTGGCGTGCACGATGGTGCCCTTGAAACTATCGGAAAGTAATGCGGTGAAGATGGTGCCCTTGAAATTAACATGCCTTTTCAGCTGGTTCAGATTACTGCTCCAGTAAGCCACCTTACAGAATTTTGTTTGCATTTTCTAAAATCCATAGGACTGAAAATAAGCAAGAAGAATCAAGATTTTTTGTTTTTTTTTGGAGAGATTTTCACTGTAGGGCGCGTGCGCTCGCCAGACAGACAGAGAGAGACATAGAGACAGAAAGTGAGAAATCACCCCCCAGGGGGGATGGTCACGCCGCAGTCCCTTCTCCTCCATTCTCTCGGGATCTTGGGCACGCACGCACACGCGCCCGGCGTGAGTTTTAAGCCACCGGGTCCGGGACACGAACCGCGGTCAACTACGTGGGAGTCCAGCGACATAGCCATTACGCTAACTGCTGGTTCCCAAGAATCAAGATAATTTTGAGAAACAGCAGTGAGAACTTTGTTTTATTCAGTAACAAAATATGTTGTAGTATTAAACAATGAAATAGAGCAAGAAAGAGAATAGAGAATCCACATACAGGCCATGCGATGTGTGGGAATTTATTGAAATGACAAATGCATCTTTACAATGAGTGGGAAAATAATAAATGACAAATGCATCTTTACAATGAGTGGGGAAATAATGAAGGTTGTTTTTTTTTTTTGAGAGGTTTTTTGCTATAGAGCATGTGTGCTTGCCAGAGAGACAGAAAGTGAGAAAGCACCCCCAGGGGGATGGCCATGCTGCAATCCCTTCTTCTCCATTCTCCTCTTGGGATCTTGGGCATGCACGCACACGCGCCTGGCGTGAGTTTAAGCCACCGGGTCTGGGACTCGAACTGTGGTCAACTACATGGGAGTCCAGCGATGTAGCCATTATGCTAACTGCTGGTCCCGAAAATAACGAAGTTTTAAATAAATGACTTTGAGCCAATTGAGTCTTTGAGAGAAGATATACTCAACCTCTGCTTTATGCAAAGGACCACCCCTTTCCCCACAAAAAACAGAGATGAGAATTTGCTTATGATGAAGTAGGAGAATTATCCATCAAGATGTCTTCATAGGAACCCTCAAGGAATGGACAAAAGAGATCATCATAAGGAAAGTCGGCCGCAAGGAGTCTACAAATAGAAACTAGAATTAGAAAACGTCACCCTTGCTAGCCGGACGAGTTTCTTCCGGCTGCTGTAACAGGTACCACACGCTTAGCTGCTTCAAACAGCACGGATTTCTCTGCTGGCTCTTCTGTAGGTCCCAAGTCCAGAGTGGGTTGGGGCTGCGTTCCTTCCCGGGCCCAGGAGGACCTGTTTCCTGTCTGTCTCTCGCCTCTGGCGTGGCCTGGGCTTGTGCCCTGCCCAGTATTCAGCGTGCCTTTCCACGCCCACCGTCTCTCAGTCTTTTTGGCACTCCTTTGTCTCTGCCGTGAGACCTGGTGGTCACACTAGGCCCACCTAATGTGTCATCTCCTCATCACGGTCTCAGTCATCACGTCTGCAGAGTCCCTGGAGCCTCGAGAGCTGGTGTGTGCACAGGTTCTGGGGTTCGCGGGACGGAGCCCTTTGGTGTACCGTAATTCTCACATTGCTACATTTGGAGACATAAGAGAAGTTAGGGTTTCCAGCTGCCACATCGGTAAGGTTAAGGTGAGGGGCAGGGAGATGGGCGTTTCCATCAACTCTGGAGTACAGATTGGTATGACATTTGGAGGGCAGTTAGCTGTTTATTTAAAAAGATTTTTTTTTCTAAAATAATTTGCTATAGGGCGTTGCACTTGCCAGACAGAGAGAGGGAACGTGAGAGAGCATTCTCCATGGGCTCTGGCATGACAGCCCCTTCTCCAGTCTCCTCGCAGGATTTTGGGCACGCAGGCACGTGTGCCTGGGTATAGCTTTCAAATCGTCAGGTCTGGGACGTGAACCGTGCAGTCAGCCATGCGGGATCAGCCACCTTAACCTCCATGTCACCTGCTGGCTCTGCCACCTGTCTGTCTGTCCTTCCTTCCCTCCTTTTTAATTAATTTATTTTACGTTCACTCACTCTGTCATTACAGCATACAAATGAGTTTTCCCGTCCGGAGTACATGGTATGTATGTGCAAAGCTATTGCGATACACGTTATTGTCAACAGACAATTTTCCATTTCTTGTTTCTTATTTTGCTTCTCTTTTTCCCCATCCTGATTCCCTCCCTCCCACCCTCTGCCATTTCCCACCCTCCTCCCACACTGTCTCTGGTATTCACAGTTGTTTTCCATGTTGTTTTATTCTTCATATTTTATTGATTCCCAAAAGATCTTAATCAAACGAAATACTTTCAGTAGTAAGTGCAGTTGGTATAAACATTTCTTTGAACATGTGTCTGACTTTAGGCATAACCTTCAGTGAGTAGAGTGAACATCCTATAAAGTAGCACCTGAAGCTATCTAGCTTACTGCACTCATTAAGTGGGTATGTTTTTTTATTTACTTTTTGTTCATTTTTTTATGTATTTTTTTAATGTCAAGAAAAACAGTTTTAGATTTAATAAATCAAAATAAAAAAAATGGGTTTTTAGATTTAATAAATCAAAATAAAAAAATGGTCAGAAGAATTTGATTAAGACTTAAAGCCAGGAAAAGTGTTAGGATTCTGTTCAGTGTGTCTTAAGACACCTATGGACCTGGGTATTGTATGTCTTGAGGTTTGACTTCCAGACCTGCTGAGCTTGGGGCACAGAGCTGTGTGAAGATAGTCGTAACAGTGCTGTTTGGGAGGGAGAAAAGGGAACATTAAACGTTTATTGTTTGGGGGATGGACACACACTGGAATATTATACAGCCAGGAAAACACGAGGTGGCTCCGACCCCAAGGATCTCTACGTCATGCTCAGAGGAAAACAGGCGTTTGCAAGGTACCTGGCTCCAGTGGTGCTGCTCAGGGGAAGGGCTCCCTGAACACGGGTAGCTATGGGGGAGAAAACCTCCCTGACTGCTGTCTAGGGAGGTGAAGGTGGCGTCCAGGAGGGCTCGGCGGAACCTCCCTGTGTGGCACAGAGAGGCAGTGCGTGGTGTAGAAGTAAGGGCAGTGTATCGGAGACAGCGGGGCATCTGCAGTGGTTCCCAGAGTGCGAGCGTTTTAGGAAAGTAACCTTGGTTCTCAGGGTACAAGCTGCACGGGAACCAGGCCTTGTAGCCTTCACTGGGGACTGGGGGTTTGGAGCCAGTAGCTTTTTCTACCTGAAAATTGAAGAGAAGAGGAACGTAGCCCAGGCACTGGGAGCCTGCCTTTTCATCATGGCGATGTTTCCTGGGGCATTCCCAGTACGAGCTGTGTGGGCCCACTGATAGGCGGGTCTCCCCCTAATAATGTATGAGAGAATACAGCACAGGACTATAAATGCGTTTTCTCTAACTTGTGAGATTTTTCTTTCTTTCTTTCTTTCTTAGAGAGTTTTTTTTTTTTGTTGTTGTTGTTGTTGTTTTTTGCTATAGGGCATGCGCACTTGCCAAACAGAGAGAGACAGAAAGTGAGAAATCACTCCCCCGTGGGGATGGCCACGTCTCGCTCCCTTCTCCTCTCGGGATTTTGGGCATGCATGCACATGCGCCTGGCATGAGTTTCAGTCTCCGTGTCCAGGACTCAGCGCGGTTGAGCATGTGGGAGTCCAGCAGTGTAATGGCTACGCCACCTGCTGGTCCTGGGAGGCTTTCCTTTTAGTGCTGAAGGGCACGTGCCCATGAGAGAGACAGAAGGAGAAAGCACCCCCAGCGGGGCCTGGTCTTCTCAATCCTCTCCCTCCCGTTCTCCATCCTGTCAGGTCCTGGGCAGTGGGTACTGGTGTGAAGCCCGCATGGCCGGGACCTGAACCCCAGCCGCCACGTGGGATCCGGCTTCCTCGTGCAGAGCCTGAGCTGTGCGTGAGAGGCTTCCCCTTACGATTTCCTTAGAAAGTTCCTGCCACCAGCGTTCCTGTCATGTGAAATCAGTGTTATCCCCAAGGCTTCCCATCACCGTAGGCTCTTAGTAGCTAAATTGTGGGGGGTCAGAAGTTCTGTGTGGATTTCGACTGTGTTGGGGAGGGTCAGGGCCAGCTGGGCCCTGGAACTTACCTCTGGGCCCCCTTGTCAGGTCTCTCGGCCTCTCTGCTCTAGGGTTCTCTGCGTTGAAATCCACAAAGGCCCGGGAGTTGTCTTTGCTCCCGGTTGGATCCGTGTGAAGTCTGCGATTCTCCTGAAATCAGCCGCACTGCACAGTAGGGCTGTCCCGGCAGTACCAGTGACCATGGGACACTTTCCGAACACCAGAGCGTGGGTGCCTGGGGCCGGCCTGCTCCGATGGGGGGTGCCCTGTGCACTCGGACGTGAGCTTGTTTCCCGCAGACTCACAGTTCAGAGCCCTGATTTTCCTGGAGCAGACAGTGGTGAGCTGCACTGCCCTGGGGGCCGACCCTCACGGAAGGTTCTGGGTTCGTGTCAGGCACCTCGCTGAGTGCACGGGCACACGTGGGCCGGCTGGGCCGGCGGGGCTGGGGTGCCCGCAGCCTCGGGACCTTGTTGGGTCGTTTCCCTCTCTTTCTCTGTCTCATTCATAGGAAGAAGGAAAAGATAAACTTAAAAAAACTGTAATTGCTTTCAAAGTCTTTGGACACCGAAGTATTAGAGGGTGCTCCCTCCCTTGTGTGACTTAGAATGATTGTTAAGATTTCCAGCTTGAGGCCAGTGTGAGTCTGACACAGAATTACCAACTACCGCTGTCTGTGCAGCCGTTATTTAAGAAAATCAGTCTTGCACTGGCCTGTCCTGCAGACCGTGTCCACAGCTAGGCCCTGCCCACCTCCGGGTGAGTGGACAGACAGCTGTCCGCCCCTTTCTGAAAAGCCAGCAGCATTTAGCTACAACCCGAACCCTGTGTAACACACGCAGCCTCACTCCTCATGCTGACCGTCACTGCTGTCTCACGTGGCATCGTCCTGCGTGGTGAGAGCCGGCGTGCACGCCGCGTTCCACGGGGCGCCCGGAAACAGCACGGGACCAAACATTTCCCTCGCTGTTTTCCGTAAAGCACGTTGGGTGGGAGAAGAGTCTGTGCCCCAGGTGATCAACCCCTTCAAGTTCCTGCTTGCTCGGGAAGGTTTCGCCATATAAATAACTCCTCTCAAAGGCTCATCTGTTTCACATTTGGAGGCAGTTGAGGCGCGGGGTGCTCGCCCCGAGCTCTGCAGAGCGGCCCACGTCCCTCCCGCCGAGCGCGAGTCTGCGTGGGGGTTTCAGGATCACAGACGCAGGCCCACGAGGAGAGCGGGTGCTGGGGGGGCCGTTTTTGGTTGCAGTGAGGATGGTGCAAGGGGAGGGTCCAGTGTGTGCTGGGCAGGCGTGCTCAGGCCTGCTGGCCCACCCCCTGGTCTGCCCGCGTGGTCCGGACCTCCTTGGAAACGCTGACGCCCTTGGGTAGCTGGCTGCTCCTGCCTCCTCTGGCGCCCCCCAGTCTCCGTGTGCATGTGCGGGGCGAGGAGGTGGGTTTGGAGCCCTTTCTGGGCAGTGTCTGCTTCTGTGCGGCATGCAGACCCAGCCCTCGTCCCCATGGGGAGGCCGGGTGTCAGGCTAGGCAGCGGGCCCTGTCCCCGAAGGGCTGCCTCTGGAGGTGAGGACCTGCAGTCGTTTGCACAGGAGCGAGGCCACAGCACTCTCTCGGCCTGACGAGGCGTCCCGGAGAGGGGCAGAGGGGCTCCTGGGTGGCAGTCAGGCCAAGCAGCCGGCGGCCTTTCCCAGCTCCCAGCTGGTCCCCGCTGTTGCAGAGCTGGTGCGTGCTGACCCCGTGGGGCTCTCGCCTCACGCCTCTGCTGAACTGAGCTTTAGGGAAGGAAGGGCCTCGCCTGCTTCCAGCCCAGACGGCCCCCAGACTCACCTCCCGTGTGCCAGCCCGACCTGGTCACAGTGCTGCCCTTCTCCTTCCCATTCTTCACCTCGTCGGGATCCCGGACACGTGTAAGGCACGCTGCGTGAAATGACAGCAGGGCCAGGACTTGAACCCCTGCACCATGTCATCTGCTGGGTCGGCCAGCCCCGGCCTTCGTGTTTTGATGGAGACTGAGACTCATCCTTGGGCCGTCCTTAAGGAGAGCAGCAGGCCTGCTTCCCCGCTGCAGCCTCATGTGCCTCGTGAGGTGTCCTCAGGGGGTGTCCCTCCTTGAGTCCCCTGCCTGCACAGTCAGCTGCCTGGACAAGGCAGCTTGCTGCGGCGGCATCTTAGGAGTGCCCGGCGGGGTCTACACTGTGCACACGGTCAGAATCTCCTGGCCGGCCTCCGTGTGCTGTAGAGGTCAGCAGCCCCACCGTGCAGTCGACTAAAAATCATTTTTAGGGGTTGGGTGGTGGCAGAGTGGTCACACAGCTGGGCTGGATGTGCCTCCTGAGGTTGTGTCCACACCGCACATGTGTGCCTGTGATCGGCACGGGGCTGGGTGGACCCTGGTGTCCAGGCCTTGTTGAGGGTGCCTGTCACTTTCTCTGTCATGGGAGAAGTAAGTAAGTAAACTTAAAATAATCATCCCCGGCGTGAGCAGCGTGGGCCGGGGTGCGTGCTCGGAGGACCCTGGGTGGCGTCCTTTGAGAGCTGCCCATCGGTTCCTGGTGTTTGTCTTGGGGGTTTCGAGTGAGAGTCAGATGGCAGGGGACTGCCAGCATCATGTCAGTGTCGTCACAAACACCCCCTGGCCTGGGTTGTGCCCAGGGAGTCACTGCAGGGCCTCTGGTGGCCTTGATGCCTGGCTGGTTGCAGCAGTCCCAAAAAGACTCCTGGTGGGGGTGTCTGGGCCTGGCTCCCCTGGGCAGGCTGGGCTGTCCAGGCCTGGCCCTAGGGGTTAGGGAGCTGGGGCAGTTGGAGGGGTGTCCAGGGGGAGGAAGGTCAACTTCATTCTGCTCTGAGCACCTCGGTCTGGGAGGACAGAGAATAGGAACTGTTCTGGCTGCGGAACACTGTGACCTTCCCTATACTTTTTAAAGGTTATTTCTTTCATGGAAGTGAGAGACAGTGTGAGAGACGGGACCCTCAGCAGGGTCTCACATGGCAGCCTTCCCAGCTAGCCAGAGTCACGGCGCCCTGCACGTGCAGGTCGACGACGCGAGCGCGCGGTCCTCTGTATGCACCCAGCTTTCCGGGCCAGCCCACGCTCCCTGTTCTGACCGAGTTCATAATTTGAACCGTGTCCTGGATGAGTTTTGCGTTGCCTGGCAGTGTTCTGTAAACCATGAAATGGTTGCTTTAAATGAGGACCCATGAGTGGAAAATGCAGGAATAGGTCCACCCCGTCCCATGGGGACACGCAGGACCTGGGCCTCTGCTCTGTACAGCTGAGGCCGTGGGCCACCCTTCCCGACGCAGCTCTTCCCAGGGGTGCTCTGGCTTCTGGTGTTCTTTCCAGCCTTCCAGCTAGGTGGGCGCTGGTAGCCGGGGACCTGTGACGGCCGTCTCAGAGGTGCGGTGCGGACAGCAGCGGGCCTGCTGTTCTCTCTGGGTGGCTTTGGGCATGCCTGGCCAGTCTCCTTGGAAAGGTGCCCATTTCAGACTCCTGCCTTCCACCCCGAGTTCAGGCTCTCTCCAGACATGGAGGGAAGCTGGTCATTGCAGCCGGCAGGAGAGCGCTGAGCCACAGCCAGGACAGCCCTTGGCAAGCACTGAGCCGGGAGGCCTGGGCCTGGCAGCTCCCTGAGAGGAACAAGCGCAGTCTTTGGGAGCAGCCTGAGCCCCCCTCGCCCTCCTGCAGGAGGCCCCGGGAGCCAAAGCACCAACAGTGTTTCTTTGTGCTCCCAGCTCTCAGGACAAATGACCTGGAGCTGGTAGCTAGAGGTCCAGCCACCAGGCAGCGATTTAAATCAAAATAATCACTTTAGGCAAGGGTAGGAGCTGAGCAGGGAGCTGAGCGCAGAGCTCCCTGGCCCTCGGATGCTGATTTATGCGCGGGTTGGGCGCTGACACCGTGCAGCTCACAGCCCCGGCCCTCCGCCCCTCTGCAGGGACCAGCAGGCGTTTAAGGGGTTTGGGGAAGGCCTTAGTGCCGGAGAGTGGCTGTTGAAAGGCCCGGTTGTGGGGGTTGTGGGGAAGTGGCGCTCAGAGGCCTGGCCGGCGTGCAGCGCAAGGCACGGGGTGGAGGGGCCGCAGCCACGGGAGGAGGGTGTTCGCGGTTGAGATTGCCGGAAAAACTGCTGTGCCCGCTGAGCTAGCTGAGCTAGAGCGCTGGGGCATGCTGTGAAGGCCTCTCAGCTAGGAGAGGCAGAGGGGCTGGGGCCGACAGGCGGCGCGCGGGTGCCAGCACAGGCGTGAGGCCTTTAGCCTGTGCCTCGCCATGGGTGGCATGGGGACTCTGTGGCGCCCTCCTAACCCTGGGTGCCCTCCTGGCCAGTCCTCCTCCCCTTGGTGAGGTGCTGGGCCCGGCGGTGTCAGCGAGGTCTTTGTCAGACAGCTCTGTTAACAGCGGGTTGCAGGGGCTGGGCCGGGGAGGGGGTGATCACCAGCGTCTGGGGAGACCCAGAGGGAAGCCTGTAGACAGTGTCACACGGGGAAGTCCTAGTTCGAGTCTGGACACCCCCCAGCATGCCCGTCACATGAGCACCCACCATCCAGGGCTGGCCGAGGCTGGCTGATCGTGGCACGAAGGCTCGGGTGGGAAAAATAAGGAAATGGGGGCCGTCGGCAGGTGGCGTGGGGGTTGTGCTGGACCCCGACGTGGCCGACCATGGCTCGAGTTCCGGACCTGGTGGCTTGAGCATCAAACTGGACACGTGTGTGCATGCCCAGAATCCTGAGAGGGGAGTGCGGGAGAAGGGGTTGCGGCGTGGTTCCCCCAGGGGGTGATTGCTCACGTCGTGTGCCTCTCTTCCTCTGACGAGTGCACGCACTATGATGAAAACCTTATATATATAAACAAAAGGCGGAATTAAAGTGAGTTGATTTCGATGCAGTTTAAAAATCCTTGGCTCGGGCTCGTGACACCCACGTCCGCGACCTCCTTGAAGGCGCTGGTCGGAGGGCCCTGCGGCTCCGCAGACTGGTGGGTACACAGCTGGACCGTAACTTGGGGATAAACACGTAGGGCACCCGCGTTCCTCACGCATGTGTACACACCCACCCACACTCGCCCTCACTCCTCACACACCTCACACTCAGGTGTGGGCCCACGCACGCGCACCACACAGTACCCACATGCAGCTGCAGCCCGCCCTGCTGGAGCAGCTGCCTGGCGGGGAGCAGAGCCCTGCGTCCCGGCCTTCCCCCTGCCTGGCTCCCCTCCTGCCGGCCCATGGCCGCCTCCCCCGCCGTTCCCTGGCCGCCGTAGCTCCCTGTCGAGATACCACGCCAAGGGTCTCAGGTCCCCGTAGTTTGCAAAAAAGCCCTGCTCTGGCTTTCCTGGGTGGGCTCCCCTGCCTGCAGCCCCTGGTTCAAGCCCGGGGCGGAGCTCTGTGCCGTGTTCCTGGTCACAGCTGAGTCCTGCCACCACGGTGCGGCCACAGTGCCCACCTGGCTCTGGGACGGGCCCACAGGAGACGTCCGCTGTCTGCCGCCGGGCTGCCCCAGGCCTCCAGGTGGGCCAGAGGTCCCGCGGGCCACCTGGAGCCCCGCAGAGAGCCCAGCCCTGAGCCCGGGAGACCAGCATCAGGAGCGGTGGTTTCTCAGGCCGCGGGTGGCTCACTGTGAGGCTGACCACATGGGTAGGTTCCCGGTTCAAGCCCAGATACCGCCCTGAGCATGCCAGGCACGTGTGTGCCCGTGATCGGCTGGCCAGGGCTGGGGCGGGATTGGGGTATCACGACCCTGTTGGGGTGTCGTTTCTCTTTCATGGGTGTTTGTGCTCCTCAGAGGGAGACAGTGAGAAACCCGGGGATGGTCACCCTTGCAGCCCCCTCTCCACGCTCCTATCGGATTTTGAGCACGCGTGCATGTGTGCCCAGCATGCTTTTCCACCCGCTGGGTGCTGTCTCCCTGCCAGCCATTGGGATCAGCCCCTGGACCACCAGGGCCCCAGCCGACCCAGAGAGCAGGTCCTGGTCAGAGGAAGCCCTGGGTCTTACACAGCTTCTTTCGTGTCTTGCTTATAAAACAGCGACTGATGCTGAAGAGAGAGAAGGGGAAGGCCACGGGGTGGAACACGGGGTGCGTCTGGAATGTTCCGGGCAGAGGGGCCTGGCCGTGGAAGACGCTCATCCTCACAGCCCCGTCCCCAGTGCTGTCTTGCCGTGTGGCCCGTGGCGGTGGCTTCACCTCAGCTCTCCATCCTGGGCCTCTGCCAGCCTGACGGGAGGGTGGGGCCCCGCATGCAGGCCGCAGCCTGAGGGGCAGCTGGTGCCTAGGCCCAGGCCCATCTCTCCCCGCCTGCAGGCTGAGCCCCGGCCTCCACGCCGGCGGTCCGGGTGGCTCACTCCGTCCCCACGTGGCCTCACACGGCCGCTCTTTGACTGTACAGGCAGCGGCCGAGTCGTGCATCTCAGAGGGGTGACTCTCCTGTAGCCGCGGCTGCTGCTTTCAGGATCCCAGAGAGGGATTCTACACAAGCTGTGCTCAGGGTAAGGATCACGGGGCGCCCTTAACTGCCTAGTAAACTGTAAATCTCAGAATAAGCTCCCGGTCACGGCAGCGACAGCCAGATGTCACAGTGCAGAAAGGAAACCGGTTCTGTGAGGCCGAGGGAGTACGTGCTGTCTGCTTTGCCTTGTTCTTCCTGGCCATCGGGCGCATGTGCTTGCTAGAGAGAGAGGGGAGAGAAACCGCGTCCCAGGAGCGATGGCCACGCTGCACCCCGTCCTCCTGGAACTCGGGCATTCGTGCTCATGCCCCCGGCGTGAGCCTTCAAGCCGCACCTGGGACTCTAACCACAGCCAGCCCTGTAGGAGTCCAGCGCCTTCACCACCCTGCCACCTGCTGGCCTTGTTCTTCTTAAAATGCGTATTTAGAATGGCAGTTTCTCAGTGAAAACTACAATCTGAGATTGCGTTTTCTCTCTGTGTTCCAGTTAGAGTGGCAAGCGTGTTGTTTTAATGAACGTCTTTTA
Source organism: Tupaia belangeri chinensis (assembly GCF_000334495.1). NCBI lineage: Eukaryota > Metazoa > Chordata > Mammalia > Scandentia > Tupaiidae > Tupaia > Tupaia belangeri. The sequence goes on along the minus strand of NW_006201036.1, from coordinate 1,619,111 downwards.
TTCTTTTACTTCTCTGTGTAGTTTAAAAGCAAGGTTTGGGGAAAATAAACAGAACCTGGAACAGTGACTTGAAATATGTATATTTTTGTACCTGCCAAACGTGTGTAGAGCAGCCTCAAATGGCTGGGCCTCAAACTTCGTTGTGCACAACTGGAATTTTTCTTTCCCTTTTAAAACACTAAGTATCTTGAAAATGAGGCAACTGGGGAATGAGAAATTTATGAGATGGCTTTGAGAGACTGCTGACCCTTTTAATTGATCGGGCCCCTTCCTCCGAGCCCCTGAAGATCTCTTACTTTTGGATAGCTGTCATAAAATTGCAGGATGGAGAGGGCTGTTTAATGTAGTGAGGCCTTCGCCCCCTGCGTCTCTTAAACGATGAAGTTTAGGCTTATAATAGCTGGTGATTTTTTTTTTTCTTTAACCATTAAGATTTTTGGTTTTCATCATAGTGGATGTGATGTGATCTTATTATATGGCCTTTTAAGACCAGGAAACAGTGCAGGACAGAAAGTCTTAAGGAAAGACTTAACACACACACACGTGCTGTCTGAAACCTACGTATTTTCAGAGGTTTTTGCCTTCGGGTGTGTGCACTCCCTGGAGAGAGACACAGACAGTGAGAGGGAAAGTGAAAAATCACCCCGTGGCGGGGATAGTCATACCACAATTCCTTCTCCTTTTCCCTCTTGGGATTTTGGGCACACACGCACATGCGCCTGGCGTGAGTTTTAAGCCACCGGGCCTGGGACTTGAACCACAGCTGGCCATGTGTGAGTCCAGTGATGTAACTATTATGCCGTCTGCAGTCTCCTGGGAGGGACTTTTTAAGTAGCTTCCCTTAGCTGCTTATTGATTAACGAAAGTGGTTTTACTGATTTTCTTATGATTTAATGACTAAGTTGCTGTAACTTCTTTTCTCTGGACTGAAGCTGTGAAGGGAAGTCGCCGGCGTTTTGAAGGCTGCGGTTAATACAGGGCTGCCGGGTCCCAGGAGCAGGCAGGGCTCACACTGTCTGAGTGTCCTCCCCGGCAGGACCAGCTGAGGTCGCGCTCGCATCCCCATGCGTTGGTGGCTCAGGTCCAGGGGTGTTCTCAGACACAGGAAGTGGAGGCGGCCAGGCTCGTGACATCTGTCCAGGAACCGGCACTACATCCCCTCTGCCTGGTCCTCCGTCAGAGCAGCTGTGGAGCCCAGCCAGGCTGAGGGGACCAGGCACTGGTGATCGTCATCAGCCCACCATATTGCCCACCCTGGACACCCGTGGGCCTGTGAGCCTCTGCCCTCGGACCTCCCGCGGGCTGGAGCGGCCCCAGACCTTCAGTGACATCGTCCCGGAGGTGGACGGAGGCTGGGTCCCAGGTGTGGTTGGCAGTGCCACCGGTGCAGGCTGGGCCAGAGAGCTGGACCACCTCATGCCGAGGGCCGAGCTGGACTGGACCGCTCTGCGTGGACAGAGTGCCACAGTGATACCGCCGCCTCAGACCCGTGCTGGGGGCCAGCGCCACCACCAGGATGTCCAAGGAAAGAAGCTCTGAAGTTGTCAGAGCGCTGTGGGCTTGCTGGGGGGGAAGCCGGAATGCCCCTCAGTGGCTGTGGCCATGCTGCAGTGGTTTCCCGTTCCGCCAGGATTTGGGGCACATAGGCACACATGTCTGCTGTGTCTTCCTTTTTTCCTTCCTTCCTTCCTTCCTTCCTTCCTTTTTAAGGTTTTTGCCATAAGGCATATGTGCTCACCTGAGAGAGAGGGGAAGTGAGAAACCACCCCCCGGGGAGTGGCCATGCTGTAATTCCTTCTCCTCCATTCTCGTCACTGGACTTGAACCAGGGTCGCCATGTAGGACCCAGTTTTCTATATATAACCACTGCACTTTGGGCCCTGCTCAGAGGAGGCAGCATATAGCCGGTCCATGCCCTCTGCCAGGAAGCCGGCCCGTCCCACTCCCACTGCGGCAGGGAGGCGCCTGGAGCAGGGCCAGCCCAGTTGTTTAATAGGTGAAACTAAACCCAGTTGTTCTGGGGGTGAACTTAGGGCTTCAAGTATAGGAGAGGGTAGGGAGGTGATGACGCCCTTGGGAGGGTGTTCGCTGCGGCTTTCTGACCACTAGCTGAGATGGCGGTCTCGTGGGCAGCCTTCGTGGCCGGTGGGCCTGAGCTCCGCAGGGGTGTCCTCCGCCTCCCGCAGTGGCTGGCCCGGCATCGCCATGCCTGCAGCAGCTGGCGCCTCCTTTGTGGGCCTTCTGCAGACTGCACTGCCAGTATGTACAGTTTATCAAGGCTCCTGAGTCTGCCATGGCGGCGTGGAGCCTGCCCGGGGACATCTGTAGGAGACCAGCCAGGGAGGGCTGCTGGGTAGAGAGGCCTGTTTCAGGGCAGCCCCCAGGCTCTGGTGTGCTGTTTCTGCTGCTGCTGTGGAAGGAGGTTGGTGACATGGCTGCGTGGAGGAGGGAGTAAGAGAGCCTTAACCCAGCTCAGCCACTGGGAAAGTGCGTGTCTCCTAGAAGTTCCTGAAATGCGGCCCAGCCTGGTGGTGCAGTCTGTACCATGCTGGGCGGAGGGCGGAGGGCTGCAGGGCTGCAGGGCTGAGGGCGGAGGGCGGAGGGCTGAGGGCGGAGGGCTGAGGGCTGCAGGACTGAGGGCTGAGGGCTGCAGGGCTGAGGGCTGCAGTGCTGAAGGCTACAGGGCTGAGGCTGCAGGGCTGCATGGCTCAGGGCTGTGGGTTGCAGGGCTGTGGGTTGCAGGGCTGAGGACCTCAGGGTTGAGGGCTGAAGGCTGCAGGGCTAGAGGCTGCAGGGCTGAGGGCTGGAGGGCAGCTTTAGAAGCCTGGTCGGCCTGAAAACAAGCTGCGGGCGGACACACGTGCACATGGTCCTGATGAGCTGGAGGCTGAGAGGGGACCGTGGTGTGACGAGAGACCCTGTCGCGTTTTTCTCTCGGTGTCTTTTGCATGCTCAGTGTCCACTGTGGAGTTTTAAAAGATATTATGGGAATTAGGGTTGAAGGCAATTAGCTTGCGTTCAGTTGGCTTGAAGACAGGCGCAGGGTTGGGAGCGCCTCAGAGCACATTTGGGGAACGAGGCTCTTCCTGTGCCGACGACTGCTCAGGGCTGGCGGGGCTGGAGAGGAGCAATTGGCCCTGCCGAGGCCTTCTACTCCTTTGCTTCCAAGGAGGCAGTTCGTGACGGGCCCTCTGCGGGTGGCTTCAGCTGCACCCCTGGGTGGTGCTGTCAGGTCCTCCCCACCTGGGCCCCTCTTCCCTGCCCACCCACCACGGAGGCCGTGGTCCAGGCACCTCCCTGCCGCAGTGGGAGTGGGGCGGGCCGGCGTCCTGGCCGAGGGCGTGGGCTGGCTGTACGGTGCCTCCTCTGGGCAGGGCCCACGCTGTCGGGTTTTAGTGGAGCTGCGTTTATCCCGAGGCTCGCAGGAGTCCGCAGCCAGAGCTCTGGTGGAACGTGTAGGCCGACCCGTGTGAGTGTAGATGGCCGCACCTCCCTCATCTCAGGACGTGCCCACGTTTGCTCTGTCAGGACCCACGCCCTGCCATCAGCACTGCAGAGCCCACCCCACAGGGCCTCGCGCACAGCGCTGGTGTTACGTCGGGGGCCACGCCGTGGCGGGAAGGCCAGTCTCCCACACGTGCCTCTCGTGGCCTTCCAGGGCAGCTGCACACTGAGGGTGGGTGGTGTCTGTCCTGGTGTTCCCTGGGGGCTCAGGTGGTGTCTGTCCTGGTTCCCTGGGGGCTCAGGTGGCGTGTGTCCTGCCTCTGCCAGAGGTGGCCGTAGGCGCTCAGCGGGACCGCGGCAGCCTGAGGGCAGGGCTGGTGCTGCTCTGGCGGGGAGACACCAGCCGGGGCTCCGTCGTCCTCCCGGGGCTCTTTCTGAGCAGCCGCCAACGACGTGTGGGAAGGTTCGAATGGAGGGAGGCTGGGCTGTCTGTGGGGCAGGACGTGGATGTGGGAGACCGCTCTGGGGCTCCGAGCAGGCCCACTGCCTGCCACGGCTCAGCAATGCCCGGGGAGGCGCCCACGTGGGCTCCTGTAGCCCACGCACCTGGTGTGGCCCGTCCCGGGCAGCAGGGTTTACTGGCCTTTGCCGAGCACAGCAGGGCTCTGGGACCTGGGGCCCATCCTCAGTTTCCACCTGTCAGCTGGAAGGAACGTTTGGGTGGGCCCAGGAGGATGGGCCACCCCTCCCTGAAACCGCCCCGATGTTTGCCGTGGGTGCTGAGACCAGGGGCAAGCTCCTGGGGAGAAATCGTGTCCCTCGCTCGTGCCTCCGATTTCCCGAGGCCGGGCCGGGAGCAGCTGTGTTCAGAGCGTATTTATTTCTCAGTTACGATGTGGAGCGCGCTCACAGGACAGAGCCGAGTTCTTGTCACTCCGTGCTCTCTTCTTCCAGCCTGTCAGGGCCCCGGGCCCACGTGCTGACCGGGTGGGATCCGAACCCACGGCTGGTCTTGTGGCCCCTGCACTGCGGCACCTTGACGAGGGCTTGTCAAGACCATCCAAACCGACCTTCACCCAGGGCCCAGGGACCTGGCTCTGAGCTGCAGGGGGACGAGGAGGTGCCAGAGCAGACGCCAGGCTGACCTCCCACTGTCTGTGGAGGCCCCAGGGAGTCCTCGGGGCCTAGCAGAGCCCGCGGGGGAAGGCTGACTGTAGCCGACTCGCTCTGGGCTGTGGGCCAGCATGGGGCTGGGCTTTGCTCTTGGTGAGGGCTCACCGAGAGACGTGTACAGGTGGGTCACGTGCGTGGAAGGGAGCGCCTGGCCGCCTGTGGGCCGGAGGGGAGTGGCCCCCAGGGTGGGGTGCTGGTGGTGGGACAGCAGAGGCTGACCTCGGGGGGTTAGCCCAAGCATCTGGGAGGCCGGGGAGGCCGTGCTGGGGACTGGTGCCCTGGGGCAAGCTCAGAGTGGATGTGGGCACTGGTTATCCACATGCAGAGTGGACAGAAGTCCAGCTGGAGGTGGCAGGAGGAGGTGTCACCGCGCAGGCTGGGAGGGGACAGCTGCAGGGCAGGGTGGGGCGCTGGAGCCCCATCTGGACAGCCCCCGGCAGTAGGTGGACAGCGCTGAGCGGCACTGTGGGTCCCCGCCTGAGCCGGCATCTACGGCAGTGGGCCATTTTGGTGACCCTCCGAGGACAGAGCACCTGTTTCCCCCCGCCCCCTCCCCGTCCCTCTGTGGAGCTGTTCTGGGGTGTGAGGTCCATGCTGGGCCCGCACACCTGGTTTTGAGATGGAGGTGGCGAGGGGCTGGGTGGTGGCCGGTGCTGGAACGCTGTGTTCTGCATGGCGGACCATGGAGGTTCTGGGGTTGCGTCTAGAGATCTCCTGGGTGCTCTGATCGGGGCTTGCGAGGGCCGGCCGATCTCGGTGTCAGCACCCTGGCGGGGTGCTGTCTCTGCCTCTCAGACTCTGATTGTTTCACATGTGGTTTTCTGTTTTCTCCATTTGGGTGGTTTGGGGCCCGTGTCAGCTGGCTTCACCCGGACAAGCGAAGCCAGCAGCAGATAGACCAGGTTTATCACAAGGCGTGACCCTGTGTGCTTACAGGGTGCCATGGTTTGAATAGGGCCCCCAGTTCACCTTGCGCTTGTGAGGGACCCTCCTAAGTCCTCGCCCCTCCTTGCCTGTTTTATACGGCCAGCCTCGTAGTTGTCAAGGCCACCAGTGGTGACCTCCTCGAGTCCAGTAGGACAGGCATTTGCGGCCCAGCCTGACAGGTGTCCTACGTCCAGAGATTTCCAGACGTTCCCCTTCCTGAGTCAGGAACATTATTGATTGGCATTCGGCCTTTGCTATCCTTTGGACTCTGGCCTGACTCCCCAAGTTTTATGCTTTAGAGGAGCTCGATCTCTGACTGGGAGGTGCCGAGACCTTTAGGGGATGACAGCCTTCAGTGTCCGAAGCGCCACCCAAATGGCTGGGACCGTGGAGGGACGGAGGACCTGGGGAGTTCCTGTCGGCGTGCCCACGGCTGCCGCCACCTCGCTCCCTTTTTACAGGGGGAGTGGAGACCAAGCCCGTGGCCGCCTCGGAGAAGCTGCAACACAAAGCCCACGCTGGGTTCCTGCCACGACTGCTGCCTCCCAAGGAGTCGTGTGATGCAGCCCTCTCCAGACACAGCCTCCTCCTGCTCCCATTCTTTCTCTTTGAAACTGCAGCAGACCCTTGTGGGAAAGTAATACAAAGTTTGTGAAAAGTTTTAAGTCATAAAAGCTGTCCATCGACCCCACTTTTCAAAGGCCATTGCCCAGATGTCTCGGCTCTCGAGGCCTCTGGGCTGATGGGACAGGCTTGCTGTCGGGCTCTCCGTCCCTTTCTCTGCACCTACCGGACTCTTCTTTCCTTTGTAGCAAAAAGTGTTTGTCCTGGCTTTTAGCTTTTCTTTCTTTCTTCTTTTTTTCCCTAAAATTTGTTTTCTCTCCATATTGTAACATAAACAGTGGCTGCATGTGTCATTCTTTTTTTCCAGACAGGGTCTTGGCGTGCCAAGGTCCTGCCTCAGCCGTCCAGCTAGGACTCGGCCTGTGTCAGGACCCCCAGCTCTTCCATGCACAGGGTCTCACATGCTCTTGCCAGTCTGGGGCTTGCTGCCCTCTGCCTCGGCCTCCCCCGTTGCGTGGCGGGTGCTGCCAGTCTGGGGCTGGTTGCCCTCTGCCTCGGCCTCCCCCGTTGCGTGGCGGGTGCTGCCAGTCTGGGGCTGGTTGCCCTCTGCCTCGGCCTCCCCCGTTGCGTGGCGGGTGCTGCCACCTCACCGGGCCTGTAGGTTGGACAGGGAGTCAGACCGGGCCTTCCGTGTGGTCTCAGTCTGCACAGCAGCATCTTGCGACATGGACCACGCCTCGTATATTTTTTAATGGCTGCAAAATAAACTAGAACTGCGTCCTGCCTCCGTGGAAGCCTGCTGGTGCCTGCTGAGCCCAGCTGCAGGATGTGGCGGGCGGGCTTTGGGTGCGTGTTGCCGTCCTGCTGCACTTGGGCTGTAGTGGTGGCGCCGTGTGGCATGGGCGCTGCGGTCTCAGGTCCGCCCTGGGAGCGGGCCTTCCTGCTGTACAGATGGAGCGTGATGCTGTGATTCGTAAGTCTGAGGAGCGGAAGGAAAGGAAGAAGTCAAGTAAAATGCTTTGCAAATGACTCGTTAAGAGTATTTCAGTTCAGTTAGATGAGTCTTAATGGAAATTGACCAGGGCTTTGCATTTAGATTCATGGGTATATTTAAACTTTACTTTCAGGGCCAGCCCTGTGCTCTGCTGATTAGGGACCCAGATCTCACGTGGCCAGAGCACGGTTCAAATTCTGGCCCCGGCAGCTTGAAATACGCACTGTGTGTGCCCCAGATCAGTCAGGATGGAGACACGGAGAGTGGACTGTGGTGTGAGCGCTGCGTGTGCCCCAGATGTCAGGACGGAGACGGAGAGAGTGGACTGCGGTGTGAGCGCTGCGTGTGCCCCAGATCGGTCAGGACGGAGACACGGAGAGTGGACTGCGGTGTGAGCGCTGCGTGTGCCCCAGATGTCAGGACGAAGACACGGAGAGTGGGCTGCCGTGTGAGCACAGCCCCTCGGGGACGCTCTCTCCTTCTCCCTCTGTGTGTCTGTTTCGTGCTGCGCGTGTGCCCTCTGGCAAATGAAAAAACAAACAAAACCTTCACTTACAGAAAATTAGAATAGGAAATAAGTGTTACAATATATGTAATCTATGAAGAAGTTACCATAACAACAATTAGAGTTTCACTCAAAGAAGGGACCTGGTCTCTACACCAGTCGAGTGGTTAATAATGGCTTATTTATTCATTTTAGGTTGAAATAAAATATGTATCTTTTTTCATGGTTCCCAACTTCATGTGGTGTTTTTGGTTGGTTGGTTTTTCCCGTTAATGAACCACGATCCTGGTCCCAGGAAGGAGGCCTGCACTGTGAGGAAGTTCATGAAAATGCGTACTAGGAAAAACGCATGCAAGGCCATCTTTCGCACCCACTAAACTCTTATTTCAATTCCTTTTTAAAAAGAGTGACTAATTTAATTGCCATTGTTTTCCATTTTAATTTTTTTAGAGAGAGTTTTGCTGTAGGGCGTGTGCGCTCACCAGAGAGAGACAAAAGTGAGAAATCACCCCCCCCACCCCACCCTGGGGGGATGGCCACGTTGCAATCCCTTCTCCTCCATTCACCTCTCAGGATTGTCTGGGACTCGAACTGCTGTTGGCCGTGTGGGAGTCCAGCAATATAACCTCCATGCCGTCTGCCGGGCTCCTGTTACTATTACTTCTTAAACATTTGCTACAGGGAACATGCACTGACTGGGATGAGAGAAAGAGGAAGAGAGGGCTAGAGAGAGAGAGTGAGGAAGCAAGCTGCCGGTCTCGGACTCGACCCATGGTTGGCCGTGTGGGAGTCCAGCACCTTAACCACCACGCCACCTGCTGGCTCAGTTCCATTTTTCCGTGAACTTTGAGAGGACCCCACATACGGCTGTGCCTTTATTTCCTTCCCCCTGCTCTAGTGATTTCAGACTTTCGTTCACTGTTTTCAGATAGCGTGGGGACGTTTACATTGTGCCTCGCTTGCTGCCCCTGGGAGGTGTCTGCGTTTAATGACCGACCACCGTGCCCAGACATGCTGATTCGTCCTCGCAGGCTGGCCTCAGCTCCTGGAGCGCCTGCCCAGAGGTGGCGCGGGGGCACGGTGGCCTGTTTCTGTGTGGTTAAGCTTCCCTTGGGGTCATTAGCAGATGGAATTCTGCCTCGTTCCAGCACGTGTTTACCTTCTGATGTCTGTAATCATTCCGACATTTGGAAAAGGATGAAGAAGATGCCCACAGGCTTTTAAGAAAACTAATCATCCGTTTCTGATTTTAAAAATCTTAGGAAACTAGAAACAGGAGATCTTTTCGTAAGGTTAATTAGTATTTATGTCTAACCCCAAGCAGACACGACTGGGATAACCTGGGTATTCCCATTCTTATCAAACCCGGCGGGAAAGCCGAGGGTGAGGTTCAGCGAGTCTCGCCAGGATTCGAAGACGCCAGGCAGAGACCCGGGGGGAGCTGCCGAGTCGTACAAGGTGCAGTTATTTTTACTTTCTGTGAGACTGCGTACCTTCAAACCCAAGTTAATAGACTAGACACCTTTAATCTGCACATTTATTAATAGAAACGCCTTCCTATATGTAACAAGGAAGATGCGTAGACTTCGTGGAGGTGTACTAGAAACGCTTTCCTGTATATCACCAGTAATCAAAGACGGAGGGGAAATTGCCCTGTGAAAAGCAGAGGCGGGTACATCCTGTGGCGTCGCACCACTGAGCACACGGAAGCCCTATGGAAAACCTGCGAACCGTACTAACAGCAGAGCGCAGCAGGGAGGAGCGTTTAAGCTTAGTGATTCGTGCTCCGAAGACAGACGGCATCGAAGGTGCCAGTGCTCGCCAGGGGAGCAGACGTGTAAAATAAGGCGGAATGACCCTGCGTCCCATCCCGAAGGATGAAGACATGGTACATGATAGGGTGTCAGGCACGCCGAGTGGTAATCTATGTGGTATGTAGTAAAACCTGCAGAAACAGCGCGGCACTGCTCAAAATGGTGAATGC
>NW_006201036.1:1601872-1606972 GCF_000334495.1 Tupaia belangeri chinensis | reverse complement strand
TTTGGATGTACTAAAACCTGCAGAAACCGCGCGGCACTGCTCAAAATGGGGAAGGCCGAGAGAGCAGGGAGAGACAAGTCAGTTCGGAGCAGGAAGATGCACAGGTGGTGCAGACATTTGCAGAGGTCCTCAGAGTCGCCCGGATTCCAGAAGCGGAGACTCAGCACCGGCTCTTTGGTGCAGCCGTAATGTGCTACCCACGGGGGCCGGGTCCACCTGCCACGGTTTGAATCCCTGCCCCTGTGGGGCTTTAAATATGCCAGGCGTGGGCGCAAGTTCAGGACCTGATGTACCAGAGGCCTGGAGGAGCGTGGCCTGACCAGGTGCTGTGGAGGGTGCCTCCTCATACACATGTGTACACGTGACCGGTCACGCATGAAGAAAAGGAATTTTTTTTTTGAGAGGTTTTTGTTATAGGGTGTGTGTGCTCACCAGAAAGAGAGAGACAGAAAACAAGAAATCACCCCCTGGGGGAATGGCCACGCCGCAATCCCTTCTCCTCCTTTCTCCTCTCGGGATCTTGGGCACGCATGCACACATGCCTGGCGTGAGTTTAAGCCACAGGGTCCGGGACTCGAACCATAGTCAACTACATGGGAGTCCAGCGACATAACCATTATGCCAACTGCTGATCACATAAAGGACATTGTTTTAATGATATTTTAAAATAAGGTTTAAATAACCTTTAAATAAGGCTCAACAGTGGACCACTGTTTGGAAATCAGATTGAAACGTAATCATTACTGCATTCTTATACACTGCTGGTAGCTGTGTAGATCGGCTCAGTCTGTTTGGGGAACATTTGGGACAGTGTAGACTGTACCCATTTCCCTGTGCCTTACTTAACCTAGTGCTTTTATCTCTAGGAATCCGCTGAGAAACAGGGAGAGAGAGAAAACTTACAGGGTGATTACACGCTTTCTTTGATGTGACTGACAATTAGAAATGATCTCAGCATGCAGTAGCCGAGGAAGGCGTCCATCAATCTGCTGAACTATGAAGAGTTCTCTTCGTAGATGTTAGAAGAAAAATCACATTTTCAACATATTACGATATAGCAAAATCTTCATAACAAAATATAGTGACATGGGAACACTTTTGCAATCCAGTGTTCATCTGTTCAGTTTAGACACACTGGATGCCAAGCTCAGTGTTTGGAAGAAGTGCCTTCCTATACAGCACGTAGTCAGGGAGGGCGTAATATTATATAATAGCATGATTAATATACAGTCATAAACAGCTCAGCTTGTGAGATGACTTTAACAAAAGTGAGTCGATACATAAAGCATGTATATATAGTAACACTTGTTTTTAAAAATGGGGGAGGGAGGGACCAGCAGTTAGCATAATGGCTATGTTGCTGGACTCCCACGTAGTCGACCGCGGTTCGAGTCCCGAACCCGGTGGCTTAAACTCACGCTAGGCGTGTGTGCGTGCATGCCCAAGATGCCGAGAGGAGAATGGAGGAGAAGGGATTGCGGTGTGGCCCTCTGCCCCGGGCGGAGAATGGGGTGATTTCTCGCTTTCTATTTCTCTGTCTCTGTCTTTCTGGTGTGTGCATGCACCCTATAGCAAAAAACTCCACAAAGGGGGGTGGGGGAAGGAACATGCAAGTGTGTGATTTCCTATTAAAAATAAGAGAAAGGTAGACACACAAGTTTTACTTTCCCAGGCCCTGGGTGTGGGACGGAAGTCGGAGCCCCAGATGTGTACATGTACCTACACACACGTGCACACGCACGTGCGCAAGAACTGGGCTCTGAGACCACACGTGCGGGCTGTCTACTGTCCACCGCCCTCCCACGTCCCGCTCAGAGAGGACGCAGAAATAAAAAGGGGTGGGAGGGTCCCACCAGGCACGCAACGCCGCCTCCGGGCCACAGCTTGCTTTCTAAGGTTTTTGCCACTGGGCATGTACGTTCAGAGAGGCAGAGTGGAAGTGAGAAATCACCTGGGAAGGGGTGGCCACCACGGCTCGTTTTCCTTCATCCTCCTCCTGGGATTTGGGCGTGCACACACGCGCCCCGTGTGTTTCACGCCGCCAGGTCCGGTACTCAAACTGCAGTCGGCTGTGTGGGAGTCCAGCGCCTTACCCACGACGCCACCAGCAGGCCCCTGCACCGCAGTGTTACTAGTGGTTTTGTCGCAGTAAAAAGCATGACAGGTGATTTGGGGTTCCTTCGCTGTGTGTTCAGTCCTGCCCAGATTTGCAGTGATCAGAACACAGTTAAAAACAAAGCCCTGCTCTCTCCTCTTCGCACATGTCGCCATACCCTGGCACCTGACTGTTGCTTATTCACACTTACAAAGATCGTTTGTTTAACCCAAGAATTAGCCATGGCTTTCTGCCTAGCAGTCCTCCTATGAGATTGGCAGGAATCCCCCACTGCCTCATTTCACAGATGAGAAAACTGACGCCCACCCTGGTCTTGGCAGCATCCCTGGGAGCAGTGGTTGAGCTGGGATTTGAACCTAAGGAGCCTGAACTGTCAGCCACAAAACTACCTGACACAAAACCGTCGCATACAACAGTACAAAGAGGGTGTCCGGCCCAGGAGCCGCAGGGGAGAGGACCCAGAACTCCTGCTGGCTCGGTGAGCACTCAGCGTACAGGGAGCTCGTCACTGGTGGTGCTGACCGGAGGACTGCTCATCTTCCTTAAAAATGGGGTGTCTGAGACTCTGGATTCCCACGTGGCTGACTGTGGCTTGAGTCCCGGACCCGGTGGCTTGCTTTCTCACTTTCTCTGTCTCTCTCCATCTCTGTCTCTCTTTCTGTCTCTGGTGAGGGCGGTGGCCCTATAGCAAATTAAAAAAAAAAAAAAGAAAAAAGAAAAAAAGGGTAAATGAAATGAAATAAGTAATTCTTTTTAAAAATGAGTGTGTCTCAGTGTTAGATGGAAGGGCACACGCTTGAATTTCGCAGTTGTTTTCACAGGCCGTAGAGGGCCTGGCTGTCGAGTTCAGCTCAGCAGCACCGTATCCGTCAGAGAGGAGGCCGAGGACCTGCAGTGGCAGAGGTTCCAGGAGGGGACTGTCGGGGTATAGCAACCATCCTCCAAGCCGGGCACCACCTCCTGAGGGGCGGAGTGCATGAGAGCATGGTATATTCTATTTACTCTTTCTCCAGTTTGGGTTTTAGTCAGTTCTGCAAAATAAATTTGCACGCTCTTCTCATTCTTGCCGTTAAGCCTTCAAATTCTAAAGCAAGTGTAATGGATGTGTTCAGGAATTAGAGTTGGGGTGCTACGGCAGGGGTACCAACAGGGTGTGAACAGGGTGTGTGACTGCACGGCCGAGGGTCACGCCCGCTCGGCGGTCTGGTCCGCGGAGATGAAGGGCGCTCAGTGGCTTTCCTCCGCGCCTCTGTGGCCTCGAACTCCTCCCCGCACTCCCCCAAGTGAGGGGGAGCTCACGCACCGTCTCGATTTGCTCCCGTCCTTTCTCTAATCATATAGAGCGTGTGCACCAGAGAGACTGAGACACAGAGGCCCCCTCGACACAGGCGTCGTACCCTGGTGCCCCGTCCCTGGCGTCCCGTTCCCGGCCCCCAGCCAGGACCCAAGCTGCCGCTGACCGAGTGGCTTCCCTGCGGGGCCCTCCGCTGCTGGGCGGCCTTCTGGGTTGAAAAGTTATCGTTTCTGGGTTGAAACGGCGTGCAGAGCCATTGCAAAGTCCTGTGATTGTAAAGATTCGACCTGGGGCCAGCGCCCCTACCTTGGAGGGGCCTGTTCCCGCCCTCAGGCTATCCCAGAACACGGAGCCGAGGCGTGTCCTATCTCGGGCCTCTGTGGTCACCTTGCCAGTGGCAGCTCCCAGGCCCGGGGCGGGAGCTCAGGAAGGATGCACAGGCATTTTCCTGTGTGCCAGCCCCACCCGCAGGGACCCGGAGCATAGCTAAGTGGGAGTGGCCCCTGCCCGCTGTGAGTGCCACCACGACCACGGCATGGTCCCTGCGCCCAGACGTCGGTAGGAGATGGCCCTGCTCTGGGCAGCCGGGCATCCAGGGGCCCCTGCCAAGGATGCGCTGGCGTGGGCTCCTGCTGATTGCGGCCGAGCCGTGCCCTGCACCCATCCAGGGCTGGAGCCATGCCACTGCTCTCCCATCCCGGGCTCACTCTGCATCCAGGGATGGCGCTCTCTCCACGGGGCCCACGTGTCTGTGTGTGGCAGACTCAGGGCCAGTGGTGGAAGCAGACGTAAGCGTGTTTCTCAGTGGCCCTGAGTCTGCAGACACATGGTATTTGTCACTGGCTCTTTCAAGGCTACAAAGAAACATTGAAGGTCCCAGCCTTGTGGCCTGCCTGACTTGGGGAACGTGGCTGAGCCCCCGACCCCCTCCAGTCCCTTCATTTCCTGAGGCCAGGCCCTGAGCTGTGCACCGGGTTAAGGGCCTTGTTTGGGCAGAGAAGAAAGCCCGGCTGGCAGGAGGCCCAGCCCGGCCTCCCTCCCTCCCTGCGCAGCCTCCTAATTGCAAACACATGGCCTGTGCAGGAAGGGGGGCCCCCAAGGGCTGCGTGCCCCTCACCCCTGCCCTGCTTCTAGTCTAGGGATCCGGGGTGTCACAGGCCCTTGAGCGGGACCCTGGGACGGGGCTGCATTTCTTCCTCTGCCACCTCCTGTGGCTTTTTTGACTACTCTGGAAGTCCCTCTCCCTCTCCTTTCTCTTCCTGCGAGTGTGTGTGTTAGAAAGTAGACTTCTGTTTTTAACAACAGCGAGCGTATGTGTGCAAGAGCGAGAGGAGGGGAGAGAGGAGGGGAGAGGGGAGAGAGGAGAGGGAGAGAGGAGGGGAGAGAGGAGAGAGGAGGGGAGAGAGGAGGGGAGAGAGGAGGGGAGAGGGGAGAGAGGAGAGGGAGAGAGGAGGGGAGAGAGGAGAGAGGAGAGGGAGAGAGGAGAGAGAGACGGAGAGAGGAGAGGGGGAGAGAGGAGAGGGGAGGGGGAGAGAAGAGGGGAGGGGGAGAGAAGGGAGGGGAGGGGGGAGAGAGGAGAGGGAAGGGGAGAGAGGAGAGGGAGAAAGGAGAGAGGAGAGAGAGAGGAGAGGAGAGGGAGAGAGGAGGGGAGAGAGGAGAGAGGAGAGGGAGAGAGGAGAGAGAGACGGAG
>NW_006201036.1:1600859-1601467 GCF_000334495.1 Tupaia belangeri chinensis | reverse complement strand
GGAGAGGGGGAGAGAGGTGGGGAGAGAGGAGAGGGGAAGAGAGAGGAGAGGGGCAGGGAGAGAGGGAGAGGAGAGAGAGAGAGAAGGGAGGAGAGGGAGAGGGGAGAGGGGAAGAGTTAAGAGGAGAGAGAAGAGGGAGAGAGAGCGAGAGAGGAGGGAGAGAGGAGAGGGCACATTGGCACATCGCCCTTAGCAGTCATCGTGCCAGGCCCCCTGCCCCACTCTGGTTCCTTGGCCCCCTCGGTGCCTGCCCCACGTGCTGGTGGCTGGTGTGCTCAGGCCCCGCGGGTCCCGTGGCCCTCAGCTTGCTGGGCGCCGTGCCGGCCGTGAGCTGGGCTCGGTGCCCTGTGCCTAGGGGACGCCCGCGCACGCTCTCTGCTGCTCACTCACTAGTGGCCTTTAATTTCCGAGGAAATCGGCGAGGACACCACCTCGCAGGTGCACCCCACAGGCCACACTCGGGGTGCGGAGGCCACTTGAGCCTCCAGTGTGCGTGTGTGCACATGGGTGTGTATGGGGGGACCGGGGCATTCCCCGGAGGCCAGACCCACCCTGCCCTGGCCTGCTGCCATGTCAGGAGATGGGTTCTCGCTGGAGCAAGAAACGCA
>NW_006201036.1:1594576-1597022 GCF_000334495.1 Tupaia belangeri chinensis | reverse complement strand
GGGGGGGTTGGGGGGGCCGGGGCCATTCCCCGGAGGCCAGACCCACCCTGCCCTGGCCTGCTGCCATGTCAGGAGATGGGTTCTCGCTGGAGCAAGAAACGTAGCCATTCTTGGAGAACAGAGACCCGCCGAGGCCCCGGGACAGGCGCAGGGGGTGGCCTGCTGCCATGTCAGGAGATGGGTTCTCGCTGGAGCAAGAAACGTAGCCATTCTTGGAGAACAGAGACCCGCCGAGGCCCCGGGACAGCCGCAGGGGCTGGAGGCCCAGTTCTGCCGAGCCCAGGCTCCCCACGCTCCCTGTGACCAGCAGGGGCTGTTTTCCAGAAGGCAGTGCCCACTGGTGCAGCAGAGGCCGGAGGGGCTGCCCCTGAGGCCGTGTCCTCCGAGTGCCTGTCCTCCACTGCCCTGCCCTGCCCTGCCCCTCAGCTGGCCGTGAGTCGGCCACTCCAGGGCCCTCAGACGGCCTTCCACGTGCCGCGCTCCTTGCTCCCAAGGCTCTGTTGGGAAGGATTCGGCCACTGTGGACGCTGCCCTTAGACGAAGGGTCTCAGGCTGCACCCCGGGCCGATGGAGAGGGTGGCCCACCTTTGCAGCGTTGGTGGTGGGGCTGGAGTGAGGGCGGTGCCCTTGGGCGGGTGCGGTGTGGCAGTTGTCCCAGTTGGAGATGCTGCAGGAGATGGGGGGGGGTGCTGGAACCCCGCGGTGTTTCCGCCCTGCTTGAATGAGAGAGAGAAAGCCAGCCGAGCGTATCACAGCACAGACTCTGTCATCGCCAGGCCCCTGATGTGCAGTTGTGTGACACAGATTTGGGTAATTAGAGGATCTGATCGCCAGGCATGCGAAACCTACACAAATGCTGCTCCGCGTTCTTGGAAAGCAGTCAGACCTGGAGACGAGCGAGGCGCAGTGCTTTAAAGTTGCCACAAGCTGCATTGATTTAGTTTGGCAGAAACTGCAAAAACAAACACGGAGTTTAGAGAAGCAGAGGCTCGTGGTTCTTTTAAAGCCCGTCGGGCCCAGCCATAAACAAAAGCTGGAGACACTGAACTGCACAGCGGTGCCCCCTCTCCCTCTCCCCCTCCCCGTCCCCTTCCCCTCCCCCTTCCCTCCCTCTTGCTCTCCCCCACAGCTCCCCCCACACCCCGAGGGGTCTTTGTTTTCCTTCTGCTTTTACTCCCAATCCTGGTCGTTAAACTCAGCCTTGACTTCCCTTCCGTTCCCATGGATACCCGAGGGGGCCTTGCCTGGGCGGGATGGCGAGTGCATGCCCATGTGGGAGGCTCTCTCGGGCTGGGCAGACAGGAGACCATGCGATGGCCTTGGGCATCAGGGCCAGACTAGAGTGGCCGCAGGAGCCTTCCTGGAGCTGCCGTGCACAGGGTTCCCAGCTAGAGCCTGTAGGAGTGCGGCTGGGGCAGGGGTGTGGTGCGTCATCGGGGCCTGGCCCCTCAGGGGAGAGGCCATCGCTTCTCAGACACAGTAACACGTGACATCGCCCTGACGTCCGGTCCCTGGCCGCCACGGTGCTGGGTAGCCCCTCAGTGTGGGATGCTGCAGAGGCCCCGGCCCTGGGTCTCTTAGTTTGGTGGTAGCGGGGCACTGCCCCTCCCAGCCGAGACCCAGCGCCCCTTCCCGACCCCGCTTCAGATACGAGGTGGTCCGAGGGGAGCTCACCCTCACCGCTGAGAGCCGGCTATGTGTCAGATGGCCACGGCAGCACTTCTGTGGCCCACGTGGTGGGAGGGTGAGAAGCTTCTGGAAGGCACGGCCACAGCTAGCTGCTCTCCCTCCCAGGAGGCCCGTGTCTGTCTTCAGAAGGACCCTGGGCCAGCGGGGAGGCTCAGGAGACACAGCCCTGTGCGGAGGCCGGACAGGAAGGTCCTGGGTTCGCTTCCTGAGGCCGCCTCGTGCATGTCAGCCCTGGGCACTGATCCTGGCCGCTAAGGTGGGGTGGCTTGTGGCGTGCAGACCTCTTCGGGGTGGCCCTCAGCCTCTCTTGGTCTCCCTCTCTCGTGGAAGAAATGAACAAATTTAAAAAGTGCTCCACGTCTCCCGAGTCGTGAAAAGCGTTGTAGGTCAGTTAGAATCACCGCAGGCTGTGTCGCAGTCTTAGGCTCAGAACGTTGTCAGTGTAAAACAGCGCAGATGTGCTCGGGGCGGTGAGCCGTTCTCTCCAGTCCAGTTTGTGTCTTTTGGAAGTCGGCTTCAGACCAACCATAAGTGGTGCGTGGTGCTCCCCCACTTCCCACGGCCTGACTTCTCCATCTCGTTGTGGAGTCCTCTGGATTATCAAGTGCATATTCCCTGGACGTATGGAGACCAGCCATTTCTAGTGGGAGGTAGGTGTGACGAGGTTGAAAATAAGGCCTGCCCCTAGCCTAGTGGGGAAGAGAGCTGACCCCACGTGGTAGCTGCAGTTCGAATCCCACCCCTGTGGCTTGAAGCG
>NW_006201036.1:1585479-1594367 GCF_000334495.1 Tupaia belangeri chinensis | reverse complement strand
CGCTGGGCGCGGGCGAGCCGGCACCCCGCAGGATGGAGAGGAGAGCGGATGTCGGGTGCTTCTCCCCTCCCTGACACTCCGTCTGTCTGTCTCTGGCAATAAAAAATACAAGAAAGAAGGAAACGAGCTGAAGGTGCCAGTGAGGCAGTGAAGCCTCGCAGGGGGAGAGGCAGACTGGGCGCCAGGCCACCTGCTGACTGGGACCTTGCAGGCCTCTGTGAGAAGGGGCTGCTGCCCAGTCACCAGGACAGTGGGGCCGGCCGGTGACTGTGTGCAGGGCATCTGAGCGTGCGTGTCTCGTGGACCACGGCCAGTAGGACAGCAGAGCAGCTGCCTGGTGGGAGGCGAGGCCGCCAGAGACTGAGGCTGGAGCCCTGCGGTAGTGGCGACGGTTTGGCGCTTTAGTCGACATGGGATAGGAGGCCACGTGGGGCTGTGTTTTTTGCTTTTGTTTTTAAAGTCTGTTTATTTACTTCATGAGACAGGGAGACAGAGCCAGCACCCAGCAGGGTTGTGGCACCAGGGTCCACTCCAGCCAGCCGTGGGTCATGGGCTCACACGTGCCCGGCAGTGTGTTCAGGGAGGTCTCGGAATGCAAACCCAGGACCTTCCCAGGTGGGCCAGCCCTGCAGGGTGTTACACATGGTCGCTGTGCCGCCGCCATCAGCCCCTGCGTGGAGGACTTTAGTTAAAGGACTGGCGTGATTCGGTGTACCTCTTGAGGGTTCTCTCTGGCTGCACACAGACCGGTAGGTAGGGAGGCCGAGTGTGGAAGTAGGGGCTGGGGGCCGTGGCGGTGAGCCAGAGCAGGGCGGTGGTGCTGCTGTTAGAGTGGGCGGGGGAAGGAGCCTGGCTGGAAGACCGACCACCTGGCCCGCGAGGTTAGGGTCCTTGCTCTGAGCAGCTGTGGAAGGTGATGCTGTGCTCGTAGGAAGAAGGGTTTGGAAAGCAGGGAGTGAACATGCTTTGCCAGTGCTCAGGGGTCCCGTGAGGCAGGGCCTGCGCGAGTCCTGGGACGCGGATCTCAGGGCAGCCCCTTCCTGTGGCAGAGTGAACTTGCCATCTGCAGACACCATGTGTCACCGAGGGACTTGATGACCTAATCACCGACGATGAAGGACCTCAGGGAGCTACTCTGCCCTGCCAGTGGTCCTTAAACATCGGCATTTGTATTTGTTCTTTTTTCTTTTTTTTTTTTTTTTTTTTGCCATAGGGATATATGTGCTGGACAGAGAGATGGAGACAGAGGAGAGTGAGAAATCACCCCTGGGGGGATGGCCACACTGCAATGAATTTTCCTCCATTCTCCTGGGATTTGGGCATGCACGCTCATGTAATTGTTGAAGCCAGCACATCCAGAACTCCAACCGTGGTTGGCCATGCCGGAGTCCAGCAGCTTCACCACCACACCGCTTGCTGGCCCCTGTGTTTGTATCTCTTCAGTGAGTGAGAGACAAAGTCTCTGCGGGGGTCCACTCCCAGCCTCGCTGGCTCCATATCGGGGCAGGCATGTGCCTGGAGGTCTCAGGGAGGCTTCTGGACTTGCTGTGGGAACCTGTTCTGATGGGTCGGCCTCGCATGCCATCAGGCTTTGCTGCTTCCCCACTGGGCCCTGCAAGCGGGTCCTTGGGGTTTCTTTGACATCTGATCGGTTTCTGTTTGCAGAGAATTTACCTGGAGATCATTCATGTCTCAAAAGCTGACAGCAGAGGTGCCGTGGCAGCCTTCAAGAGTACCCGGGATCGCCAGCACGCAGTTTCTGAGTGAAGAACAGTATTTACGCCGTTTATTTGAGGATTAGTAGAATCCTGTAACTCACCGGGAGCCTGTCAAAAACAAGTGGATCTTGATGTACTGCCCCGGCCTTGGCATGCTCATTTTCCCTGCAGATACTGAATGTTCTCTTTTAAGCACCTTTTTTGCACTCATGTATTCTAATTGCCTTTGCAGTTTGTTTTTCAAGCCATGTGATCATTTTTATTATGAATGAAAATGCCTGTGGTTTTTTTGGCTACTGAGCGGAAGCTGTACTGCGTTGTAATAACTGCCCCTCAGAAAAATTGTTCGTCACGTGCCACGAATCTGTAATGCGGCGTGTTGGCAGCCGTCGATCACCGAGAAATGGAATGCATATCATTTATGGTGGAAAAGTTGGTCGCCACTATTGGGTTTCCCTCTAGAAACATCATCTGTGCAACCGTGAACGTTTCCTTGGACGCGTGACGTCAGGAGACCTTCACGTTCCCTTCACGGTCCCTGGAAGAGCTCAGTGCCTTACATGCTCTGCTTCTGCCAGAGAACGGTCTTGCTGTGTCCTGTTTCCTGGGCAGGTAGGGAGCGGGCACGCGTGTGAGCTAAAGCTGGTGGCAGTCGCTTGGCCAGGCATGTCACTGGATTGTCACTGAGAGTGGTATCTGCCTTGATGAGGGAGGGGTGCCGAGGGCTTAGCTGAACGGTGGGCGCCAGGCGAGCCAGGGTTTCTGAACTCCCGTGTTATGCGCTGACATGCAATGCCCGTGTTCTTGCCGTGTTCTTGCCGTGCCCTGGGTGTGTATTAGCTCCCAAGTGCACCACCCTTCCCAGGCGTTCCGTCAGCCCCGCCATCCTCACATCCGGGCTGCCTCCACCCGACAGAGAAGTTAGGGGCACGTGCTGGTAACGTCTCGCAGTTTGAATCCAGGGCGTCTGAAGATCTTGGGGGCTGGGGTCACCTTACTCTTGGACATTTTCCAAAGCCAGTCCTTAGTGGCCGGCCGCGTTAGTGGCATTGCTTACAGTGGGACTGATTGCTTTGTGTGCAGAAGCTGTGGCCTGTGGGTGGTGCTGGTCACTGATGCCATTGTCACGTCCTGGCCTTGTGGAGTGCGTTTCCTGGCAGGGCAGACTGCCGAACCACCGAGCACGCACCGGCTGGGCACAGGCCAGGTTACTTGAGCAGCTCTGTTGTCTGGGGAGGTGACAAGCCAGGCTGCTGCTCTCTGGAGTTGGGAGGTGCCCTCCAAGATGAAGAGTAGGTCAGCATTCATTTTATGAGGGGAATCTTTACAAAATTCGTGGAAAATTCATGTTATGAAAACACTGTGCATGCATTTCAAACACTTTCTACATCAACGGTAATTTGTATTTTAATTCTGGTTTGCCCCAAGTGTTTTGAGGCCTTTTTGACAGACTGTGCTATTTGGAATTTCTTTTCCTTCTGGAGATAACACGGTGCAATTCAGAATTGTCATTCAGTGCTCTCATACCCCAAGGCCTTGTGCTCCTCTGCGTTCTGCCATCTTCAAGTCTTCCTGGTCCACCGGGCTTCTTCCTCATGCCTCATTTTTTTCTTTTGAAGTTTATTTAGCCCATTAGCTAGTGAGAGAGAGAGCGAGAGAGACACAGAGAGAGACAGAGAGAGAGTGAGAGAGACACAGAGAGAGCGAGAGAGAGACTCTGTTGTCTGGGGAGGTGACAAGCCAGGCTGCTGCTCTCTGGAGTTGGGAGGTGCCCTCCAAGATGAAGAGTAGGTCAGCATTCATTTTATGAGGGGAATCTTTACAAAATTCGTGGAAAATTCATGTTATGAAAACACTGTGCATGCATTTCAAACACTTTCTACATCAACGGTAATTTGTATTTTAATTCTGGTTTGCCCCAAGTGTTTTGAGGCCTTTTTGACAGACTGTGCTATTTGGAATTTCTTTTCCTTCTGGAGATAACACGGTGCAATTCAGAATTGTCATTCAGTGCTCTCATACCCCAAGGCCTTGTGCTCCTCTGCGTTCTGCCATCTTCAAGTCTTCCTGGTCCACCGGGCTTCTTCCTCATGCCTCATTTTTTTCTTTTGAAGTTTATTTAGCCCATTAGCTAGTGAGAGAGAGAGCGAGAGAGACACAGAGAGAGACAGAGAGAGAGTGAGAGAGACACAGAGAGAGCGAGAGAGAGACAGAGAGAGAGAGCGAGAGAGACACAGAGAGACAGCACCTCCCACAGGTCTTGATGCAGTGACTCACCACTAGCCTCCGTCAGCCCTGGGTCATGGGTACATGTGTGCCTGGTGGTCTCCAGGAGGACTCCGGACACAAACCCAGAACCTCCCATGTGGGCCAGCTGCATTTCACCACCAAGCCACTGCCTGACTGCCCTGTTTCTGGCATCTGGAGGCCTTCTAAAACCCTGGCCTGGGGCAGCTTGCTTTCATGGGCCATAAACACTCCCTCTTAAGAACTGTGTGTGTGTGGGGGGTGTGGGGCATGTTGGAATCTTTATTTTATTTTTAAAGAATTAATTATTTAATTATTTTTATTATGTTTATTATTACTATTGTTATTTTTAATTTGCTATAGGGCATGCATGCTCACAAAACACAGAGAGAGAGAAAGTGCAAAAGCAAGCCCCCGGATCAGGGACTTGACCATGGTTGACCACGTGGGAGTCCAGCACGTGGAATTAACCACCATGCCACCTGCTGGCCCCGTGTTGGAATCTTCTAGAAGGCTGCTGTGGGCTCACGGGCAGGGATGCATTGGGCTTCAGTGGTTGAGTGGGGTTTTGTTTGTTTTTCTTCTTTTTTTTCTTTTTTCTTTTTTTGGAGAGGTTTTTACTATAGGGCGTGTGCGCTCACCAGACAGAGAGAGGCAGAGAGACAGAAAGCGAGAAATCACCCCCCAGGGGGGATGGCCACGCCGCAATCCCTTCTCCTCCGTTCTCCTCTCGGGATCTGGGGCACGCACGCACACGCACCTGGCGTGAGTTTTAGCCACCAGGTCCGGGACACGAACCGCGGTCAACTACATGGGAGTCCAGCGACATAGCCATTACGCTGACTGCTGGTCCTAGGTTGAGTGTTTGGGGACGTCCCATTGCCGCTCGGCTCCTCAGGGATGCAGAAAGCAAGCCGCACAATGTGGGGCTGTCCTCAGTCCACAAAGACCCTCTCTCAGCGCATTTCCCTCTGCCGCTTTATTTGGCTCGGTTAAGCGTGTGGGCTCGGAGCGGCGTTCCACAGACGGCAAACCCATCCCGACCCAGACGCTCCAGCCCCAAACAATCTGGTTACTGTTTAAACAACCGGTGTAAATAAAGAGCCCTCCTTTACGGAGAGGGAGAGCGTCAATACTGCGGACAGGTCGGCGTTCGTGGCGCAGGCTCCGCCTCTGCGGAAGCTGCAGCAGCTGGAATGCGGGCTGAGCGGAGCCTGCAGGACGCCCCGTTTTGTTGATGTGTGTTTTGTCATCCCGCCAGGAGGCTGACTTTGTTGTGTTCTTTGCTGTGAGTTAATCCTGAGGTGGGGGCTGGCACACCTAGGGAAGTACTTTTTCCTTTGGCAAAAGGGAGCGTGGTAGAGGAGGCACCTGTAGGTGGGCACCGTGGGCAGGTCTGGGTGCTGCGGTCAGTCGATGGTGTGTGGAGGCCGAGGACTGACAGAGTAATCAAGGGTGAAGCCTGGGGTCACGGTGCGAAGGCGGGTTCCCTCGTGAGCAGAAGACGCGCTTGGCGAGGAACCCCAGATGTGGGTGCTGGGGGCCGAGCGTGAGAGCGAATCTGAGCCACGTGCGGCCACGCAGCCGTGCCCGGGCACAGTGAGGCCCTCACTTCTCTCCCGCCGAGGTGGGAGCTGTCTGAAGACCCGGCAGGTTCTGTCTCTCCCTCTCCGTGGAGCAGGGCTCAGGGCAGCATGGTTCGTGCACGCCCGCTCCCATCCAAGGCCTGGCGAGGGCCAGCCCCAGAGCGCCGATCCGCTTGTTCAGAAGGAACAGGTGTTGGCTCTCCTAGGCCCCACACGCCCCCACGTCCTCCCCTCCCAGAGCGGCCACTTGGCCAGCGTCTTCCAGTGGCCCCCTTGGGTAGGGCTCGGGGAGTGCCGGCTCAGCCCGCCCGCTTCCTCCTGCATCCACTGCCCACTGCCGGGATCCAGGGGTCTCGCACACGGACGAGAGCTGAGGAGCGAGGGCAGGATTTAGCAGAAACGAAGTCAGGGGACCTGAGCGCCGTGACAGGCCAGCGGAGAAGGTTGCACGGCCTTGGGCTGTGTGGGGTCCCCTGGGAGCCAGGCCCCATTTAAAGATGTTCTCAGGATCGGGGCCAGCAGGCTGTGTGGTGGTTAGGGCACCGGACTCTCACGGCTGACTGCGGGCAGGTCCTGGGCCCAGTGGCTTAGAAGTCACGCCGGTCCATGTACATGCGCGTGTCCAAAATTCCAAGAGAAGAGTGGAGGAGAAGAGATTGCGGTATGGCCATCTTCCCCGGGGGATGATTTCTCCCTTTCCCTCTCTCTATCTCTGTCTCTGTCAAGCATAAGCGTCCTATGGTAAAAAATCTTAAACAACAACAAAAAATGACTATTTCCAAGGATTGTTTTAATCAGAAAAAGCCCACAGAAACATTGCAAGTCTCTGTGCACACAGCCCCGGGAAGCGGGAGTGGGGCCCTCAGGGTCAGGCAAGGCCGAGAGAGTGAGTGGGCAGGAGTGGGGCCCCCAGGGTGGGGCAGGAGTGGGGCCCCCAGGGTCGGGCAGGGTGTATGTCGTGGTTCGGTGTGTGGAGAGCGAGGCTGGGTAGGCTGAGGCACAGGTGGTCCTGTCTGGATAGTCTGGTGGGGCCTGGGACAGGGCTGCCCTGCCTGTCCGGACTGGGCCGGGATGGACTGGGCAGGGGCCTGGCTGGGCTGGTGGGAGCCGGATGACGGAGTGGCCGAGGTGGGCTTTGGCCCCTCGGTCTGTCTCTCTGGGCACACTCACACTGCACCGGCCACTGCTAGGAGCTGAGCAGCTGGGCGGCCTCCCGGATCGCAGAGCCCCAATGTCAGCGCGGAGGATAAACGGCAGGGTCTACACAGCCTCTTCGGGGGGTGGGGGAGCCCCTGGGTGTGCCAGCTTTCCTCAGTGGGCGGAATGGGCACCCCGGCCACACCAGATGTCCCTCGAGGGCCCTGGGCTCCCCCTTGGTCGCCTTGCCTCTGGGAGGACACTTCCCGGTCCTGTGCACTGCCCACACTGGGGGTGTGCGCATGTGCGTGCCTAAAGTCCTGACAGGGTGAGGACAGGGAGAAGGGGTTGCACATGTGCCCTCTGGCAATAGAAAGAAAATTCACAGGAAATGTGTATTATGGAAAAAGTAGGCATGGATTTCAAGGCTTTTTTAAAAAAAATTTTTTTTAATCCTTTTTTTTTTTGGAGAGGTTTTTGCTATAGGGTGCATGTGCTCGCTGGAAAGACAGAGAGAGACAGAGAGACAGAAAGCGAGAAATCATCCCCCAGGGGGGATGGCCACACCACAATCCCTTCTCCTCCATTCTCCTCTCAGGGTCTTGGGCACGCATGCACACGCGCCCGGCATGAGTTTAAGCCACTAGGTCTGAGACGAACCACGGTCGACTACATGGGAGTCCAGTGACATAGCCATTACACCAACTGCTAGTCCCAAGGTTTTTTTTTTCTCCAAATAAATTTATACTAAACATTTTTATTTTTAAGTTCATTTATTTCTTTCGAGAGCTAGAGAGACAGAGACAGCACCCCAGCAAGGTCTGCACCAAAACGCACCCCCGGCCTCAGCCAGCCCTGGATCATGGGAACACGTGGTGGCTGGCATTCTCAGGGAGGTGTCTAGACTCAAACCAGGAACCCTTTCATGGGGTCAGCGTCACAGATCTTTGCTGACTGGCCCGGAGAACTTGTGCTTCCGTTGCATTTTCCTACCAACTTGTTGAAGTCTCTTGTTTAGCATTTAATACGTATCATCAGAAACCAGGTGAGCTCTGTAAGGGCCCCCAACTCTGAATACAGTCGCACTGTGGGTGCCAGGCACTGGGGGCCAGGGTTCAGCTCCTTGCAGAAGCCAGTCCAGGCCCATGCCGTCAGCTGGGAGGGCACCCACTGTCGAGGCAGGGCGGTGTGGCTCCTTGCCCGCCCTCCTGTCTCTCTGCCCCCCAACACTTCGCCAGCCGGGACACGGTGGTGGCCGCGAGGGGGCACTGCCCTCCTTCCTGTGCAGTCTGGGCCTGCCGTTCCTCCTCTGGGTCCCTCTGAGGGGACCGCGAGGGGAGGTCATTGCCAAGGCCTGCCTGCATCAGGACCATGTGTTGTATGTGTGTGACCTGCACGGCACAGGGGACTCCCGGCAGGCACGGGCTCCATGGAGGCCATGGGGCCTTCCCGGGTGTCCCAGAGCTGGGAGCAGCTGGGGACCGAGACTGCAGAGGTCGGTGTGCCATGCAGTGGCCATGGTGCGGCCTCGATTCTCAAGCACAACCTCCTGTGGAGGGTCCCTGGCCAGGGGCCCTGCTGGGGCTGAATTTACCCGCGTGTGGCCACCTTGGGCTGCGGGATATGCTCCCCCAGCCCTAGGCCAAGCCCTGGGCCGAGCTAACACCGACCGTCAGAACACAGGGCTTGCGACTTGTCTCTCCTGTGATGGGGCCATCAGAGGCGTGAGCGGGACGTCCTGGCGTGTAGAAGTAGGCGATCACACGTGACAAGCCAGCCATGCCTGTGCAGACACCTGCTTGAACACAGGCAGGCCACAGCCATCCATCCCAGGTACTTTGGGATTGAGCCTTGCTTCTAGAAGGCCTGAGGGCGGGCCGCTGTGCTCCTGAACAGCACAGCTGCGGAGCTGGGCCCGAGGCCAGAGCTGGTGGCAGCGCCTCACCAGCCTCGGGAAACCACATAGACCCGTCCCGTTCTCCAGCGTAGCCCGATGCGTTGCAAACCTCTCAGCCCATAGTTGCGTGTACCTGCCCGGCCGGTGGGCTGGGGCAGGGCCGCTCGCCTGCACTCCTGCCCTGGGTCAGCTGAAAGGGTGGTGCCCGGCTGTGTTCACGGCGCACCGTGTAGCTCGGTCAGCCTCTGTGACAGCGGCAGGGGCCGGGGGCACCGTGGGACTCCGTCAGGCTCCGGGGGCGAC
>NW_006201036.1:1582705-1584946 GCF_000334495.1 Tupaia belangeri chinensis | reverse complement strand
AGGGACAGGGGCCAGCCTGTAGCTCTGGCCTTGTGCATTGCCATGAACTTCGGGTCTGAAATCTTGGGTCACAAGGTTGGGAATGGGCGAGGGTGGCTCCTTGTGACATTGTGACGTTGTCTCCATTCTAGGAAAGGTTAAATGCTGAAGGGGGGACGGGCCCGGCCTGTGGGCACATGTGCCATGTCCTCGCAGCCAGAGAGCTCAGGACCCTCGCCGCCCTCACTGCCCACCTTCCCAGGAGCCCCCGAGGAGGCTGCCACGATCAGGCCAGTGCCCACCAGCTGTGGCTCGGCCCGGCCTGCCCAGAGAGTGCAGACTGCGGCTATGTGACCGGGCAGGCCTCTCCTTGCTGTCCTGGGTGTGTGCTGGGAGGTCGTGACTTATCCCGAGGGTTGCAGAGAACTGACTTCTACCAGGGTGGTGTTCGCAGAGCCGCAGAAATCCCAGCCAGCAGAAGGAGGCCGGGGTACTGTGGCCTGTGGCCTGTGGCCTGGACGGGCCCCTCTGCCGCGGGGACTGGCTGGAAGAATCCTGGGCTGTGCTCTGGCTACATGAGGACATGCCCCTTCAGCAAAGGGTCCCCCCGCCCCCTTTAGCCTGTGGGAGGGAGGAGGGGAAAGACGCCGTAGGTGGTTTGAGCACCCCACAGGAAGCAGACTCTAGGACCCCACCTTGGATGCCAGAAGGATTTTAGATTTTTTATTTTAAAATTTTAAGTGTTTACTTGTGATCGAGAATGCACAGGAGTGAAGGAGGGAGAGAGGCATCCCCTGGCCGGCTCTGGTGGTGCTATGATCCCTGCCGGCCCTCCAGCTGGCCAGGAGCCTGGGCCATGTGTGTTTGGAGTCGACCAGGGAATCCAGCTCTGCGATCTGGAGCATTTTGGACTGTGCTTTGGAGGCTGGGCGGCTTTGAGATTCTCTGGAATGAGACCTCTCTTGGTTCTAAGGACATACACATTTTCTAAATGAGAGCGAGCCCTGAAATCCGAGGACAGGAACGGCCTGCTCTGTGTGCCCCGGATGCTGTGTGTGCCTCAGATCCTGTACGACTGGGCAGGGTGTCCTGAGCAGGCACGATCCGTCCTGGGAACCCATCAGAATAGCACATTTGTGGACCATGTAGCCCTCCTGAGCAGGAGATGGGGCGGGGTGGGATCCTGCTTGAATAGGCTCTGGGTGGTCCTGCTGTCCGCTCAGGTGTGGGGCCACTGGGCAGAGGACTGCCCTGTCTGTACAGGGACAGCCTGTCGTCGGTGACCTTTGAGTGGCCGGGGGACCTACCGTGATGACTGCACTGGCTGCCCTTTGCCTCACCTGGGAGTTGGCGGGTGTGGACATGGGAGCGTCAGGAGAGCGTGACTTCAGGGGCTCGGGTGCTCCGAGCGTGGGATTCAGACAGATCTCCGGTTCTGAGGTGGCGGGGCCCAGATCCAGGGACGTGGTTGGGAGAGATTTTTGCTATAGGGCACGTGCGCTCTCCAGAGAGACAGAGGGAGACAGAGAGACAGAAAGCAAGAAATCACCCCCCGGGGGGATGGTCACGCCGCAATCCCTTCTCCTCCATTCTCCTCTCGGGATCTTGGGCACGCATACACACGAATCTGGCGTGAGTTTAAGCCATCAGATCCGTACTTGAACCACGGTCGGCTTCATGGGAGTCCAGCGACATCGCCAGTACACTGACTGCTGGCCCGGCCCACAGTAATTCTACAAACAACAGCCTGGATGGGCCGACGGAGTTAGAGGCCCTCGTGCAGTGCCTGAAGGTCACGGCAGTGCTTCAGGGATGCGCGAGGCTTTCTGCTCCTTGTTCTGGAGGGCCAAGGAGCAGTGGCATCTGCCCATAGGGGGCCTTCTGAGGCCTCCAGCTGAAGCCGTAGCAGAGGCTTTGCCAGCGCCCCTCCACCAGGACCTGCTCCTGCTCCTTCCGCTCACCAGAAGGGCCATCTTGCAAGAGCGTTAGCGGCCTGCGTGCTGTTGTATGCTCAGTGGACCCCGGGGCACAGAGCGGGGTCTCCAGGCTGGCCGTGTGGCTTGGGAAGACCAGAGCCGTCTACTTTGGGTTTGGCAGTTGGAAACTTGCTGTTGAGCACCACCATGGGGCGTCGGAGCAAGTCTGGCCACATACACGTTCCTATAGAGCGTTCTGGTTCTAGCTCTAAGTCCCAAAGGAGGAAAAGGAGATTTCCTGGGGGGCCGGAGGGGAGAAGTGGTAGGGCTCCACGTGAACCAGGGA
>NW_006201036.1:1576952-1582674 GCF_000334495.1 Tupaia belangeri chinensis | reverse complement strand
AAGAGCGGCTCAGAAGTCCACCGGGAGAGGAGCTCGCCGGCCCTTCCATCATACTCTCATCGCGCGTCTGATCCCGACCCCACCCTTGACATCACCGGAGTTTCTGTCCCAGTGCTCGGCCCTGTGGGGTGAGTCGCAGGCCCGGGGAGGCCCGGGGACTGCAGGCGAGTGACCAGGAGTCAGCACGGGCAGGCCTGGGCTTCCCCTCCAGGGCAGCGTGGTCGACCCGGCCTCCCTGAGTGGTCAGAAGCTCTGCTCCGGGAGCTCCTGGGGGGAGGGCTGTGAGCCTTGCCCAGCGTTTCACAGCAGAGGGTCGTGGGAACACGGGAGAGGGCGAGGGCGAGGGCGAGGGCAGCAGGCTGGCACGGCCTGAGATGGGGAGGGAGCAGAGACATGGTCCTCCCTCCCGCCGTCTTCCTGAGCCTGCAGTTCCTGTGGGCCTCAGTGCTGCTGGTGTCCGCGGGGCCCTCACAGATGGACCGGCACTGTGCCTGCGTGTGCTCTCCAACTGGGCAAGGTGGGGGTCTCGTCGCCCCCGCTTTCAGAGGGGAAGCCACCCACAAGGAACCTCCTCATGTCCGAAGTTTCCAGCATTTACAGTATTGCCCTACCACAAGGGGTGTGTTCAAGGCTCCCAGTGGATGCCTGAAACACGAGGTACTGAACCCGGTGTGTACAGCCATGTGCTCTGTTTTTAGATGTTTGCCTTAGGGCGGATGCACTCTCCAGAGAGAGACAGAGGGAAGGTGAGAAATCGCACCCGAGGGAATGGCCACACCACAGTCCCTTCTCCTCGTCTCCTCTTGGGATTTCGGGCACCAGGTACATATGCCTGGCATGATTTTTCAAGCCGCTGGGTCTAGGACTTGAACCGCGGTCATTCGTGTGGGGTCTAGTGTCTTACCCATCATGCCACCTGCTGGCTCTGTGTTGTCCCTTCAACATGGAGATACGTTCTGAGAAGCGGTGCTAGGCGACTGCTGTTGATGAACATGCGGAGTTTCCTTACACAGCCTGGGCAGTCGAGCCGGCTCGCATGCACACGAGGTTACACGAGGTGCACCGTGTGCACATAGTCCTTCACCGACCGCAGCACCATCGCAGCACACTGCCTGGCCTGTTTCCTCTGCACGCACGTGCACACACTCACACACACACACACACATACACTTTTGATAAAGTTCAGGGTCTCAATTAGGCACCGCAAGGATTTAGAAGGTGCTAGCTGGGTAGCTGGGGGCATGGGTTAGGGCACCTGGATCCCACAGACAACCACAAGTCCTTGGATCCAGTGGCTTAAAGAACATGCGGGGCACACGTGTGCTACTGTGCACAAATCCTGGAGGGACGGAGCTGGAGAGGGGACTGCAGCATGCCCGTGTCCCATAGTGGGTGCTTCTGCACTGTCTGTCTCGTCTCCAGCGAATGCATATGCCCTCTGAGAAAATTTAAAAAAAAAAAAGAAAGAAAGAAATTAGCAGCATAACAAATGACTAAGTGGTACAAATTAGGACAATATATTGCCACAGAGTTATGTGAATGTAGACTCTCTCTCAAAATATTAACCTATTTTTGGACAGTGTTTCACCCCAGCTGGGTAGCTGAAACCGCAGAAAGAAATTACAGAAATTAGGTAGTAATTTTTTTTTTTTTGAGAGGTTTTTGATATAGGGCGCTTGCGCTCGCCAGAAAGACAGAGACAGAGAGACAGAAAGCGAGAAATCACCCCCCACGGGGAATGGCCATGCTGCAATACCTTCTCCTCTCAGGATTCTGGGCCCGCACGCACACATGCCCAGTGTGAGTTCAAGCCACCAGGTTCAGGACTCGAACCGCTACCGACTACGGGGGAGTCCAACGACATAGCCATTACGCCAACTGCTGGTCCCGTGTAGGTAGTAAATTAAAAGTAAAATCTCGAATGTTTTTACCCAGAGAAGAGATGGTCTCAGAAAGCGTGATACGGCCCTGACATCAGCATCCTCATACAGTGTTTTATGCCATGGGATTTTCGTACACCACAGATACTGTTGTTTTAAAAATTCACTTCATGTTATATACAAGTAGCCAGCATGATTTCTTTTCAGTGGGTGATATCCTGGACAGTGCATTCAGGGGAGCTTGCTTACTGCAGCTAGATGAAGCCTCTGTCCTCGGGTGCTGATGGCACATGTCGAGGGCGTGTTTCCGAGCCCGTGCCGTGGGAGCACACGTGCAGAGCAAGGGCCCTGGCCAGATTTTCACAGGTGGCTCCAGGAGAGCTGCTGATGACCCATCCTGCTTTCAGTGGGGCAAGGAAGCGACAGGAAGGCCGTGGCCACAGTCTAAGGTCCACCAAGGAGCGAAACTTGCAGTGGAAGTAGTTCTTGAAGCTGGCCAGCATAGACTTGAGCGTTGGTGTGCACCGCTGCGTGCAGTCAGGAGGGGATGCGAGGGTGCGCAGTCGTGTTCACCTCATACGGCTGTGAGTCCACCAGGGGCACGCAGTTCACAGTGACGCCGTCTGGGCACTTCCTGCCTGGGCCCTTCTGTGGGTTTCTGACTCCAGCCTGTCGCCTCTTCTGGAGTTTCTCTCTAGCTTCTCTGTTATCGTTTTAACCGTGGGAGAAAATGTGTAACAACATTTAGTATCTGTCTTAGTCATAGAAATACCTGAGACTGGATAATGTGTAAAGAATAGAGATTTAGGGAACCAGCAGTTAGTGTAATGGCTATGTCGCTGGACTCCCACGTAGTCAACCGCGGTTCATGTCCCAGACCCGGTGGCTTAAAACTCACGCCAGGTGCATGTGCATGCATGCCCAAGATCCCGAGAGGACAATGGAGGAGAAGGGATTGCGGTGTGGCCATCCCCCCTGGGGGGTGATTTCTCGCTTTCTGTCTCTCTGTCTCTCTCTCTCTGTCTGGTGAGCGCACGCGCCCTATAGCAAAAACCTCTCCAAAAAAAAAAGAATAGAGGTTTATTTGGCTCAGAATTCTGGTGTTTGGAAAAGTTCAGAGGTGGGAGGCGGGCCTCAGACCAGATTCTGCTGCTGCCTCAGCACATGGCAGAGAAGTAGGGAGGAAGGTGGCGCCTGCAGAGAGGGGAAGTAGAATTCCTTTCCCCTGTTTGTCCCTCTCGTGCCCCCAGCCAACCAGATGGTGTCCCCCCAGACCCACCTCTGAAAGTCTCACTGCTTCCCGGGTCATTATACTGGGAGTGGGGCTTCCACAACAGAAGCCTCTGGGTGAAAAGCCAGTAGCCAGACTGTGGCATTTCACCATTTCTAAGTGGACAGTTCTGGAGTATTAAAGACAGTCGTCTGGGTGACTAGTCTCCAGAAATCTTTTCATCTTATGGAACCAAAACTGAGTACCCATTACACGAGAACTCATTCCCCCGCCTGGACTCTGGCAACCGTGATTCCATTTTCGGATTGTATGGATTTGGCGGCTCTAGGCACTTCATATGGACGGGCTCCCGTGGTATCTGCTCTCTGCGCCTGGTTTATTTCACTCGTGCGGTGTCCTCAAGGCTAATCCGTGCTGTCCGACGTGACAGGATTTCCGTCTGTCGTAAGGCTGGAGGATATTCCGTTGTCTGAATAGGCCACATTTTGTTTTTAACCATCGATAGACACGAGGGGTTCCTCCTGCGTTCAGTCTATGCGAGCACACTTCAAAGAGTTCATAGGAAATGCATGCTGTGAAAACTCTGCATGAATTCCAAACTCTCTTGCACCAAAATAAACTTGTACTTGAATTCCGTTTTCCATGAACTTTTCGATGTACCCTCATATTTTTAGTTTTCTGAGTAACCTGCAGACCGTTTTCCAGGGGCAGCTGTACCATTTACATTTCTGCCAACAGTGCCCAAGCGTCTGTTTCTCCACATCCTCACCAACGCAGGCTAGGTTCTCCTTTTACAGCCCTCCTAATGGGCCTGAGGTGTATCGCACCATGATCTTAATTGGCATTTCCCTGCTGTTGACATTTTCTCAGGTGCCTGTGGGCCGTTTGTGTATCATCTCTGGAGGATGTCCGTGCAGGTCCTTAGCCGGTTTCCCTGCCAGTTCAAGTCCCGGGAATACCCTTCCCCTTCATCCTGGTGACGAGCGGGGTGGCTCCTCCAGCGATCCGTCCAGTAGCAGCAGTTCAGGGCATCTCTCTGCTCTCACTGTGCCGGTGGTTGGAGACCAGGAAAGCCTAGCATCCTTCCCACCTTCGCTTCCTGGGAACTCGGCACCACTTCCGCCCAGATCCAGCCCATTTCCTGTGGGCAGAGGGGAGGCCTTGCTGGTGCTGTTGCAGTTGGCATCCTGTAAGCCTCGCCCTCTCCCCGAGCCTCTCTCCTTTCCCCTTGTCTTGGCTGACTCCTGTAGTAGAGGCTGTCTGTGTTTAACTGACCTTTGCAAAACTTGGGTGCTTGGCGAAAGTGCTGTTCTTAAATCCCAGGCTACGAGCTGTGTGCCTCTGAACGGAGTTCTGTTCCCTGCAGTTGAGACTCGGTGTGGGTGCTAACCCACACACCCACAGGGCTTTACCTGGGAGAATAAGTGTGCCAAGTGTGTGCTTTGCCCAGAACCTTCCAAGTGAAGAACAGGTGTGCTCACGGCTTGGCCAGCCCGTCAGAGGTGGTCTTGGCTGCCAGTCTCAGCCCCACTTACACACACCCCAAGGACACACCGGGTATGGCTCTGTCTGGCCTGAAGGGAAGACCCCAGCGCTCACAGCCTTCCGCAGGCTTGAACCTGTGGGTGTTCGGGTCCAAATGTCGTCAAGGAACTCGGTTGTGCAGGTGCAAAGCTGTAGAAAGCTCCACCGGCTAGCTGGTCTCCCTGTAGGGACCACATGTGTCCTGTAAACTTGTCACAGTTTCACTTACTGTGGTTTCAGTTACCCATGGTCAACCAAGGCCTGAAAACATGACACAGACAATTCCAGAAAGAAACGGTTCATAAGTTTTGCACGCGTGCCGTTCTCCATGCGAGGAGGTCTCCGCCATCGGGGCCTGCGTGTCCGTGCCGTGTACGCTGCCTCCCCTCAGTCACAGCCCCTTCTCGGAGAGCAGGCTGTCGTGTCACAGAGCCTGTGTTCACGGGGCCCTTTTTTACTTTCATTGCAATGCGTTATCGTTCTCTATTTTATTATTGATTATCAGTGACCACCCCTTCCCGGGCCTGGCTGCAGGTGTGCGCGGGAGAAAACGGCCCCCGGGGTTGGGTGGTGTCTGCTTTCACGTCCCCGGGGGTCTAGGGGGGCACAGGCCGGTTCCTCGTAGGGGTGACCTTCGTCCTCTAACTCCTAGCACTTTTAGCCGAGTCTCAGAACGGGCGTCAGGCCCGTCAGGAGAAAGCGCACACATTTTATTTGAGTGCATTTTACACGTGTGTGCGCACGCTGCACGAGAAACACGAAGACCCCAAGATGCCGTGAATGGGGACTCGCCAGGACGTGGAAGCCCGACTAGAAAGGGGCCCGGGCGAGAGCACTTGACGTGGAAATCACCTCCTTCAACCCTCCCGTGCTGCGAGCTCTTCGTGTGTAAAAGTGATGGCGGCGGGGCTGGGGCGCGGGCCAAGCACGATGCCCGGCAAGGCTCCCCCGCCCGCGCCGGCCCCCAGTGCACATCCAGAGACCTGCCCGGTGCTCCAGGCACACGTGAGCCCAGCGCCCGCTGAGACCGGGGTGGAGCAGCATCGGGACCCGGGGGGGGGGGGGGGTCTTCCTTTTCCACCCACCC
>NW_006201036.1:1570555-1576798 GCF_000334495.1 Tupaia belangeri chinensis | reverse complement strand
CCTTTCCCACTCACCGTCTCTCTCGCCCATGGAGAAAGCACAGGAGCCTCAACACTAGCACTAACGCAGTGCAAGAGGGAGAGGGAAGCAGGGCGGTGGGAGGCGGGAGGCTTCCTCTGAGGCCTCGCCCTTCTGGTAGAGGCTGAGAAGTCTGGGTTCTGGGGGGGCGTGGGTTCTGGGAGGCCCCGCGGTGGCTGTCTTGGGCCGCCGCCTCCTCCCTGCCCAACGTGAGCCTGCAGGATGGACGCTCTCCAGGCCTCCTCTCCCTGTCAGCTTTGGCTTTTACGTGGTGCTAGACTTGGCGCCTGTTTTGGTAAATATTTTAAATCGTGCTGTGGCCATTAAGGGCTCCTGCCGCCTTCGGGTGTCGCGCTGGCATAGACAACGAGCTCTTTGGAAGCAGGGCTGCGAACTTTACTGCGGCGGTAACTGGCTCTGCCGTGCTGGGAAGGGGTCCGAGACCCACAGGGTGCGTCTGGCCGGGGTGCCTGTGTTGGGAGCCCCGGGCCCACTGCCTCGCCCCTGCTTTTCCCAGTCCAGGTTGTGCTCTGAGTCCAGGTGGCTTTCTGTTTGGTGTTTGCATTTTTATTACAGTGAGCTCAGCCCCTCTCCCAGGGGACACCCAGAAGAGGGGAGCCCCAGAGGGGCCCTTCCTCCCTGGTTGGCGTGTGATCCGTCCAGCAGCAGCAGTTCAGGGCATCTCACTGCCCTCCTGGCCACAGGCGCACCGCAGATACCCTGGCGGTGACAGCCGCAGATACCCTGGCAGTGACAGCAACGCCGCTGTGACAAACAGGCTAAAAGTCAAAGCCGCGATTGCTCAGCCTCAGCCTCGGTGTTGGCCCCGCCCTCCAGGGCTGTGATGGACGACCCCAGGTGGTGCTCACCTGGGCACACCTGGGCTGGCCGCCATGACCCCTCTGGGAAGGAGTTCACAGCTGTCCAAGGCAATACCTGCGGCGGGGAGGTCCCCCCAGAGAGTCATCAGAGGAGGGAGAATTAGGAAAGGGGGACAGAGGCAGGAAGGGAGACGAAGACTCGGCGCCCCCGAGTTGGCGTCCGGCTGCGAAGCACGGTCCAGGAGGTTTTCCGTCAGGGCGCA
This sequence comes from Tupaia belangeri chinensis, assembly GCF_000334495.1. Lineage (NCBI taxonomy): Eukaryota > Metazoa > Chordata > Mammalia > Scandentia > Tupaiidae > Tupaia > Tupaia belangeri. The sequence goes on along the minus strand of NW_006201036.1, from coordinate 1,575,696 downwards.
GGCGGCGAGGTTTCCTCAGCCCCGCTTTGCACGACGTCGAGGCCTGGGTTCACAGCTTGTGGCAGGGGCGGGATTTCACCGGCACTGCCGGCTCTCAGCAGGGTGCTTCCCTCCCTGGGCTCAGTTTCCCGGTGGGAGTGGGGAGAGAGAGGGCGAGGAGCTGGGGCCCGGCCACAGTGCCCCTCGGTGGCTGGACTCCGAGGCTAGGTGGCCACACTGCACCTCCGGTGGCTGGACTCCGAGGCTAGGCGGCCACACTGCCCCTCGGTGGCTGGACTCCGAGGCCCGGTGGTTGCAGCCTGGAGCAGAGCTGATATGTCCCTGAGACCCGCCGGCCCAGCGGGAAGATCCCTGTGGAGGTGGGAGAGACACAGACAAGGACTCTCTTCCAGCCCCCTCAACTCAGGACATGAAAAGCAAAACTGCAAGGTTAGAGTGAGGGGAAGGAGAGAAGAGGGAAATGGGTCCAGCTTAGTTTGGCGTTCTTGTTTGGAAGTCCTTCGTTGGGCCTGTAGAGAGCCCGAGAAGTCGGCTGCAGGCAGCTGGTTCTCTCTGACCGATAGGGCCCCTTTTCCAGGCCCACCCCTTCTGACGCAGGCATACCCGGGACGGTGCTGCGGAACCAGTGGGGTTTCCCTCTGGTTCTGTGCCAGCAGCAAGGGCTCCAGCCAGGGCTCGGGGAGGTGGATGACAAGGCTTCAGGGTTTGAGAGGTGGCATCTCACACTGCTAATTTCAGGGTCCAGAAAGCAGAGCCCAGGTCGTCAGCCACACGCCCACGTGGCCAGGCAGCCTGTGGTCACTGGATCTGTGACCTCAGAGAGGCTGTTCTCACAGGCGGCCCTGAAAGTGGACCTGGGAGGACACAGAAAACATAGACAGGGGAAAAGTGTTCTAAGAGTTTGGAAAGAAAGAGTAAAAGACATAATGGTGTGTTCTGGAAAAACAGACAGCTTTCGGGAGCGTGTGCAGTCACACGTGCGCCCAGGCCCTCAGCCGCGGAAGCTGTGCTCAGGGCGCTCACCTGCAGAATTTTCCTGGGCGCGACCCTTGGGCAGAGGCATGCCACCAGCCCTGGCTGCTTCCCTTAGGTCTGAACCGAGTGGCTGGCATTCTCCGGGAGTTTCTCAGCACCGAGCCCAGGGTGTGAGCGTGCACGTGTGAGGTGCGTGTTTCCTGGGCTGCCCACCTGTGGGTGTATGCGTGCTTTGCAGTAATAACCGAGAGAGATTCCTGCACGCCATTTGGTTGTTAGGGCCAAAGTGCTTTCAAAGACCAGCTCTGGGAGCCCACCTGCAGTGCGGAGAGAGACCCGCACCCCCACCCCATGGTGATTACCCATGGCGTGCTGCTGTGATTGATGAGTTTAGGGCTTCTGGCTGTGAAAATAAAAAGCCTCCAAGAAAGGCTGAGAAACAACCGTGATTTATGCGTTTATGAGTCTCGATTAGGTAAAACAATGTATTGAAAAATGCTCTTTTTTTTTTTTAAATAAGGGCATGGGAAATAAGTAGTGTGGGTAATAGAGTTACTACCTTAATTCTTTCAGTAAATTCTTTTCCTTTAAAAAGAAAAGCTTAGAAGGGACAGAGACATTACTTTATAGAAAAAAATGATAAAAATTGCATGGATTTGTACGATAACCACTGACAGTGGTTTAAATTGCTTGAATACACGGAGTCTTCAAAACGTTCATGGAAAATGTGTATTATGAACAGGCTATGCATGGATATCAACATTTTTTTGCACCAAAACGAACTTTGACTTTATTTTTCCCAAAACTCTTGAAGTCCACTTGTATATTTAACATTCATGTTGTAGTCTGTTCATAAACTCCAAACATTGCAGAACCCTGGTGTCTGTCTGTAGCAGTCGGACATCTAATGGTACTCGGTGTAAGGATGGGAGGGAAGACGCTCGGAAACAGACAAGACCGTCCTCAAGTTGTGCGGAAGGCAGGCAAACCTGAGTGGGGCTGGATCTCATTTTGTGCAATAGATATTTTAATTTATATAATCTAACACTCTTAGAAAACTAGAGAATGCCATTAATCCCAGCTAAGGTAAAAAAAAAAATAACTTTTTTTTTTTTTTTTCCTATTCTTTTTTCAGACAGACAGAGACAGACATAGAGACAGAAAGCGAGAAATTACCCCCCAGGGGGTGGTCACGTCGCAATCCCTTCTCCTCCATTCTCCTCTCGGGATCTTGGGCGCACACGCACACGCGCCTGGCGTGAGTTTTAAACCACCAGGTCCGGGACGCGAACCGCGGATGACTACGTGGGAGTCCAGCGACATAGCCATTACGCTAACTGCTGGTTCCCTGTTTGTTTTGCTCTTGCTTTAGGGTAGATGCGCTTGCGGGAAAGAGAGGGATATAAAGAGACAGGGAAAGGAAGGAATCACCCCCCAGGGCATAGCCACATCGCAGTCCCTTCTCCTCTCATCTCCTCTTCGGATGTTGGACACGGACGAACACGCACCTGGTATAATTTTGTCAAGCTGCCAGATCCGGGCGCAAACCGCACACTCAGGTGGGATCCAGCCACCTTTACCACCATGCCCCCTGGCTGGCCCGTCTTTTTTAGGCCCCAAGGAACTATGCTGTACTAGTCATTTATGAGTTTATCTTTCGTTTTCCCATTTTTTTTAAAAGGGCCTTGTTTATAATTTCCATTTCCATAACTATTTGGGTCTTATTGGGATTTTCATCCAGCCTGTTGACTTGTCTATCCACGGGAGTGTGGGAGTAGGCGTTTCCCAGGGAAGGTATTCTGCTTCTGTTTCCCAGCTCGGACTCCCTGCCTGTGTCCTCGAGGCCTGTAGGTACAGGGTCTTGTTCCCTTATGATGCCTTTGTCTGGTTTTGCTGTTAGGGTAGTACTCTCTTGTGGAATGGTTTGGCAAGTCTCTCTCCTCCTTTCCTCTTCCTTCTTCCCTCCTCCTCCTCTTCTTCTTCCTCCTCCTCCTTTCTTCGTCTTCCGTCTTCCTTCTCCTTCTCTTCTCCTCCTTTTCTTCTTCTCCTTCTTCTTTTTCTTCATTTTGTCATAAGGGCACATGAGCTTGCTGGAGAGAGACAGAGAGAGGGAAAGTGAGAAACCACTTGGGGGGTGGGGTGGGGCCACACCGAAATCCCTTCTTCTCCATTCTCTTGGGATTTGGGGCATCCATGCACATGCGCCTGGCGTAATTCTCAAGCTGCGGGGTCTGGGACTTGAACTGCGCTGGACTATCTGGGAATCCAAAGCCTTAATCACTAGTCCACTTGGCTGGCCCAGAAAGTATCCCTTCTGTTTTTTGGTAAGAGTCTATAAGAGACTAATGTTAATTCTCTGGATACTTGGTAGAGTTCACCAGGGAAGACTGAGTCCTGCGCTTCTTCCTCCGGGAAGTCTGTTGATTACTATCGGTCTTGCCCAGTTCTGCTCAGATCTCGTTTCTTCCTGTCACTTTCAGTGGCGGTTTCTGGAGGAATCTGGTCGTTTCTTCTAGGGTATCTACTTTGTTGGGACTCGGTTGTTCGTAGTGTTCCGTATGGTTGCAGTGCTGCGTGCCGCTCCCTGGTTCACGCCTGACGTTAACATTTGCGTCTTCTCTTCTCCCCTCCTCTCCTCGTTCTCCCCCCTTCCCCTACTGCCCTCTGGTTTTACTAATCTCTCTTGATTTTCTGTCTCTGTTTTGTTTATCTCTCTCATCTTTATTATATTATTTGTTCTGGTGACTTTAGGCTCGGTTTGCTCTTTTTTTATTCGCTAGTTCCTTGAGGTATAAATGAGGTTATAGATGTGAGGTCTTCATTTTTCATGTCGACTGAAAATGTTAAAGTATAAAATTTCTCTGAGCACTTCTCTGGCTGTACCCCCTTGATTCTTGTTATGTTCCGCTTCGTTTCCATTCATCCCAAAGTATTTTTAAATCTCCCTTGGGATTTCTTCTGTGACTCATAGGTCATTTAGGAATGTTCTGTTTAATTTCTACATATTTGCGAATTTCCCAAATTTTCCTGATTCGTTGATTTCTAGTTTTATTCCGTTGTGGTTAGAGAACATACTTTATGACTTTTAATCCTTTTAGATACCAAGGCTTATTTTCTGTATGGCCTAGCATCCTGGAGAAGGTTCTGTGCAGTTCCGAAGAATGTGTACTTCGATGCTGGGGTGTGCTGCTCGCGCTCTGTCTCGTCGGTTTGTACGGCTGCTCAAGTCTGTTTCCTGACTGAGCTGCTGCCTGTTTCTTGTATCTGTATTGAAAGTGGAGATTGGCATTTCTGGTTCTTGTTGGATTGTCTATTTCTCCCTTCACTTCTTTAAACTTTGACTTTCTGTATTACGGGGCCCTGTTTCTGAATCCACGTGCATGTCTAATGGATTGAAGAATTCAGTCTCGTTGTTATCAGATTGTCCTTTGTCCCCAGTAACGATGTCTGCCCAGTTGTTTATTCTGTCTGACACTAGTGTACCTGCTCCACCTTTTTCACCGTTGCTGTTTGTATGGTCGATCTTGTCATCCTGTCTGGTTTTTTTTTTTTTTTACAATTTTTTTTATTGCAAATGTTCAACATTTCCAGAAGAAAATGAACCTTTTTAAAAATGAACCTTTTTATTTGTTTAATTTTATTAATTATTATTCTTCAATTTATCGAGACAGAGAGAGAAAGCAAGCAAGCCACCAGGTACAGGACTCAAATCGCAGTCGGCCATGTGAGAGTTCAGTGCCTTAACTACCATGCCACGTGCTGTCCCCCAAATGAAAGTTTTTAACCAACTCCTTTCAAAAGACTTACTTATTTTTAGAAGTGAAAAAATGTAGTAAAAACATTTCTGCTCATTTCCCATTTGTTTATTTTTAATCTTTAAATTGAGGTATCTTGTAGAAATCAAGACAAAGCCAATTATGGTGATTAATTGGGAATAGATGTTTAAACATAAAATTGCCATCATTCCTAAAATTAACCTGTTCTTGATCATATGGGAACAGCATGAAACTAAATGGTAATAAGACCTATGAGCCTGGTGGCGTCTCTCTCCTCCTGAACTCAAAACCATCCATCTCTCTGTCCCTTAATTATCCTTACAGTGGTCTTCAGAGAAATAGGAGAGTGAATAATATTGCTAGGTAATTTTTCTAAAGATCAAAGCACTC
>NW_006201036.1:1565968-1570524 GCF_000334495.1 Tupaia belangeri chinensis | reverse complement strand
GAGCTTGATCACCAAAATGAGGCCATAGAGAATACAGGCCCGGGGCCAGAGGGTGGTGTGGTAGTTAAGGCGTGGAACTCTCGACGTGCCAACTGCCGTTTGAGTCTCATACCTGGAGGCTCATTTTCTCTCTGTCGCTGTATCTCTCTGGTGAGTGCCCATGTCCTGTAGCACATTAAGAAAAATGATAATAATAAAATAAAAAAAGTTGGAAGGTAGAAAGAATTGTGATGTCCAATGTATTTTACCCGTATCTGCACACAAGCCAAGGAGTGGCCACACTTCCTGAACCCTGAACCCTGATGTCGACAAGCCCAGGATTAGTAAATAGTGAATACGAGTCCCCAAGAAGGAAAACAGGACAGATACCACCAAGGAAGGCTTCTCTTTTTTTTTTTTTTGAGAGGCGCATGCACTCGCCAGACAGACAGAGACATAGAGACAGAAAGTGAGAAATCACCCCCCAGGGGGGATGGCCATGCCGCAATCCCTTCTCCTCCATTCTCCTCTCGGGATCTTGGGCATGCACGCACATGCGCCCGGCGTGAGTTTTAAGCCACCGGGTCCGGGACGCAAACCTCGGTCGACTCCGTGGGAGTCCAGCGACATAGCCATTACGCTAACTGCTGGTTCCCGGCTTCTCATTCAGAGAAAACCACATGGAGAATCCTAGAATGTGGCCTTAGGTATTATACATTTTTCAGCCCCCACCACACAACAAAAGAGAAAACTTAGTCTTTTATCAAAGCCCTCCATACACAGCATGTCTAGATTATGGAATAGAGGACAAATGAGTGAAGAAAGAAATGATGGGTCCTGAGTAAGCCAGCTAGGGTTGACGGCATTGCCACTTTCTCCCCTGAGACTATTCATGGACTACATGTCTGTGGTTTTGAATCTGCAGTATCACTTACACAAAGCTTATGGTTGGGTAATTTTTAAAAAATCCATTCTGCCAATCTGTGTTTTAGTTTGCCTTTTAAAACTTTATTTACATTAGATATAATTAACAATATGGTAGATTTTACATCTACCACTTTGCTGCGTGTTTTTCTTTTTTCTTTTTTTTTTTTGGAGAGGTTTTTTTGCTATAGGGTGTGTGCACTCACCGGAAAGACAGAGAGAGACAGAGAGACAGAAAGCGAGAAATCATCCCCCAGGGGGGATGGCCATACCGCAATCCCTTCTCCTCCATTCTCCTCTCGGGATCTTGGGCACGCACGCACGCCCACGTACCTGGCGTGAGTTTAAGCCACTGGGTCCGGGACTCAAACCGCGGTCGACTACATGGGAGTTCAGCGACATAGCCATTACGCTAACTGCTGGTCCCACTCCTTGTTTTCTTTATATCTTAAGTTTTTTATTCTATATTCCTGCCATGTGACATTAGTTTCTAGTGTATTTTTAAAATTCTCTTATCGAATGTGTGTGTGTATATATATATTTGTATGTGCGTGTGTGTGTATATATATGTATGTATGTGTGTATATATATATATATAAAATATACATTTTTAGTTATTTTCTTACTGATTGCATTAAATTTTTAAAAATGTAGTCTGGATTAATACTAACTTACTTTTCACAGTATACAGAAAAGTTCGGTCCATCTCTTCCCTCGTCTCTCCTTTGAATAATCAGTGTCACACACGTTACATCTTCCTGTGTTGTAAGTTCATTCACAGAGTTTTATTACTGGGGTTTAATTCAGTAGTCTTTTAAAACAAATAGATGAGAGGGGCCAGCAGGTGGTGTGGTAGTTAAGGTGCTGGACTCCCACATCGCCTACTGTGGTTCAAGTCCCAGACCTGGCAGCTTGAAGACCACAGTGGGTACGTGTGCACCCATGCCCAAAATCCTGAGAGGAGAAGGGATTGCAGTGAGGCCGTTCACCCTGGGGAGTGATTTCTTGCTTTCCTTCTGTCTCTCTGCTGAGCATACTGCTCCATGGCAAAGCCTTAAAAAAAAAAAAAAAAAAAAAAAAAAGGTGAAACAAAAAAAGTTGAAACAAAATATGCTTCACTGTTTTTCATAGTATCTTTACTCGTCTGTTCTTTTATTTTTGTCTTCCTGTGAATTATATAGAATTCCTGTCCAATGTCTTTTCACTTCATCCTGAGCGACTTCATTAATTATTTCTCACAGGGCTGGCTCTCTGCTCCTGACAGATTTTGCTCAATTTTTGTTTATCAGGAAATGGCTCACCTTCTTTATTCTGAAGAAGACTTCAACTGGATATAGAATTCTTGGCTGATAATCCTTTTCTTTCAACATTTTGAGTATGTCACCCCTTTGGGTTCTGATGAGAAGCCAGCTCTTAATCCCTTCCGTGATGAGTCATTTCTGCTGCTGCTCTCAAGGGTCTCTGTCTTTCAACAGTGTGCTTCCGACTTGACTGGCTGTGGATACCTTCGCGTTTATCCCACTTGGAGTTACTCGAGTCCTTTAAATGTGTAAATTAATGTTTTCAATCAAATTTGGTAAGTTTTTGGTTACTGTTTCTTCCCGTAGTTCTTTCTGCGTCTTTCTTGGTCTCCTGCTGGACTCCCATTAAGTGTATGTTGGTGTTCTTGATGGCGTCCATGGTCCGAGCTCCTTTACGTTATCGGTATTCATTTCCCTGGTCATTAGACCAGATAACCTCTGTTGAGCTACCTGTCTTCTGCCAGCCCATATCTGTTGTTAAGCCCATGTAGTGAATTTCAGTTATTGTACTTATTTTTTGCTATAGGGTGTATGCACTCGCCAGAAAGACAGAAAGAGACAGAAAGCGAGAAATCTCTCTCCCTGGGGGGGATGGCCACGCCGCAATCCCTTCTCTTCCATTCTCCTCTTGGGATCTTGGCCACGCACGCATACACGCCTGGCGTGAGTTTAAGACACCAGGTTCGGGACTTGAACCAGGGTCGACTATATGGGAGTCCAGCAACATAGCCATTATGCCAGCTGCTGGTCCCCAGTTATTGTAGTTTCAACTCTAGAATTTCTATTTGTTTTAAGTTTTACCTCACTGTGGGGAGTGGCACCCCCCAACACAGTCTTCACACAGATCCACGCCCAGCCTCAGCCAGCCTAGTATGGACATTCATTGTGGCCTCACTGTCACAGCGTTGCTTTGCCACTATGCCACTGTGATGTTCTCTATTTTATATTTCAATGACTGTTGATATTTTATTTGAGTAAGTAAAGTTGTGATTTAAATTTGTTTTTTAGTTCTTTAGATACACTTTTCTTCAGTCCTTTGGACATACACATAATAACTTCTTCAAAGTCTGTCTGTTAAGGCTAGATCTTGGCCCTCCATGAGTGAGAGAGAGAGACAGCACCCCAGTGGGTCCCAAGGCTGTAATCCAGTCCATTTTCAGCCAGACCTGGATCGTGGGCAAGCACATGCCCTGTTTACTCAAGAAGGTCTTTGCACTGAACCGAGAACCTTCCCTTATGGGACTGCATTGCAGAGTTCCTGTTCTACCCTTGCACGAAGCCCTGTGACAGGTCTGGCCTGTGCGGCTTGTACCTTCACCTCGGGGGGTCTGTGCCTGACTTCCAGCAGCCTATGAGACAGTCTTAGCTTTCACTTCCTGACTGCTCAGGGCTTCTCGCTCGCCCAGAGATGAGCGGCCGGTGCCGTCTCCTTTCCCGGTCCTGGGCATGGGGACAAGGCCTTCGGCATGCACGTAGCCTCTTCCATACCTGGGAAGAGCTCCCTGGGTCCTCTCATTCTCCTGGACTTGTGTTTACGGTTTGGGCTGGGCTCATGCTGACTGCAGTTGTAGTCACAGCCAAGCGTTGCCAATAGCCTGTTGCTGTTTGGTAGTGCCCCAGGGTATCTGCCACCGCCATCTTCCTGGCCCCACCCCTGCTGAGCCCTGAGTCAGCGCTAGAGATACATGCAAGTCCTAACAATGCTGACTGCCCTGGCCAGGGTGTTTCTACAGAGCTCCAAGAGCTTCAGGTCGCCCGGCTGTCTGCAGGCTGGTGGCCTCTGGTCACCTCACCTGCAACTGGGTTCCGAGGGGCTGTGGGAGCAGCCATGGTGAAAGTCAGAGGCAGTCTGAGCAAGGCTCAGCAGGTTTTCTGGGATGTAATGGACTCTTCTTTTTCTTCTGTACAGTAATTGTTGGGCATTTCTAGAGCACACAACATAGGTTTTCAAAACCATCACTACGTCACCGTCAGATGAGGGAGATTGCCGCACCCGTACCTCTTCTCTTCCAGCACTTTCCATTCTGTGTCTGTGAAGTGCTGCTTCCCTAAGCCCCTCCTCCCTCACCCCCCCCTCCCCATAGTGTCTGGTGTCCACACCTGTCTCCCCTTCATGGCTTTTCACTTTATTCTGTGGCTCTAATCCCCCAAGTGAGAAGTTGTTGGGTTGTGTTGTTTTAGAGGGAAAGCGAGTTCATCGCGGCCTCACTCCACCATCCCAGAAGGGGATCTTCCGGTCTGTCTCCTGAGCCTTGACGATATTTGCAGTGTCCCTGCTGGCCGTGTTTCATCAGAGGTTTTTTTTTTTTTTTTTTTTTTTTTTTCTTCCTTTAGGTGATTGGTAATTTCCAG
>NW_006201036.1:1565464-1565918 GCF_000334495.1 Tupaia belangeri chinensis | reverse complement strand
CAATCCCTTCTCCTCCATTCTCCTCTCAGGATCTTGGGCATGCACGCACACACGCCTGGCGTGACTTTAAGCCACTGGGTCCGGGACGCGAACTGTGGTCAACTACATGGGAGTCCAGCGACATAGCCATTATGCTAACTGCTGGTCCCAAACCATGATCAAGTTTTAAAGGTTTTAAAGTTTCTTGTTGTTCATTTGAAGTTGTAAAGATAGATATGAAGAGTCTTTAAAATTTCATGGAGAATGTGTGCTAGGAAAAACGATGCATGGATTTCAAAATTATTTTGTACCCAAACAAACTCGTACTGTGGTTGTATTTTTCCATGGCCTTTTTTTTTCAATTTATTTATTTGCATTCATTCACTGTACATCATTACAGCATACAAAATGAGATTTTCCATCCAGAGTACACTGTATATTGTCTCAATCAAGCACATCAACAAACACGTTATTG
>NW_006201036.1:1564808-1565215 GCF_000334495.1 Tupaia belangeri chinensis | reverse complement strand
CCTATAAAGTAGAGCCTAGCTGGGGCTACAGATCATACTGCATTCATTGAATAGATACATTTTCTTTTTCCTGAAACTTTTTTTTTTTGTAACTCAATTTACATTCCTTCCCTAAGCATCATCACAGCACACAAAATGCGATCTCCCATCCAGTACACACTGCATAGTGACTCGATCATGCACATTATAAAAAATTTTCCATTTCTAGTTCCTAGAATTATTTCCACCCCCCCTTTCTGACCCTCTGTCCCTTCCCCCCCTCCTCTCACACCACCTCCGGTGTCCACAATTGTCCTTCATTCCCTTCCCACCCACATTGCATTGATCACACAATTTCCTACATAATCTAACTACTTTCATTGGTGAGTTCACTCATTACTACTAAGAAAACCAGTTTTAACTTAAAT
>NW_006201036.1:1547131-1563605 GCF_000334495.1 Tupaia belangeri chinensis | reverse complement strand
CAACAGTTCCGTTGGAGTCTTTTGTAAAGTGTGTAATTCCTCTTTTAGATCTTACAAGAATTTCCTCATCTCCTGGAACTCGTCAACTTCTTCCTCCTTTCTCTTCAGCAGTTCATTGTCTCTTCTCTTCCATCTCTGTTAGCTTTCCACGATTTTCACCGAACTGCTTGTGGATGAAGAAGAGTTACTCTTTTTCCTTGGAAGAGAGGTATTTTCTCGTTTTCCTATATTTGTTGTGATCCGGCGGTGATTTCTTGTCATCTGATGGATGGTGTGTTTCTTTCAAATTCTTGAAGTTCAGCCACTAGCTCGTTTGTTGGAGACTGAATTATCAGTAGAAAATCTTCATTCCCTGAAAAATCTAGTTCGCTGGAGCCATGTGGAACCTTTTGTTTGATTTGAAATAGCCGACTCTGGGCAAGAAGCAGAAATGAAGCAACAAACAGGTCTTCCTTCTTGGAGTTTTCTGGAATCCAGGAACACAGCTGTGACTACACACAGACTCAGGAGTCTGAGCTTCTTGGGGGGTGAACTCTCACTTTTCCTTTCCTGGTGTCTCTCTCTCAGGGGTACAGACATTATGACAACAACCGTCATGGACACCGCGTCCGGCAGAGCACGGTCAGCACAGCGGCAGGTTCTCCCCAGCAACGGCGCAGAAGGAACTGAGCGCCACAGGCAGAGAGAGAGCCTGAAAAAGCCGCCCTCCTCGGCCTGTGCTCATGACGTCGTCCTCCGTGGCCTCTTATACACATTGGAAGGGATGTCGGATCGTGGAGCCCTGGGCCTGGCAAAGCTCTGGGTCATGAGGGCGAGTAGCAGAGCCCAGGGCAGCGGCCAGCAGTGTGCAGCAGCAGGAGCGCCCCCTTGCAGGTTCCGAGGGCCACAGGGCTGTGGCACCCTCAGCTACATCTGGGAAGAGGACGGTGACATGCTGCAGAAGGGGGGGCTGTGGTGCAGTAGCCACCTGGGAACAGGTGTGCGTTCTGGCTCTAGCCTTCAAGTTGTGAGCCAGACCTCAGGGATTTCTCTCCCCTAAAAGTGAACCATCGGGGCAGGATGACGGCACCTCGTAAAACGCAGTGCTCCGTGAGGCTGATGAGATGGGAATGTTCTGGGTTTGTATCCAGAGGTTTCCCGGAGTACTCTGGGCATGCGTGTGCCCATGCTTCGAGCTGCGGGGGTTGGGGCATCATGGCATCGGGACGTACTGGGGGTGCTGTCTCTGTTTCTCACTCATGGAAGAGAGAAATTACTTTCTAAAAGCTCTCTAAGAACGAACGTGACAGTTAATTCACCGCTGTTACCGAAGGCCTCGTCCGTCCCGGGTACAGTTGCAGCTGTGGGATGCAGCATTGTAACCTGGACTCGGCCCTTAGGGAGTTCTCTTTCTCTTGATGGGAGCGTGAGCAGGTGCACACACATCGTGTGCTCTGGAGACAGACCCAGCAAGGAAGAGAGTAAGCCGTGCGTGCCGTTGAGTGTCTGAAATCAGGGTGTCCCAGGGAGGCTCTGTGTGTGTGGGGGTACACACCGTGTGAGGCTCTGCCTCCTCAGAGTACCTGGGAGGCTAGGGGTGATCTTGGGCACAGGTGCATCCATTCGCTCGTTCACTCCCCGACAGCACGTGCCACGCCGAGCTCCCGGTGCTGGGGGTTGGGCTGGGAGAGATAGCACCTCCTGCTCCCCCAAAGGGAGACAGGAGAGTGGTCTCAGAAAGCATCAGGAGAAAAATGCAGCCACGAGGCAGGTTAGGACACATGCCTGTGTGCAGAGGGGCGTCGCTGACCCTGCGCTCCGGTCGTGTGGTGTGAGCGGCCATGACGTACTGTGCCTGTGTGCGTGCCCAAAATCCCAGGAGGAGAGGAGGAGAGAGTGGTCTCAGAAAGCATCAGGAGAAAAATGCAGCCACGAGGCAGGTTAGGACACATGCCTGTGTGCAGAGGGGCGTCGCTGACCCTGCGCTCCGGTCGTGTGGTGTGAGCGGCCACGACGTTTGGTCAGGGCGCGGTCTGATGCGCTCTCACGAGCCCCCCCGCCAGCAACTTCGCAGGAAGCTTCTGCTCCTCCCAGGTGTGACCCCTGGGGCCGAAGCTGGGGTGTACTGCGCAGGCCCTGACCTCCTGCAGGGGACACCTCCTGCCTGTGAGCCTGGCAGAGTGGGCCGTGGAGCATGCGCTTCTCACTCAGCTCCTGAGCTCCGCCGTGCAGGTTTGCAGCCCCCTGTGAGGTTCAGCTGAGCTGCTGCCTGGGGTGGGGTGGGTGGTGCAGCAAGGCAGTCCAGAGGCTGCCGCGGAATACAGCGGACAGCTGGGGCGATTGGAGACGGGGCCGGGAGGGGGCCGGGGCAGAGAGTGGGTACATTTTGAAGATAAAACAAGTTGCATTTTTTTTTATCTTTCTTTTTTAAAAAGTTTACTTTTGGAGTGAGCAGGTGGGATAGTTAAGGTGCTGGGCTCCAATATCATCAACCGCAGTTTGATTTTCGGACTTGGTGACTTGAAACTCGTACTGTGCCTGTGTGCGTGCCCAAAATCCCAGGAGGAGAGGAGGAGCAGGGGCGCGGCGTGGCCGCCTCCCGAGGTGGAATTTCTCACCTTCTCTCTCTGTGTCTCTGGTAAGCACATGCACCCTATAGCAAAACTCTCTTTCTTAAAAACAATAAATAAATAAAATTAAAAAATAAAACAAGTGGCGGTGTGATGCGGGATTTTTGAGTGTGGCCTGGAAGAGGAATTCAGGGCTAGCTGTGAGTGTCTTTTTTTTTTTTTTTGAGAGGCTTTTGCTATAGGGCACGTGCGCTCGCCAGACAGACAGAGACAGACAGAAAGCGAGAAATCACCCCCCAGGGGGGTTGGCCATGCCGAAGTCCCTTCTCCTCCATTCTCCTCTCGGGTCTCGGGATCCTGGGCATGCACGCACCCGTGCCTGGCGTGAGTTTTTTAAGCCACCAGGTCCCGGACCCGAACCATGGTCGACCACATGGGAGTCCAGCGACACAGCCATTACGCTAACTGCTGGTCCCTAGCTTTGACTGTTTTGATGTCATGCTCAGCCGGCCACTCGGAGCCGAGGGTAGGAAGAGGGAAAGCGGTTCCCCTTAGAGGTCGGAGATGAGGCACCGGAAGGGGACACAGAAGCGGCAGCAGGGCCCTGGGCTGGTGGGCAGGTGGAAGAGGCCGTGAGGCTGGGGCCGGAAATGGCAGGCTCTGTGGAGATGTTGAGCAGAGCCATGACCAAAAATAGTCAGATGACTGGCAGGCCCACCGCAGGGGCCCTGAGCGTTCCCTCTCGGTGCGTGGCAGCAGGGCAGGGGCTGGAGTGAACACTCGGAGGACGCGGGAGTCGGGAGTCGGCGTGGAGAGCGAGCTGGAAGTCTCATCTGGGCAGGGGATGGCCTGGGGGCATGCCTGGCCACTGCAGGACACCTTGAGGGCTGGGGATTGAGGGCCACGGAGGCTCCTCATGTCTGCTGAGTTCAAGGAGTTCGAGGCGCATGGCATGCATCCTGACAGGTGAGGAGCTGCTGTCAGAGAGAGGCCTGTGAGGCCAGGTGGGCAGTGAGTCCCAGCCCCAGTCCTGCGCTCAGTCCAGATGACCCAGGGTCCTTGCTCTGGTGGCGCTCCCTGGCGGCCTGAGCCTTGCCGTTACCTGTCCCTTTTGAGTGCTGGCACTCAGTGTGAAACTCTGAAAATCAACACCAGCGCCCAAGACGGGTTAACTGCAGCCCCCCAAATCAGTATGTTGGGTTTCACCCTCTGTTCCTCAGAGGGTTATGTGCCAGCTCGGGCTGGCTGACTGCGCTCGGGAACTAGGAAGGAAAATTCAACAGCTCGACAATGAAGTGGCCAGTGTCCCTCGCCGGCTGAGCCTTCACTTTGGTTCCACTTCTACAGCAAACAGAGCAAGCCCCCGAAGGAGTCCGTGCAGCAGCACGAATCCCCACTTCATAAAGCTTTTCCTGCCTTCTGCCTCTGACAGCCCGAGCCCCAACAAAAGCCCACTGTCAGGGCCAGGAGGGCGTCTGGGGAGGAGGGAGAGAGGCCTAGCCGGGGCCTTTCATGGCCCTTCTCTCAGGCTGGCAGCTCACTGCGGTGGGCCTGGCAGGCTGGAGGCTGGGTGCCTGCACCCCTGTGCCCATCAGACGCAGCCACCGCACTCCTGCACTGCAACAGAAGCTCTGGGTCTGCTTTCTCTAACGGGGCGCTCATTCTGCATCAAAACCAGCCGGAAAGGAGGCAGCAAGCCGCGTGTGGATTGTGTCTTTTCATTGGGCCGCACAGAGAACCCTTTGAGTACGGGCACTTGTACACACGAAGCAGGCCTGAACACCTGGGTCTCAGCAAGGATGTCCATAGAGGTACGGGGAGGATAAGATAACCCATGTGGGAGAGCACCAGCCTGAGCCAGCCCGGGTTGGGGTGGTTAAGGCAGCTGTTCAAGTCCCAGCCCCGACAGCTTGAGGCTATGCCAGGCACGTGTGAGTAACATGCCCAAAATCCTGCAAGGAAGGAGAAATGGAGGAGACGGGAATGCACTATGACCATTTCCCGTGAAATGGCACCTGCTTGCCCACTGCGACCACCATGTAAGTGCGTGCATCTTCTTTTTGTTTGTTTGTTTCTTTTTTTGTTTTCGTTTCGTTTTGTTTTGTTTTTTGTTTTTTGTTTTTAAGAGAGATTTTTGCTATAGGGCATGTGCACTCCCAGGAGAGACAGAAAGAGACAGGGAGACAGAAAGCAAGAAACCACCCCCCGGGGGGATGGCCACATCACAATCCCTTCTCCTCCATTCTCCTCTTGGGATCTTGGGCATGCATGCACACGTGCCTGGCGTGAGTCTTTTAAGCTGCCAGGTCTGGGACTCAAACTTTGATCAACTACATGGGAGTCCAGCGATGTAACCATTATGCCATCTATTGGTCCCGTGCATCTTCTAGTGAAATTGAAAAAAGAAAAGAGGGGGAAAGGGGGCCAACAGGTAGTGTGGTGGTTAAGGCGTTGCACTCCCACATGGCCAACTGCAGTGTGAGTCCCAGGCCCAGCAGCTTGAAACTGACTCTGGGCACATGTGCGTGCATGCCCAAAATCCCAAGAGGAGAATGGAGAAGGGATTTTGGAATGGCCACCCCCCGGAGAGTAATGTCTTACTGTCCCTCCATTTCTCACTTGCAAGTACATGTGCCTTATGGCAAAAACCTTTAAAAATAAATAAGGAAAAAGCATCAGAATACACTGTCCCTTTGCAGTGGGAGTGAGAAATCACCCCCGGGGGGAATGGCCACGCCGTAATCACTTCTCCATTCTTCTCTCGTGATGTGCCCTCCATGAGTATGAGCCATGGGGTCCGGGACTTGAACTGCAGTCGACTACATGGGAGTCTAGCAACATTAGCCATTATGCCAGCCGCTGGTCCCTGAAGGTGGCTTCTGTGTTAGCTCCCTGGTACTGCTAACACAGTCACTACACCCTGTGGCTTAAACAAGACATGCTTCTGCTCACACCCTGGAGGCTGCAGTCCCAGGTCGAGGTGTCGAGGTGCCAGCAGGGCTGGGGCCTCCCAAGGCCTCTCTGTGGCCTGCAGATGCTGCCTTCTGCTCTGTCCCTTCGCATCCTCTCCCTCGGTGCATGTCTGTGTCCAAATTTCCCCTGCACAGGACAGTAGTCTCACCGGACCACCCTAATGGCCACGTTTCTCACGATTACCTGTGCAAAGGCCTGTCTCCAAAGACAGCCACACCCTCTTCCTGAGGGTGTCGGAAGACAGAGAAGGGCCATGAAAGGCCCCGGCTAGGCCTCTCTCCCTCCTCCCCAGACGCCCTCCTGGCCCTGACAGTGGGCTTTTGTTGGGGCTCGGGCTGTCAGAGGCAGAAGGCAGGAAAAGCTTTATGAAGTGGGGATTCGTGCTGCTGCACGGACTCCTTCGGGGGCTTGCTCTGTTTGCTGTAGAAGTGGAACCAAAGTGAAGGCTCAGCCGGCGAGGGACACTGGCCACTTCATTGTCGAGCTGTTGAATTTTCCTTCCTAGTTCCTAAGTGGAGACAGCCAGCTGAGCCAGAACATAGAAGCAGAGGTAATATTTACTCAGCTCAAAGTTAGAAATGATGAAAATAAAAAATTACAAACTGTTAAGACTGCTACCAATGAGGTCCTGGCAGCTCCTCGGAGCCCTGCAGTTCTCCAGTTGGCAATTAAAGCACACCGTGTAAGTGTAATGTTTTAATAAGAACATTCCTGAAACATTATTGGTCTCTCCTTGCGACGCACTTCTCCCGACCCGGTTCCTAGACGGGTGGACTCGTTCCTTTCCAGCGGCCTGGCCAGCAGCACGGTGTTTCTGACCGGGCGTGCCGTTGCACTCAGGAGCCCTGGACCTCGGGCTGCCACCTCCAGCTGCAGAGGGGCAGGTGGAGGTGCCGTCTGCGTCTCCACGTGGCCGCAAGGCACTCCCGGTCTGCAGCATAGTCTGCTTCCCAGGCTGTGGTCGTCTTGTGCCACTTTTTTCTCACATCCTGGAAATGATACCTTTTCAGGAGGACGACCAAGCTCTGGTGAATAAAATGCCCCCAGTAATTAAAGGCCGGCGGCTTTGAAGTCGCCCGAGGAGTCGGGAGACGGCCTGTAATCACATCTCAGTACGCGCACTGATTCAGGCCGACAGGTGAGGCGACTGACGGATGAAAAGTCTGAACAACAAACACGTTCAAAAGAAACTGAAATCAAGACCAGAACCGCACCCCAGACGCGTCCGAGGGAGGGCCGAGGTGGTTAATAGTCTCGCGTAACCGCGTCTGCCGCTAATGAGAGATCGCCCTGATATCGGCGGCCTATCCCCCGTTTGAAATGCCTGGGACCAGACGAGGTTCAGATTTCGGATTCTGAGTGGGGGCGGATTTGAGAGTTTGCACGTACATAATGACATGGCTTGGAAGTGGGACCCAGGTCTGAGCAGAGCTCCTCTGTCCCCATGCACCTGTGCAGAGCCTGACGGCCGCCGTGTCCTCTCTCTTCGTATTGCGTGCTTTGACTGCGACCTGCCCCGAGGTCAGGCCTGGGCTTTTCCTCTGTGGCGTCGTTTTGGCTTTCCAAATGTTTCGGAGAGTGGAGCATTTCGGACTTTGGATCTTTGGATTGGAGATGCTCAATCTGGATGAAAGAGACCAGAATCAGAACAGACCCGTTCGCCACTTTGCCGATAAGAATTTCTCTCCTGAACGCTGACAGTCCGATGTCACCTTAGCAGTCCGTATGGGAGGTTTCTGGAGACTTCCGCTGGCGTCGTACGTCTCGAGTTTGCACACATTTGAGCGGGGCCTGGGCCGGAAGTGGCTCTGATAAACGTCGTCATTCCCAGCGGTGAAGCTGCTCTGCAGACGCCCGCTGGCGCAGCTGCAGTGAGCAGGGGGCTGCACGTGCTTCCCAGAGTAAGCTCTGATCATGTGCCAGCGACCGCTCACGCGGTTCCGCCCAGAGCTGGCGTCCTCCAGATGCTGTCACCTCTGAGTGTCCACTGGCCCGCTGACGGGAAACGTGCCGGGTACGGATCACGCATCCCGCACATTAACCCAGTGGCCCACGTGGTGTCCTCGGCTCGGCCTCTGTGCGGGCCGTCTAGGCCGTTTTCAGGGTTGCCGCCATTGGAGTGCCACGTGCGGTTACGTGGAATGTTCCATGGACTGTCCTTCCCTGTGAGCCGTGGCCGAGGGATAGCAGGGGGTGCAGCAGAACTGTTTTCCCGCGGGCTTGTGCTCTAGTTTAGGCGGGTAGGAGAGTTGAGACGACAGTACAGGGGTCCCCAGCCACCCCACCCAGTTCCCCTCTCACCCTCTTTAGTTAGCTCAGTACGTTGCCCGAATGTCAATACGTTATCCTGACTGACGTCCATACTGTTCCTGTTTTCTGTCCTAGGATACCATCCAAGATGTTGTGTAGTTAGTCTTTGCCTCTGGGCTGCAGTGTGATTTTGTTTCTGTTTTGTTTTTTCTTTTTCAAGTTTATTTCCTCTGAGAGATAAAGAGAGAGAGAGAGAACTGAATTCCCAGAGGTCTTCATGCCACCACCCACCCCAGCCCAGAGGGAGGTGCCAGGCCCTTCCTATGCGGTCCATCTGTCTCCCTGCTCTGCTGTTTGGCCGTGGAACACGTTTTAAGCGTAGATAAAACTATGCAGATGGTGTAACGGTTATAGTGCTGGACTCCCAGATAGTCTACCGTAGTTCAAGTCCTGGATCTGGTGGCTTAAAACTCACTCTGGGCACCTGTGCATGCATGCCCAAAATCCCGACAGGAGAATGGAGGGGAAGGGATTGCAGCGTGGCCACCCCACCTGAGGGGGGATTTCTTGCTTTCCGTCTTGTCTGTCTGGCAAGCACACGCACCCTATAGCAAAACTCTCTATTTAAAAAAAACAAAAACACAAACAAACAAAAAAAGCCTATGTGTTTAATGTGTCATTTCATTATAACTAGCCTCACTAATGTTTCTGTTTCATATGTGTGGTCTTCAAGATGTTCATAAAAAATGCATATCATGGAAAACTGTCCATAGATTTCAAATATTTTTTGCACCAAGATAAGCTTATAACTTAATTCCATTTTTTCCACAGCCTTTTTAAAGTCCCATCGTATTTAATGCTTTTCCTCTTTAAACATTGAAACATTAATAAGGAGCTTCTAAATCACCATGACCATGCAGCACGCTATCGGAGGCAGGGGTTTCCTACTGTAGTTGTCACTGTGTGTGCGTCTGTGTGTGTGTGCGTGCGTCTGTGTCTAGGTTTTTGCTATAGGGCTCATGCACTTTTCAGAAAGAGAGAGAGAGATGGGGAGAAGGAAAATGAGAACTCATTCCCCGGGGGGATGGCCGTGCTGCCATCCCTTCGCCCTCCTCCTCTCAGGATTTTGGGCACCCACGCACATGTGCCCAGCATGATTTTCAAGCTTTTGAGTCCGGGACTCAAACCATGATCAGTCACATAGGAGCCCAGCACCTTAACCAGCCTGCCACCTGCCGGCCCCAATGCATGCATTCTTACGGGGGAAAGTCCTGTGTCTGGAGGAGTCTGAGATGAGATGCCCCACATGTGCTCTCTCTCCCATTTGGGGAAAAAAAAAATCTGTTTTCAGAGAGAGTGAGACAGAGAAAGGAAGAGACAGGTGACCTCAGAGCTTCGTTCCGTGATCCACCCCCAGTTTCACCTGCGACCCGGCACGCCCCTGCCTGGTGTGCTGCGGTTCCCGTCCCAGGATTTTCCAGCGTGGGTGCGGTTATGTGAGCACTGTGCCCCTCAGCACGCTCTCCACACGTGATGCCTCTGTTTGTAACGTGTATCTGTTTCTGTTAGGAGAGACAGGTAAGATCGGCACCCCGCCAGTCCTCAGGCCGTGGTTCCTCCCCAGCTCCTGCTGGCCCCGACCACGAGCACGTGTGCGTGTGCCGATGTGCGCAGGGAGGTCCCGGGACAGGAACCCAGGACCTTTCCCAAGCAGATCCAGTTCCATTACCATGGCACCTCCTGACCCCAGATCTGGCGTACTGGCTGGCATTTTACCAAAACAGCAGACTCGCATTTGCCTAAAGGAGCATTCTCAGTTTTGGAAGAAAAATCAGAGTCCTGAGGAGCTGAGACAGATGGGCCTCCTGAGAAGCTCCTCTCTGACCGGGTGCAGAAGGCACTCGCCTTCCTGTGCCCTTCCCGCTACATCCAGTGAGCTACTGAGGATGCAGGCCTTGCTGGAGCTCGGCGCTGGCTGGGAGCGGGGTCCACACGGGCCTCGATGGCCTCGCAAGAGGCGTCCCCGTGTGTGGACTGGGGTCAGTTGTCAGCTAAACCAGTCTGGCAGTGACCACCAAAGCCAGCCGTGGTGTGGAGGGGGTGGTAGGCGCAGCCGGGAGGTGACCACCTGTTCTGTGCAGAAGCGCGTGCTTGGGGAGAGTCAGCGGCGCGTGTGTGGCTTCCGCAGGGTGGCCTGTGCGCCGGCCGTGACGAGTCTCCTCCGTCTCCCTGGTGGCTAGCTGACCCCTGTCCTTCTGCAGCAGGAACGTAGGCGTTCATGGCCTCCGTGCTCAAGCTGGGCGGCCCCGCGTTAGGCTGGCCCAGCAGCTCCGGCCTTGCCGGCCCTTGTCCCTCAGTCCATGCAGCACTGGCCACATCCTGTGCTCTTGGCGCAGCCACCCCCTGGGCAGTGCTCACTGGGCCTCGGAAGCCTCCAGCGATCAGTAACAGGGTACAGTGGGGCCACACAAGCTGCTGCCACGCCTTCTACTCAGGGCTGGAATACTCGAAATCTGATAAAGCGTTGTCCAAAAGGCCACGTGCACTGTAGGGTTCCACTTGTGTGAAGCGCTCCGAGTCAGTCTGGCCGTCCGGAGGCGGGACCAGGGGTAACTGCTGACGGAACGTGGCTTCTCCAGGGGACGCTGAGGTGTTTTGGAGTTTCCAGTGGTGACGCTGGCCTAACCTCAGAAATACGGGTGCACTGCTACCTCGGGCCCTCCCACGTGGTAGGTTTTAGGTGTGCGCGTTCTGTCTCAGCGACTACGAGCTTGTCCACTGTGAGGTCAGAGGAGGAGAGGTGTTGATTCTGGGGCGTGTGTCCACCGCAGGGAGAGGGCACCGGCGGTCTGCGGCGGTCGCCCCGCGTTTCCACACCCCGCCAGGATTTGGGGCACACCATGTGCGTGTGCTCATGGGTTCCACAGGGTTCTGTGGCTGGGACTGGGCTGGCCATGTGCCGTGGGCTCCTGTCCCGGTGCTTTCTGCGTGCAGGGCCTGCTGCAAGGAGCCTTCTGAGTGAGCGAACAGGAGCCTGGCAGGCCGTGGGTGGCCGTGTCTGTACCGCCCTTTCCCTGTGGTTCATTTCATTTCTTCCTCTGGCGATTCTAAGCCCTGTTTCATGCCAGGAGACCCCATCGTTGGGGTCTGGGGAGAGCACGGGCCCTGCCCTCACTTGTCCCCACCTCCTTAGTGCACGTACTTCCCTGTGGCCTTCTGCTTGCCAGGTTTAGAAGGCCACCGTGTCACCAGTGGGGACAACCGTCTGAGCCTGAGCCACACAGGTAATGCAGGAAGGTGACCTTCTCACACCCCTCACTGCTCAGCTAGCGGGAATAGAGCCTCGTAGTATCTTGGTGGTTCGACACCTCAAATTCGCCTTTTTAATCTTTTGTTTTTCTTGAAAGAATTATTTTATTTATTTATTTGTTTGTTTGTTTTTAACTTGACCAGAGAGGGACAGAGTGAGAGAGAAAGAGGGAAAGTGAGAAAGCAAGCTCCCAGGGCTGGGACTTGAACTGTGGTCGGCCATGTGGGAGTCCAGCACCCTTAAGCAGCATGCCACCTGCCGGTCCCTGACACCTCACATTTATTAAGTGTGTTTGATGGGCAGAGGAGACGCTGTCTTGACCGTTTGATCTTTTCATGTCTGAGCCTCACAGTGCAGCCCCTGGTTTTCCTAATGTGTGGGTGGTTCTCTATTGCTCAGACCCCCCAAGTAAGTTTTATTTCTGATAGCCCACAAATCTGAAAGAAGCCATGCCTTATTCTTTTCTTTAAAAAGAACTATTTATTATTACTAAGACTTGCTATAGGACTTGTACACTCACCAGAGAGAGAGCAAGAGGGAAAGTGAGAAACCAAGCCGTCGGGTCCAGGACTCAAACCGTGTTTGGACACGTGGGAGTCCAGCACCTTAACCAGGGTGCCACCTGCTGCCCCGGCACGGTTTATTGCAAGTACAACGTTAGCAGACCCAGAGAAGCACAGGCTTCCCAGAGTGCTCAGAAACAGTTTTTTATGCAGTTCTGAGAGCTGGAGACAGAGTAGAGAACCAGCACGCGGGGTCTCTGCAGTGGCCTGGCCCAGGAAGGAGGACGTCTGGAAACGTGGCTGGGAGGTGATAGGTGGGTTAGAAGTTCTTAGGTTAGTAGTTGGTTAAATTTGCAGGTTCTTGTTTAAAAGAGACCTGGAGCCAGTGGACAGGAACGTCTGATTGGACCTAATGTAGACGATAAGGCCTTGCTGTCTGTCGACGGTGCTGCGCCAGGTCCAGACGCAGGAGCTGCCCACGGCACTGGACCGAAGCCGTTCTGTGACAGCGGGATTCGTGTGGGCAGGCGTGACCCTCCCAGGCCCCCGGGAGAGCGTCTCAGAGTAGGAAGGAGAGTCAGGAAGCTGTCCTCAGGGCCATGGCTGGCCTGGAAAAGAAGCCATGGATCACCTAGCATCTCCTAAGGTACGTGCCTGTCCGTGTGTGAGAGGGCCTCTGCTTCCGAGCTGGAAGCCGTCCGGGAAGGACTCGCCCACAGTGGAATCGTACCATGGGCTTATTTTTCTTCAGGGCGTCTATTTATTTGACCGTCTCCCACCGTTTGTCAGTTTCTCAGCAGTTCGTAACGCCCGTGCCTCTCTCCCGTGTGTGTACACAGTACGAGTGTGTTTGATTTCATGTCTCTCTCCATTTAAACCGTGCTGAGTGACGGGGTGTGTAATGTGCCGACCGAACATTCCAGATCCAAACCGACACCTTTAATTCTTCAGCAGAACCTCGGTGGGCATGCCGAGGTGCTCACCCTCCCCGGGGTGCAGCACCTGCCATCCTCAGGCCATCCCGTGCTGCTCAGGAGGGCTGAACACGGCCCCTAACCCAGGGCAGATGTCAGGCCCGGCTGGAGGGAGACTTGGCCACTCCTTCCGAGGGCTCGCATGGGCGCAGACATTTCTGCTGGCAGCGACAGAAGAGTGGACCCGGCCTCCCAGGGCCTGTTGGGAAATGGCCGCTCTGCTGGGGAGGGAGCTGACCCGGTGCTGGCCGGCAGCGGACCGCGCCCCGGGCGGCCCGGCTTGGGGCTGGCCCAGCAGCTCCGGCCTTGCCGGCCCTTGTCCCTCAGTCCATGCAGCACTGGCCACATCCTGTGCTCTTGGCGCAGCCACCCCCTGGGCAGTGCTCACTGGGCCTCGGAAGCCTCCAGCGATCAGTAACAGGGTACAGTGGGGCCACACAAGCTGCTGCCACGCCTTCTACTCAGGGCTGGAATACTCGAAATCTGATAAAGCGTTGTCCAAAAGGCCACGTGCACTGTAGGGTTCCACTTGTGTGAAGCGCTCCGAGTCAGTCTGGCCGTCCGGAGGCGGGACCAGGGGTAACTGCTGACGGAACGTGGCTTCTCCAGGGGACGCTGAGGTGTTTTGGAGTTTCCAGTGGTGACGCTGGCCTAACCTCAGAAATACGGGTGCACTGCTACCTCGGGCCCTCCCACGTGGTAGGTTTTAGGTGTGCGCGTTCTGTCTCAGCGACTACGAGCTTGTCCACTGTGAGGTCAGAGGAGGAGTGGTGTTGATTCTGGGGCGTGTGTCCACCGCAGGGAGAGGGCACCGGCGGTCTGCGGTGGTCGCCCCGCGTTTCCACACCCCGCCAGGATTTGGGGCACACCATGTGCGTGTGCTCATGGGTTCCACAGGGTTCTGTGGCTGGGACTGGGCTGGCCATGTGCCGTGGGCTCCTGTCCCGGTGCTTTCTGCGTGCAGGGCCTGCTGCAAGGAGCCTTCTGAGTGAGCGAACAGGAGCCTGGCAGGCCGTGGGTGGCCGTGTCTGTACCGCCCTTTCCCTGTGGTTCATTTCATTTCTTCCTCTGGCGATTCTAAGCCCTGTTTCATGCCAGGAGACCCCATCGTTGGGGTCTGGGGAGAGCACGGGCCCTGCCCTCACTTGTCCCCACCTCCTTAGTGCACGTACTTCCCTGTGGCCTTCTGCTTGCCAGGTTTAGAAGGCCACCGTGTCACCAGTGGGGACAACCGTCTGAGCCTGAGCCACACAGGTAATGCAGGAAGGTGACCTTCTCACACCCCTCACTGCTCAGCTAGCGGGAATAGAGCCTCGTAGTATCTTGGTGGTTCGACACCTCAAATTCGCCTTTTTAATCTTTTGTTTTTCTTGAAAGAATTATTTTATTTATTTATTTGTTTGTTTGTTTTTAACTTGACCAGAGAGGGACAGAGTGAGAGAGAAAGAGGGAAAGTGAGAAAGCAAGCTCCCAGGGCTGGGACTTGAACTGTGGTCGGCCATGTGGGAGTCCAGCACCCTTAAGCAGCATGCCACCTGCCGGTCCCTGACACCTCACATTTATTAAGTGTGTTTGATGGGCAGAGGAGACGCTGTCTTGACCGTTTGATCTTTTCATGTCTGAGCCTCACAGTGCAGCCCCTGGTTTTCCTAATGTGTGGGTGGTTCTCTATTGCTCAGACCCCCCAAGTAAGTTTTATTTCTGATAGCCCACAAATCTGAAAGAAGCCATGCCTTATTCTTTTCTTTAAAAAGAACTATTTATTATTACTAAGACTTGCTATAGGACTTGTACACTCACCAGAGAGAGAGCAAGAGGGAAAGTGAGAAACCAAGCCGTCGGGTCCAGGACTCAAACCGTGTTTGGACACGTGGGAGTCCAGAACCTTAACCAGGGTGCCACCTGCTGCCCCGGCACGGTTTATTGCAAGTACAACGTTAGCAGACCCAGAGAAGCACAGGCTTCCCAGAGTGCTCAGAAACAGTTTTTTATGCAGTTCTGAGAGCTGGAGACAGAGTAGAGAACCAGCACGCGGGGTCTCTGCAGTGGCCTGGCCCAGGAAGGAGGACGTCTGGAAACGTGGCTGGGAGGTGATAGGTGGGTTAGAAGTTCTTAGGTTAGTAGTTGGTTAAATTTGCAGGTTCTTGTTTAAAAGAGACCTGGAGCCAGTGGACAGGAACGTCTGATTGGACCTAATGTAGACGATAAGGCCTTGCTGTCTGTCGACGGTGCTGCGCCAGGTCCAGACGCAGGAGCTGCCCACGGCACTGGACCGAAGCCGTTCTGTGACAGCGGGATTCGTGTGGGCAGGCGTGACCCTCCCAGGCCCCCGGGAGAGCGTCTCAGAGTAGGAAGGAGAGTCAGGAAGCTGTCCTCAGGGCCATGGCTGGCCTGGAAAAGAAGCCATGGATCACCTAGCATCTCCTAAGGTACGTGCCTGTCCGTGTGTGAGAGGGCCTCTGCTTCCGAGCTGGAAGCCGTCCGGGAAGGACTCGCCCACAGTGGAATCGTACCATGGGCTTATTTTTCTTCAGGGCGTCTATTTATTTGACCGTCTCCCACCGTTTGTCAGTTTCTCAGCAGTTCGTAACGCCCGTGCCTCTCTCCCGTGTGTGTACACAGTACGAGTGTGTTTGATTTCATGTCTCTCTCCATTTAAACCGTGCTGAGTGACGGGGTGTGTAATGTGCCGACCGAACATTCCAGATCCAAACCGACACCTTTAATTCTTCAGCAGAACCTCGGTGGGCATGCCGAGGTGCTCACCCTCCCCGGGGTGCAGCACCTGCCATCCTCAGGCCATCCCGTGCTGCTCAGGAGGGCTGAACACGGCCCCTAACCCAGGGCAGATGTCAGGCCCGGCTGGAGGGAGACTTGGCCACTCCTTCCGAGGGCTCGCATGGGCGCAGACATTTCTGCTGGCAGCGACAGAAGAGTGGACCCGGCCTCCCAGGGCCTGTTGGGAAATGGCCGCTCTGCTGGGGAGGGAGCTGACCCGGTGCTGGCCGGCAGCGGACCGCGCCCCGGGGTGGCCAGTGTTCATGGAGCCCTGCGGTGGGAGGGATGAAGGGCAGCAGTGCACGGCTGCAGCACGTGGGGAGGCTGTGCCCGTCCAGGATCTCCCTGGGCACCTGGGCACACACGTGCAGGCTTGGGACCTCGGCTGGCACCGACGGGGCGGATTGTGGTGTGAGGGCGTCGCCCGGGGCACCTGCTGCTCGTCTCTCTTGCTCTGACTCTGTCTCTCGTAGAAGTAAATAAATAAACCTTAAAAGGCTTCCTAAAACTCACTCGCCGTGCCCTCTTAGTGCTCAGCAAGACTTCCCGTAAGCGGTCTGAAGTGTCCAGGTTGTTCGTGAATTCCAGTTCTCTTTACCAACCAAGCAGGGGCTTGCTTAATGTGACACTGAATTACAGACTATCTTCCATGGACTTCTTTTTTTTTCTTTTTTTGGAGAGGTTTGTGCTATAGGGCGCATGCGCTTGCCAGACAGAGAGACAGAAAGCAAGAAATCATCCCCCAGGGATGGTCACGCCACAATCCCTTCTCCTCCATTCTCCTCTCAGGATCTTGGGCACGCATGCACATGCGCCCAGCGTGACTTTAGGCCACCGGGTCCGGGACTCAAACCATGGTCGACTACATGGGAGTCCAGCGACATAGCCATTACGCTAACTGCTGGTCCCTCTTCCATGGACTTTGGAACACCCGAGACAGAGGTGCGCAGTAACGTAAGGTACCATCCACCTGAGGACACGGCGGCCTTCAGCACATTCCCCTGGTGTAGTCAGCACCTGCTTCCTGCCCTGATCCCCTCGCCGTCCCGCCCCGAGCCCCTCGCCATCCTGCCCTGATCCCCTCGCCGTCCCGCCCCGAGCGCCTCACCGTCCTGCCCTGCCCCCCTCGCCGTCCGA
>NW_006201036.1:1541134-1547092 GCF_000334495.1 Tupaia belangeri chinensis | reverse complement strand
GCCCCGCCCCGCCCCGGCCCCGTCCTGTCCTGCTCCCAGTTCTCCGAGGCCCTCCTGCGCGTGCGGTTGCAGCGTACTTACCGTCTGCACGGGCGCACTCCACTCACGTGTCCTCAGAGTTCTTCACGTTGTGGCACGTGTCATTTCCTTCCCCCAAGACTGAATAATATTTCATTGCTTATGTGCTCATTCTTGGATAGGCATTTTTAAAACGACTTATTTAATATTACTTCTTATTTTTTATTTGACCAGGGAGAGAAAAGTGAGAAAGCAAGCTGCCAGGTCCGGGACACGAACCATGGTTAGCCATGTGGGAGTCCAGCACCTAACCACCACATCTCCTGCTGACCCGTTGGAATAGGCATTCTTTTAAAGTTTATTTCTTTCACACGAGAGGGGGCAGAGTCAAGAATAAAAGGGACCAGCAGTTAGCCTAATGGCTATGTCGCTGAACTCCCACATAGTCGACCGCAGTTTGCGTCCCGGACCCGGTGGCTTAAAACTCAAGCCAGGTGCGTGTGCGTGTGTGCCCAAGATCCCGAGAGGAGAATGGAGGAAAAGGGATTGTGGCGTGACCATCCCCCCTGGGGGGTGATTTCTCACTTTCTGTCTCTCTGTCTCTCTCTGTCTGTCTGGCGAGCTCACGTGCCCTATAGCAAAAACCTCTCAAAAAAAAGAAAAAAGAGGGGGCAGAGAGACAGAGACAGGGCAAGACAGAGACAGAGAGAGACAGGCATCCCCATATCATTGTCTCTGCTGGGCCAGCCTCAGCCTCAGCCAGCCAGGCAGGCAGGTCCACAGGAGCCAGGAGACCTCAGTACAGAGCCCCGGACCTTACCACGGGACCAGCTTCCCAGAGTGCTGTGTCCGGCTGTCCCCAGCTGGCCTGTGGTGTCTGACCAGGACTTTTAGGAGCTGTGTTGTCAGGTGTCCCCTGACCTGTGGCACCCAGTCAAGGCCAAGGCCCGGGAGGTCTGAAAACTGGAGTGAGTGGAAGGGGCTGGCTGGGTGTAGAGGGGCCTGTGGGCCCGGCCAGCACCCTGGATCTTCTCCAGGTACCCTGGCCTGCCCTCCCTGGACCCGGGGCCTGCCGGTGTGCCTCCGCGTGTTGTGTTTGGTCAGACAGACCTGATCGGAGCAGTGCTGGGTGTGCACGCCGACCACTCTGGTCCCCTGCGGTGGGACGCGGTTGGGTGGCCCCGCATGTAACGGTGAGCGCGGTCCCGCCCTGTGCATTTGTGGGCTGGAGCCATACCGGGCTGCGCCAGTGCTTCTGGGGCCAGAAGGAATGAGTTGCTTAAGAAATTCTCCGATTCTGAATTTATTACCCAATTATCAGGGCCTCCGTCTGGAGGCCGTCGCGAGTCTGGCTGCAGGTGTGTTTATTTCCAGCCAGTGCTTTCATTTCATTCTTCCTTCCTCTCGCCCCCTCCCCTCCCGCCGCCCCCATTTTTTTTCCCATGTGCCGCCACCCCCCCTGCCGCATGGCGGCCGCATCTGCTGTTCTTGGGGCAGCTGACACTATTCCCTTGCTTTCACTCTTCTGTCAGCTCTGACCCTGTGAACACGCAGACCCTGGGTGGTTGCGGGGCAGACCCCGGGCTTTGCGTGGATGAAGCACAGAGCCCAGGTAGAGAGTCCGCCTCATGTGTGTCCTCCGTTCTGTTTTGCAGGGGAAGTGGAGGTTCCAGATGCAGTCGATCCTCTGGGACGAGTGGAGGGACGGGACAGCCCTGTTCCGACTCTGAAAGGTAACTGGGAGGGCTGGGGCTCTTGGGTGCTTCTGGGAAGCCCCTGGGAAGCTCGTGTTGCTTCTGCTCCAGGCTGGACCTGCCTGAGTAGATGGGGGTGGGTGCCCTCGCCAGCCGCCCCCTGCTGGGGGGGCCTGCTGGACCGTCCGCCCGACTGGGGGCTCGGAGGGCTGGTGTGGGGTGGGTGGGGCCCCTTGGCAGGG
Source organism: Tupaia belangeri chinensis (assembly GCF_000334495.1). Lineage (NCBI taxonomy): Eukaryota > Metazoa > Chordata > Mammalia > Scandentia > Tupaiidae > Tupaia > Tupaia belangeri. Next base: position 1,545,138 of record NW_006201036.1, on the reverse strand, counting down.
CAGGAGCAGGCCCTGGGTGCTCGGTGGGCCCAATCAGTGCCCAAGAGGTGGGGTCCAGTCTGGGCCTTGTAGCCTGTAGGCAGGTGTCTTCTAGTATGGATGTGGCAGTGTCGCGGGCAGGCCCTCCCCCACACTGCCATGTGGGGGACACTCCTGTCTTGTTGCTTCGACCTTGCCCAGGTTTGTGCCAGGGCCGTGCTCATTGGGCACATGTGGTAGGCATCGTGGATCCATGGAACCGACAGGACGAGATTCCCTCAGGCCCGGACCAGTTCCTTAAGAAAGGGGCAGCTTCTCGAATCTGTTCCCAGTCCCCGTATACACGTAGATCGTCTCAGTGGGCTCGGCCGCCGTGGCAGAGTGCCACGATGGGGAGCTTAACCACAGGCCTCTGCTCAGTCCTGGAAGCCGGGAGTCCAAGGTCAGGGTGCAGCGGGTGGGTTCTCGGTGGGTGCGCTCTTCTTGCCTTGCAGACGGTCACCTCCTCACTGTGCTCTCATGGTGGGGGGACTCTGTTTGAGTCCTCCTCTCACCTCGATGACCCCGCTCCCAAGACGTCATCTGACCCGCGTCACTGTCCTAGGCCCCCCTGCACACACAGCGTAACGAGGGCGTCCACTCCCACAGTCAGAGCAGCAGCCCTGGCCCTGCGCGTCTGCAGGAGGCTCTGCAGGCCACGGCAACTTCTTGGCCCCCACACATGGAGTGTGAGCTCCAGCCTGAGGAGGCCCCCCTGCACGCACAGCTTAGCAGCAGCCCTGACCCTGCGCGTCTGCATATGACTCGGGGCCACAACGGCTTCTTGGCCCCCACACATGGAGTGTGAGCCGCCACGTGAGGAAGCCCCGTTGCACACACAGCATAGCAAGGGTGTCCACTCCCATGGTCAGAGCAGCAGCCCTGCGCGTCTGCAGGGGGCTCGGGGGCCACGACGGCTTCTCGGCCCCCACACATGGAGGCGCCCTTGCCCCGTGGGGACGTGTCACCTCCAGGGTGTAGCAGCCGTGGCACACATCTGCTGGCCTTGGCCTCAGTGCTCGGAATGTCCCTTTGTGTCCCGAGACCCCGTGGTCTTCACCGTCACTGGTGGGCACCATCTGTGAGGAGGGGCAGCTGTTTTAAACGAGAGCGGCCAGGGGTCAGAGGGCCCTGGCAGCAACGCGGAGCTCTGTGAGGCCGGCCCGCAGGGACTGTGCAGGGTCCTATCCGGAGACCTCCCCAAACGTACTGGCACCCACGGCACGCCCGCGGCCACCTGGCTGACTCGGGTGGGCCGTGTGTGAGGACCCGTTGGCGTGCTCTCACCAGCTCTCTTGCTCATGCAGAGAGGAAAAGAGAGACCTAGAGACAAGAGCAGTGGGAGCCCAGCCCACCCTGGGGCGGAGGTGGGGCTGGTGCCTGCCCTTGGGGGCTTCGTGGGGAGGCCTGTGTCCTCTGGGGGATGTTAACTGCGGTGAACACACGTGACCTCCATGTGTGGGCCACCTGCCTGCAGCCCTCAGGCAGGGGCCACGCCCTCGCAGACCCAGGCTGCGTGTTCCGGAGGACACCCGTCTCACCCCGGGGGGTCCGATCGCCTGTGTAGACCGCAGCCAGCATCACACCGGCCCCAGGGCGTGGAGACCTGAGCTCCGGAAGCTGGTGGCGCACTGGACTGTGGCCAGCACATCCTGAGAAAGTGGCCTTGGGTAGTTAGATTCTCACGCTTCTCCTAAGCCCAACTCGGTCCACGGTGCGGAGGCCTACGTGTCCCCGGTCGCCCTGCCGTGGTCTCTGGACAAGGTGCTGGGGCCTGGCGGGGTCCAGGTTGTGCCGTGTGCCTCGTGGAGAGTTGACGTCCGAAGGGAAACTGCAAGGTTCCTATACGTCTCCAGCTGTGGTGACTGGCCAGACTGGAGGCTCGGGGCTTGGGGAGCTAGAAGAGAAAGGGCATCTCCGTTTAGGGCAGACCGTCGGCCGCGATCTGGGCAGCCAGCGCTGGCCGAGTGACTGTGGAAGGGAAGCATGTCCTGGCCCAGGCGAAGGCAGAGGAGGAGCCGAGGGGAAGTCGGCGTCGGGGCCGGTAGGGGCTGCTGCACCGCTCAGCCAGGCAGCACAGCGCCCCGCACGTGTAAGCTGGTGAAATTCAGTGCAAGTGAGGTTTCGGGCCTGGCCGTGGTGGCAGGCGGAGGGTGCTGTTGTGCAATACCAGGGCACGTGGGAGGCCCAGGTTCAGATCCCGGGTCAGCCTGAATGCGCCAGGCACACCCATCCCCTGGGGCCCGGCTGGCTGGAAGGCTGTGGGTGTCCATGGCATTCCGAGGCCCCGTCAGGGACTCCTGTCAGTCTGCCCCGCTCTCTCGAGATAGAAATAAATACGGACTTCTCTAAAAGGTGGGGATTCGTTGCTCAGGCATCTGAGTGGCAGGAGGTGCTGATCTCAATTCCGACATCACAGGACATGCCCTCGGGCAGCCCCGGCTGTGGGGCACTGCGCTCTCCTGGGCACAGAAGTCCGGTCTGTTCTGGCTGTGGACGCTGGCCAGGAGCTGGCGGGTGCCCACCGCACCCAAGAGGCTGCTCTGCAGCCTGGGAGGATGGTCGAGGAGGCGGAGAGGGGCCACTCCGCAGGCTCTGCAGGCTCCTTGGGGAAGTGCTGCACGTCGTGTTCAGGTGCACTCTGGCCACTCACCCAGGGCAGGGTGCTGGGAGAGGTCTCTGCAGAGATACCCAAGGCAGGAGCAAGGGGAGAACTTGGGGCAGGGCTGCTCCTTAGGAAGAGGGATGGTAGACCAGCCCTGGGGGCAGAACCAACCACGGGAGCCCTGATTCCCGCAGGAAGATTCCGGCAGGAAGGTGCAGTTCTTCCCAAGGTGAGGCAGGGAATGCCGTCGGCTCAGCTGGACTGCGAGGTCCCGCCCTCGGGGCCCCCGCCCCAGCCTGCCCCAGACATTCGGGGTCCGCCTGTGCCCCCGAGTGGGGCTTTGGACCGTTGTGTTGCCGAGCCACTTTCTGAAGTGCTCCTTGTCGATCTGGGGTTGGAGTGGCTCCTGACACCTGTCCTCTGCCCACGCCATCTGCCTCAGCCGTCTGAACACCCAAAGGAGCTCTCTTGTTTTCTTCTTTCCATTTGTCAGAAGGCATGTGCTCTAGCCGGAGGGAGGGAGAGGAGAAAAACAGCCTCCAGTGGGACGTGGTCATGCCACCGTCCTTCCCCCTCTCCGGTCAGGGCTTCGAGTGCATGCACGTGCCTAGCCTGCTTTTCAAGCAGCGGGGGCCGGGATTCAGCCCCTGGCCAGCCACACAGGTCCCAGCTCCCTTCACCACCAGGCCACAGGGGGGCCGCCCGAAGGCTTTTCCGTCAGAACTCCGAGTCTGCTCTACTCTCCCCTGAGCACGGGAACATGGCTGGCTGAGGGGAACTGCTCACACGAACGCGCACACGCGTGCTTGTCTAAGGGCGCTTACTTACAGCCAGAGCCAGGCCTGGGAGGTGGCGCCTCCACCCTCCCTGGGGCCAGGGCCCAGGCCAGGCGACTCTGACTGTTGGGAGATGGCAGCCCTCCATTTGCAGGGGCGCTGAAGGCCTTCCTTGTTCACAGCCAGCACCCCAGACAGCTGGCCACGATTACTGGGGAGCCATCGCCCCAGAGGGTGGGACCCGCAGGAAGCTGCCCCCCAGGGGTCTTAGGGTAGCCCTAGGTCCCCAGACTCACCCCACAACCCAGATCCCTGGTCCTACGCTCTCCTTTCTGGGCTGTGGGCTGTAGCCCTCACAGAGGGGCCGCCCCACCCTCCCTGTGTCCTCCCTTACCGCTCCGGCCTCCCGTGATGGGTGGCCTCTGCCTCGCCACACGCATCATGTCTGCTCTGTTTTCCTCCAAGACACTTGGGGAGTGTCGCAGCGAGCCACGTGCAGCTCCACCCGACATGTCAGGGGCCAGGCTGACTGCACCTGCTCGGAGCTCCGTGTCGGGCGTGCGCGCATCTGGGAAACCACGGGCAGCTGGATGAGCTGAGCCTGT
>NW_006201036.1:1527181-1540601 GCF_000334495.1 Tupaia belangeri chinensis | reverse complement strand
GGGGTGCGGTGGGGCCGGGAGGGCGGTGGGGGCCGGTCCGCCAGAGCTGGCTCGTCTGTCAGGGCTGTGACGGCCTCACCCTGGCCTGAGCAGGGAGGAGTCTCAGCCGCAGAAAGGGCTGTCGCTCGGGTGCAGGTGCGAGCACGTACTGTACCGCACAGCATCTGGTCCGTGTGGAGCGTGCGCCCAGAGCACAAGCCCACAGGCAGGACAGTGAGCATCTGGCACTCCGCGACATGCGGAAGAGCCGTCATTGCAGCCTGCAGGCAAGGGTGGGCGCGGTCAGAGCCCCGGGTGACACTGAGTGGGTGTTTGATGGCAGTTTGACATGCCTCCTTACATTAGACGTGCAACATACATAATACATACAGGCACATGTCTGTGATGACAGCTCGTCTCTCAGAAGCTTGCGTGTGGCCCGGAAGCCGTCCGCCCTTCAGTTCCAGGCCATGTTTACGTGCATACGTGATAGGGCTCGTGTTGGGCAAGGTCGTGCTTTGGAATGCGTGGGCAGGGCATGCTTGCTGAGAGCTGAGCCCAGCCAGCGGCTCCTGTGTCCTTGCTCAGCCGAAATACACACGCAGTCTGCATCGAGGCGAGCAGCCCACGGTTCATGCTGGACCCGGAGGGGGTCCTCCCTGTCCCCCTGGAGGAGGTGCCGCCATCAGAGGGAATCTCGCGTGGGTCCCAGATAATGGTGGTGAACCCTAGGCCTGGCTTTGCAGGCTGCCCCTGGCGATTTGTGCCAGGCCCCCACGGTGCCGAACTAGAATTTCCTTGGCAAGAGAAAACACCAGCCTCAGTTTGCCACTTTGACATGGGGACAGGGCCTGCTGTCCTGTTCCAGAGCGTCCATTTCCCAACTCGCATAGGTTGTGTGGATCAGTTAGCAAATACGGCGTGTGCAGCACGAGGTGAGAGATGGCTTCTTCGGTGTCATGTAGCATGAGGGTCTCCAAGGTCGACAGGTGGACAGTGAAGCTGGGGCCCGGCCGTGCTCCCTGAGTCTGGGGCCCTACACCCCCAGCTGAGCCTCCCCTGGCCGACCACAGACACTCTCCAAGCGTCAGTTTCTCAGGCTGCAATCCCCGTGTGAGGAATGTTGGGCTCCTGGTCGTTCCGGCCCTCAGCAAGGCGGTGTGTGTACAGCGAGGCGCAGCCCACGCCTGACCCCGGAGGCGTTCCTGTTTTCCCCCTGCTCTTCATCCTGCTCCAATGGCGGGGCACGCTCCCTGGAGCAGGGCGTGTCCCAAGGGCCCTGCGAGATGAGAGGTGCTCTGTCCACAGCTGGAGACTGGACTGGGCCTGGCGCTGGCTCCGGCCGATGGCCCGGGTGGAGAGCACTGGGGCGTGTCTCCTTCCCACCAGCTGGGTCTCAGCTGTCCCCAGGACTCTGCATTTCAGCAGCATAAAGAGCAAACGCAGAGGCGGACCGAGGTTTACCGGCTGCACACAAGGGCACCTCAGCCCAATGAGGAGCTGCGGGGACATGCCGCAACCAGACCACTGCCCTCCTGCAGCCGCTGCTCCTTGTTCCCTGGTCACCTCCCTGCCAGGGATGCCTATCCTCACAGAGGGCAGTCTGGAGACAGCTAGGTGAATGAGAAGTAGTGCAGAAAAGACGGAGCTGCAGAGCACGTAGGGAACCGGGGCACCCATACACCCTGGAGTACCCACATGGGTGTGAGTGGTCTCTGGGAGGGTGGGGCCCTGAACGGAGCCTTTGTGTATTTGGCATTTACCAAAGCTCACGCATGCAGGGTCCGAGGTCCCTGGAAGCATCGCAGTATGCGGCAGCATGGTCTTGCCTCCCTGCCCCCGCTCCGGCAGGCAGAGGGACAACAGGGGGCCACCAGCAGGATGACCTTGGCAGGGAAAGGTGCTGGGAGGGATTAGGCTAGGAGCCAAGTGGGACGCGGAGGGTGACTGGGGAGGCCGAGCCCAGTCCTGCAGGATGTGGGGCCGTGTCCAGCAAAGAGCCTGCAGGGCCAGGCAGGTGTGGACAGAGTGGGTGGGAGAGGAAGGGGAGTTGGGCAAAGGCGAGTCCCCTGCAGAGCACCTGTCTGGCTCTGTGCCCTGCTCACTGCATGGGACGACAGGAGAGTAGAACCTGGCCCGGGGAGACCCGTCAGATGGGTCTCAGCTGGGCTCCCGCCGTGGGAGCAGAGGCTGGAGGGCAGATGTTAGTTCGTCAGGCCTTCTCCCTCCTACACCCCTTCCCTCCTCCTTCTCCATCAGCCCCCCTTTCTCTTGCCATAGTGTTCCTGAGGCCACCATCACAGTCCCGGGCCTGGTGCAGCACACCAACAGCCCTTACCCTCTCACCACTCTGCAGGCAGGACTTTGAAAACCACGGTGTCGGCAGGGTGGGATCTCCTGTAGGCCCTGAGGAGAGTGTCTTGTGCCACTCTCTGATCTTGGAATGCTGCTGGCATCCCACAGCGTCCCATCCCGATGTCCCCTGGTGTCCCTCAGTGTCCCTGGGCCTGAGTACTGTCACTCTGACTCTGCCTGCATCCTCGAAGTCATCGTCCCTCTCCTAAGGATGGCAGTCCCCTGGCTGAGAGCCCATGTGTCAGTCAGGTCGTCCTAACTTACAGAAAATGCATATTTCTCCATTTTCACAGTCAAAGGCCTGACCCCATGACCCCACACAAAGCATCTGTGCCTCCTTCCCAGATCTGTTGGTGTGAGCTGAAACGTCAGCAGATCCTCAGAAACCTGAGTATCTTCTCCAGGCTGGCGAACGTCTGGGTGGACAGTTGGGGTGTAAAAGCATGAACTGGATCCAGGGAGTGGTGCAGTGACTCACTTGGGAAAGGTCGTGAGTCCGTGTCCCAGGACCTCTCTGAGTGTGTGGGAGGGCGGTTGGGCCTGTGGTCCAGGCCAGTTGAGGTTGGGGGTGGATGTGGAGTGAAGACCCTTAAGGGTTCTGTCTCTCTCATCAAGTAATAAATTAATTTTTTGGAAAGATCATTAGTCATCAACCTGACTGTAACAGTTAGGTAGGGTGGGGTTCCCCAGTGATGGGATTCTCTGTTACCCTTGCTTTGGGGTGTTTTAATGCTTGGACTCAGCCCACTGTCCAGAGCACAGGGAGCCGGGGTCCAACCTCTCAACATCAGTCACACTATGGTTAGGAAGGGAAACTCTTGGATCAGTTAAAAGGGATGATTTCCATTCCAGCACTATGGAGCACTCGCTAATCCGTGTCAGCCAGACTCCACACTGCTTAGGTCATTCAGCCTGTAGAATTGTGTCTGGAGAGGCGTGGGCACCTCCAGAGAACATTTTTTGTGAGCTTAGAAAATGGTTAATACAAACCCCATATTTTGCACATGAGAGAAATGAAGCCAAAAGGAGGTTAAATGGCTGCACATTAAACTTGAAGGGAGAGGGGAATATTTTCCTTAATCTCCAGAGACTGTTCCAGTTTCACTTCTGGCCACTAGAGGATTGACGGTGCTGAAAATGGTGGACTGAGCTCGCTTGGCAACCCTCCCACGTAAATCACATACATGTGCTCAATAAAAACCCGTAAAAGATGTAAATGCTTATATGAGCTTGCGAGAGGGAGAAATGCCCAGGAGCCAGCGATAGAGAGGGAACGGAAGTCTAAGTGACAGCCTGGGCTGCCACCGCACCGGCCACCTGAGGCAACCATTATGTTGTAGCCTTGGAGACCACCCTGGTTTTCCCGGGTCCCCAATAAAAAGTCAACTTGAGACTAAGAGTTGGGTTCTGAGCGATTCATACAGACAGGGTATCAGCACATGGCCACGGACCAGATTTGGACATATCCATGGGCTCTAGAGTAAAGAGAGCACCAGTGGGATGTGGGCACCATGACAGCAGGGCAGCTGCAGAACACATGTGCTCCTGCGTTGCTGTCAGAGCATCCTCCAGAGCACAGATGCTGCGCTGAACAGAATACGCAGTAGAGGGAAATCTTGACTGGGATTAAATGAAGTAACCAGACACCTGAAGACCAGCCACATGGCACAGGGGTAGCGCAACATGCTGAAGTCACACAGGGAAGTCCTAGGTTCGCATCTAAGGTCTTCTGTGTACACACACTGTCCCAATCCTTGCTGGCTGGACGTGGGCTGTGTCATGAGGAACCTGTTGGGGATCTGTCTCTCTCTCAGAAGAAAGAAAGAAATACACTTCAAAAAATAAAAATAATGCCTTAAAGGTAATGATTTAATGTGGAATTAGGTGTATTAAGTTCCTTTCAGTTAGGAGAAATAAGGGGTTAAAATAAAAATTAAGGTTGGTTTTAGGAAAATAAAATAATTTACATTTGGCGTACCAAAATGTAAGGCTTCTGAAATATCATCTCTGCTATACAAGCTGTCCTGCTAAGTTTTGTATTGTCAACACTAAACCAGAAAGGATCTTGTTAGGATCCAGAGAGTGCACGTGTCTTAGAGGGAGCCCCTGACATGCCTGGGAGACTTGAAGGCTACAGCCCTGGGGAAGAGGATGAGGGCGTTTTCACTGCTCAGCCCAGGGAGGTAAGACAAGGGCTTGGCTTACCCTGGTTTGAAGTAGGGAACGTAGGAGGCTTCCACAGAAGGAATCACACTTGGACCTGCACTTTTTGAAACCAGATCTACATGACCAGAATGTTGTGGGAAATACAAGCCAGAATGTGAACGTAAAACTTGGCACTGCCTGTCAGAGGAACTCAGTCCTCAAGGGATTCCCACAGAAAAACCAGCCCTACAATGAAAAATCACAAGCACATTTGGAGAGGCCCAGGCTGAGTGGCAAGGCAGTAAACAACGAAGCCAGAAGGATTAAGGATAAAGGAGGAGATGGAAACCACATGGTAGGAAAAGCAGTGATGAACTTGAAAAGAAACCAGAAATTTTCTAGAAATGAAAAATACAGTCCATGAAATGAGAAACTCGGGGTAGTTTACGAGTAGATCGTACACAAGTAAAGACAGGAGAGGATGGGGATCTAGAAAACAGGTGGAGGGCCAGAGGAATCAGCATATCAGGAATATCAGCCTATTCAAGTGAACTTCAGAAAGACCATCGAGAAATGGAATTAAAGTCCAAGTTTATTTTGGTGCAGAAAGAAAAAAAATGAAATCTGTGCAGCTTTTTTTTTTCAAGAATTGCTTATTTAATTTTGTTGTTATTATATTTATTTAGTTAGTTAGTTTTATCAGAGAGAGATGATGAGAGAGAAAGTGAAATGAGAAAGCAAGCCACCATGGTCCCTCATGAAATATTAATAGAGAATTTTGGGACCAGCAGTTAGCTTAATGACTGTGTCGCTGGACTCCCACGTAGTTGACTGCGGTTTGAGTCCCGGACCCGGTGGCCTAAAACTCATGCCGAGCGCGTGTGCGTGCATGCCCAAGATCCCGAGAGGAGAATGGAGGAGAAGGGATTGCGGTGTGGCCATCCCCCCCGGGTGGTGATTGCTCACTTTCTATCTCTCTGTCTCTCTCTGTCTGGCGACTGCACACACCCTATAGCAAAATCCTCTCAAAAAAAAAAAAGAGAGAGAGAGAGAGAATTTTATAGAATTGATGGAAGGCATGAATCTTCCAATTTGAAGAAATACCCAGAGACCTGAGGAGGCTAAAAGAAAAAGAAATTCACACTTAGTGATAGATACTTCAGAAGAGCAAAAACAAAGGGAAAACATTTAAAATGGCCTAAGATGAGAAAAATTAAGGTTATCTGCAAAGGAATAAGAACTGGCAGGGCTTTCAATGGTCTACAAAAGTCCAAACACAATATTCTAGACTACTATACCCAGCTAAACTGTCATTCACCTATGACAGTAACAGATACTTGTAGACCAAAACTTAAGAGCATTTAGAACCTCCGTCTTTGATCTAAAGAACTAATGTGACCCAGGTGGAGCTCAGTTAAACCTAGAAGGGTGGTATGAGATACAAGAGGTAAGGAAAGAAGTTGGTAAATAAACCAACAGATCTGAATAAATACTGATAGTAAAAATAAACACAATCATGGCTTCTGGGGGCTTAATGACAGTGTAACTAAGCACCAAGAAACAGTCATTCAAAATCCGTGTGTGCATGTCTATGTATCTTTGCGTGTGAAAGTGTAACCACGGCATGTAAAGGTTTTTATATTTTGGAGACTGTCAGATTAGGTATGCCTATTAAAAGTAGTTAATCTTGCCATTAAATATAATTTTTGAGTAAATATAGGGTAGAAAATAGATAATAACGGGCAAAACCCCCATGCAAAATAGAAAAGGATAATTCAGAGGCAAAATGAAAACAGTGAAATTTTTTTAAAAGTTAAAAGACTCACATGTTAACACACAGGCTCATAAAATTACATGTAAAGTTGTAAACCATTTACAAGATTCATATTTGATATAGAATTATAAAAAATTAGAACTTACTGCAAAGGACTCGGCTAAAAATACCCAGAGGTGGCTATATTAGTATCAGACAAAATGGTCTTTTAGACAAACATGTTACATAATAATACGAAGACAAAATGCTATAATACACTGAAGGTCAAATGTACCAAGTCACATAGTTTCCTATAGATTAAGGCAACTCATCACAATTACTAATAGGTATTTGACAAGTATAGAATCAGTGAACACACATCTCATTAAAGCTAGTAAAGAAACATTAAAAATTTCAACAACAAAATTGACAAGCTTGATCTAATGGACATGTATAAGCCCCTACAATGAGCATTTAGAGAAAACACATTTTTTTCAAGCTTTTTTTTTTTTTTCATGAGAGAAGAAGAGAGACAGACACTCCCAACAGTCTCCATGCGCAGCTGCTACCGCAGCCTCAGACAACCCAGATCACGGTAAACTTCTCCATTCTCCTGGGATTTGGGGCATGCACACACATGTGCCGCGTGTGGTTTTCAAGCCTGGTGTGTATAGGGATACCTTAGGCTACAAACCTAGACTCTTCCTGGGCACGTCCAGTTGCATTGGTGCCATGCCACCATCTATCCTGCAGAAATGCACTTTTTCAAACAATTATTTTTAAAATTTTATTTATGCATTCATTCATTTAAATTTGACCAGAGAGAGAGAGAGTAAGAAAGCAAGCTACCAGGTCCACAACTCGAACCATGGTCTGCCATGTGGGAGTGTCCAATGCTTTAATCAACCACGCCACTCGCTGGTCCCATGAAACGAATTCTTAGTAGCAGAGTTGCACTATTTATTTTAATTTGACCAGAGAGAGAGAGAGAGCAAGTGAGAAAGCAAGCCGCTATGTCTAGGACTTGAACGATGGTCAGCCATGTGGGAGTCCAGTGCCCTTAACCACCATGCCACCTGCTGGCCCCAGTGTTCAGTTTTTTAAAAGTGTTCTAATACAAATATTTAAAATGTTAAAGTAAAATCTTGATGTTGCATTCATGGACATTATATATTATTAGTGTTAACACTAATTTGTGTACACTTGAAACTTTTTTCCCTTTTTTTTGGCCATAGGGCATGTGCTCTCTAGAAAGGGGAAGTGAGAAATCATCCCCTCGGGAGGATGACTGCACCACAGTCCGTTCTCCATCCTCATTTCAAGGTTTGAGGCATGCATACACATGTGCCTGGTCCAGGACTCAAGCCATGGTTAGCCACGTGTGAATCCAGTGGCTTGAAACGTTTTAATACTTAAATAGACTTAACTTTGCCAGTGGGAGAGAAACAAAGTGAGAGAGAAAATGAGAAAGCGTCCCCCCACAGGGGATGGCCATGCTGCAGTCCCTTCTCCTCTTCTCCTTCCCGGATTTTAGACATGCATGGACACATGTGCCCGGCGTGTTTTTTGAACTTCTGGGTCCAAGACTTAAACCACACAGTTGGCCAGGTGGGATCCAGCCGCCTTAACTACTATGCCAGTGGCTGGCCCTAACACTTAAAGTTTTAAATAAAAAAAGGATGCTGAACAAAATAATTAAGCAAAAGGAGATAGGAGAGGTTTGAATTTTGAAAGCAAAACAGTGCATTATTGTTAGTTGAAGCTAGTAATATCTACATAGAAAACCCAAAACAATCAATCTAGAACCTGTTATCTGTAAATGCAGGTCTGTCTCCATAAATGGCCTGTTGTTAAATGAAACTTATTGGAATGTTCATAAATTGAATCTAGAAGGGAGAAATACCCATGAAACTGAGAACATTGCCTCCCAAGACAAGAGCTGTTATTCTCGATGTCAGAGCCCCCACCCCAGTCCTCCTAGTTGTGCGACTCGGGCTGGGCCATGGCACAGGGGTGGCCGGCTGACCCGAGTCCGAGGCCCTCCAGCATGCTGGACTGCGTGCACACCTGGGACCTAGCCTCACTGAGATGGAGTGGGTCACCTTGTGGGGACCTGTCAGGACCTTTCTCTCTGATTGTCTCTCTCTCATGAAAAAACACATTTTTAAAAAATAGCCAATGTGATGTGGCCGGCCAGCCAGCAGAAGGCCAGAGAGTCTGGAAGCGAGGTCAGAGTGAGCGGAGGTGGCAGCCCAGGACCACCTTCCGTGGAGGCCACGTTTTAGCAGAAACTTGACGCTGGAGAATCAGCAGAGACCTGAGGAAAGGCAGCTTTTGGGCAGCTGCACAACGAGGAACCCGCCTGCTGTGTTGTAGGGAGAGCAGGAGAGCCCCTCTTTGGGGGAAGTGCAGGCGGGATGGACACGCGCCAGAGGTTGGCGGTTGAGCATGTCCCAGGAGCTGTAAAGGTGGGAGGGCAGAGCTTCGTGCCTTCACGTGGCTCAGGGTGACGCCGCGTGGGCTGAGTGGTTCGTGTGGTTGTGGACTTGTAGTCTCAGACCCAGCGGCTGCTAGCTCTTCTGAGAAGGGCCTAGTTCTTGGGAGAGCTGGTTGTTGGCGAGATCAGTCAGGACCTCTCTCTCTGTCTCTGTCTCTGTCTCTCTGCCACGTGCCTGCCATTCTCTGTGCTTCCGTAGGCCATTCTGTTGGCCCAAGACTTCGGGTTTTCCAGACACCAGAACTGTGTATTTACAAATAAACTTCTATCTTTATTATTTTTTATTTTTTTAGAGAGATTTTTGCTATAGGGCCTGTGTGCTCGCCGGAGAGGCAGCGGAAAATCACCCTCCAGTGGGATGACCACAACAGTCTCTTCCTCCCTTCTCCTCATGGGGTTTGGGGGACACGCATACACGCCCGATGTGAGTTTCAAACTGCCAGGTCTGGGACTCAAACCTTAGTTGACTACGTGGGAGTCCAGCACCTTAACCACGACACCACCTGCTGGCCCCACTTCTGTCTTCTTTATAAAATCACCCAGGCTTTTTTGTTTGTTTGCTGTAGGGAACCTGTGTTCACCAGAGAGGGAGAGCAGGAAAGCGCTCCCTGGTGGGGTGGCCATTTCAATCCCTTCTCCATTCCCCTTTTGGGATTTGGGGCACTCACGCACACATGCCTGGTGTGCAAAATCACCCGGACTTTTTTCTATATGAAACCTAAACTCTGGTATTCCTGTTAGCAACACGGTAAACTGTAAGACAGGAGCGCTAAAACAGGAGCACTGATCGTGTAGTTACTTCTTGTTCTCTGTCTCCCTCATTTCTTCCCGAAGGCTCAGTTTCACTCGCCTACCATAAGAGAGCTATAACTTTATCTTTCTTTTTTAAAATTTTTTGTTTATTTTTTTATTGCCAGAGGGTTTCTGCTCTCCCAGAGAGAAAAGCAGAGAGAAGGCATTCCCGAGACAGTGCGGGCTGCAGCCCTTCCCTTCCGTTTCTATCCCATCAGGATTTGGGGCATGTCTTCCAAGCCTCCAGGGCAGTGATCGAACCTTGGTCGGCCGTGGTGGCTCTCCGTTCCAGTGCAGTGCTTAACTGCTGTGCCATCCGGCCAACCCTGTATTTACGAAGTTACCAAGTGCTGATGTACAGTTTTGGTCCTGCTGAGCTTCCTTCAGTGTGAAGGTGGCTGGTTTGAGGCTCAACTGGGACGTGGTGCCCTTCAGGAGACCCAGTCCTGACCGTTCCCAGCTGGCCCGTCCGTTCAGGCGCCGTGGTGTGGGCACCTGCCCAGGTGTGGCGCTGGCTGTCAGTCCTAGTCTGAAGCAGTGTTGGGAGGGGCAGCCCATGTGGGATCAGGCAACCGATCCACGTTGTCAATTCAGACTAGTCCTCGTGTTCGACACACACGGAGACCTGGGGTCCGGTGTCCAGGGCCTCTGGGCGGTGTCTGTGAGGCCAGTGCATCAGAATTTCACCTGCTCGGTTCTTCTCAAGGCTCCAGGTGTCTCAGTTACCGACCGTCTTTGTGCCCTCCCCAGGAATCACCCTCCACAGCTTACCTCAGTGCAGGGCGAGGAGCTGGCCAGGAGAGTCAGGGTGGGGCCCAGTGATTCTGTTGTCCTCAGTTAGGGACGCCGCTGCAGGGCGTGTCCACCTGCTGTCCCCACTAACAGAAACCTTCCCTCCATCTCAAAATCCACCCAGGTCGCTGCCTTAGTGCCCTTCCCACCAGCGCAGGGGGCCAGCAGCTGTCTCTAACACTGTGTCCCCTAGGGCCCTCCAGAAACCGGGCCTCTCCTGGTGAAAGCAGCAGGTATATGCAGTCGTGGACTTCATTTAAAAAGAAAGGACTGGGCCCAGCTGCTGTGTCACGTGCTCCTGTCACTGTGAGACCACATGGGAGGCCTGGGTTCGATTCCTGGTTCAGCCTAAAGGCTGGGTGTGTGGCCGTGTCTGAAATTCCAGTGACCCAGTAAGGCTGAAGGAGAGCCGGAAGCTCAAGGCTGGGGAGCATAGCCAGACCCTGTCCTGAAAGAGCCCGGTGGCACAGTGGTTAGGGTGCTCAACTCCCACATGGCCGACTGTCTCTCGGACTTGGTGGCTTGAGGATCATGCCGGGGGCGTGTGCGTGTGTGCCCAACATCCTAAGAGGATGGAGAAGAAAGGATTGCAGTGTGGCGTGGGGGGGGGGGGGTTGTCTCACCTTTCCTCACGGTCTCTCTCCAGTGGGCGTGGGCATTATACGACAAAAACGTAAAAAGAAATAAAAAGAAAAGAAAAGGCCGGTGGTGATGGCGCAGGTCTGTGTCCCAGCTGGGAGCCCGGGTCAGGAGGATCCCAGCATGGCGAAGCCTCCCAGCAGGCAGGTGAGAAAGCAAATCAGGTCTTTTAAGATCAGGGCCAACCAGAAAACAAGCCGAAGGATCAGAACGGGAACGCACTTACCTCAGACTGCTCTCCTTGGGTGTCGGCCCTGAGTCCCCCCTGCCGTGGGGTCACATTGCCGTTCCTCAGGGTCATGGAATCGTAGCTCACCTGTCTTGAGAGAGCATACCCTTCAGCCCTGTGACCATGGCCATGCATGTGTCTGCTCACATATATGTGTGTACATGCAGATACACACACAGACACGCCACACACCTGCATACAGGTGCACCTCTGCTTCCTCCTGCTCCCTGTGGCCTGTGCGGCCAGCTAGAGCCCCTGCCTGGGTGTCCTGGGCTCCCCGAGGCCCTGTGGGCGGTGTCTCCACTCCTCAGGCACAGCGTGGCCTGTCTGCCCTGCAGAGCCTGAGCCCTGGCTGCTCCAGCCTGCTCCCAACCTGGGCGCAGCTGACACACCCCGTGCCCCTCGGCATTGCAGCTGTTGCTGTTGGGCCACGTGTGTTTCTCTTATACCTGCCGACCGTGACCCTGCACTTACCAGTGCAGTGGGCGGCCCAGGGGCGGCACTTTCCAGGCGTGAATTCGCTGCAGATGGACCTGCGCTCTGGTTAGAGTCAGGGCTTGCCAGGAGATGGTAGTGGAGCCCCGACTTGAGAGTTCATCTAACGGCTGACCTGTTTGTAATGCCCAATCCTACTCCTGGCACCTCGCGGTCTTTCCCAGACACGCCTGGAGTGGTGACCATTCGGTGCCACTGACCCATGTCCCCAGCTCTGGTGGAACCAGAACGCACTGCTGCCTCACTGAACCACTCGCCCCATTTGTAAGTCTGTGTCCCTTCTGGTCGACCGATGCCACGTTCTCGGCATTTTTGTGGGTTTTGCCTGATGATTTCACTGCTGAAGAGAGCCCCAGGGGCCAGCTCTGTAGCCTGCTGGTTAAGGGAGCCAGACCCACACGGCCGGCTGAGGTCCAGGTCCCAGCCTGCATGGCTTGAAGAATATGGGAGCCATGAGATGGCGTAGTGGTTACGTCCCTGGACTCCCACATGGCTGACCCCAATTTGAGTCTCTATGGCTTCACACTTAAACTGGGTGCATGTGCATGCGTGCCCAGGATCCCAGGAGGAGAACGGAGAAGGGATTACATCATGGCCATCCCCCTAGGGGGTGCTTTCTCACTTTCCCTCTCACTGTCTCTGTCTCTTTCTCTTCAGCGAGCACATGTGCCCTAAGGCAGAAACCTCTCAAAAACAAAAAACATGCCCAGGCACGTGTGCATGCCCAGGATCCTGACAGGGTGGAGAGATGGAGGAGGGGGTTGCAGTGCGACCAGCCCCACTGGGGTGCTTTCTCCCCTCTCCTCTCACGCTCTCTCCGGTGAGTACACATGCCTGCCCTCTGATGCTGGTTTTTTTTTTCCCTAAAGTGGCTCAGAAACTGGCACTGAAGTGCTGCTGGTGTCCCTAGGTGCGAGAGGGCCGTGAGCCTCCCACAGACATGCGTGTGGTGGGGCAGCTGTTCAGGCCCGCGGTGCGATGACCCTGCAGCAGAAGCACGGGTGCTGTGGGCTTCGTACTGACCGCTTGGCCAGAGACTTGCAGGCACTGAGCCCCGTGTCCTCTGGGACATTCTGGAACGAGGAGAAGGGCTGTGTGTCTGTGGGAGGACCGTGCAGTCCCCCAGGGTCCGTCCAGCAGCCCAGGCAGCCCTCCTGGCCTGCCCGCGTTCACTTCGCCGTGTGGCCCTCTCCTGGCAGGCTACTTCCTGAATTTCCTGGAGCCGGTAAATAACATCACCATCGTGCAAGGCCAGACGGCGATCCTGCACTGCAAGGTGGCAGGCAACCCGCCCCCCAGCGTGCGGTGGCTGAAGAACGACGCGCCGGTGGTGCAGGAGCCGCGGCGGGTCATCATCCGGAAGACAGAGTACGGCTCCCGGCTGCGGATCCAGGACCTGGACACCACAGACACCGGCTACTACCAGTGCGTGGCCACCAACGGGGCGAAGACCATCACGGCCCCTGTGGGAGGGGCTCTGGGAGGGTGGCCGCAGGCAGCGC
Organism: Tupaia belangeri chinensis; assembly: GCF_000334495.1. Lineage (NCBI taxonomy): Eukaryota > Metazoa > Chordata > Mammalia > Scandentia > Tupaiidae > Tupaia > Tupaia belangeri. The sequence continues at coordinate 1,527,423 of NW_006201036.1, read as the reverse complement.
CGACAGGGCTGGTCTGGTCGCCTGGGAGGGGCTGACTCACTGCTGGAAACCGAGGAGAGGGACGAGCCGGTCCCCAAGCCCTTCCCGCTGCGCACAGGGCCCGGGGTAGCCTCTCACCCGCTTTCTAGGGATCAGCCGAAGCGGGCAGACTGACACTCCCCCGGCTGCAGGGAGTACTCCAGGTGTTGGGGGGGGTGAGGCACGGAGGGCAATCAGGGATGACAGGGACCATGTGGGAGGAG
>NW_006201036.1:1520930-1524169 GCF_000334495.1 Tupaia belangeri chinensis | reverse complement strand
CGGTGAGACTGACACTCCCCCGGCTGCAGGGAGTACTCCAGGTGTTGGGGGGGGTGGGCATGTGGTGGCAAGGCTGGGTTTCGAGGGGGTGGGTAGGGGTCCAGGAGGCGGGCCACACCACGGGGTGGACAGCCCCCCAAGGCTGGCCTGGTGGGAGCTGCACGGGCCCGGGCTGAGCATGTCCCCAGGCCTGTGACTGCAGCACCGTCCCCCCAGAACCAGCCCATGGGGGCAGGGCAGAGTGTGACGGCCGTCGGAATTCTCCGTGCCTGTCCCGTGCCCTAAAGGAAGGCAGCGGCAGGGAGAGTGCCCTTCGTCCCAGTGGTGGGAAGGTCCCTGGCTTTCCAGGGCCACGCCATTCTATTGCCCATCAGCCAGACCTTGTGTCAGGATGAGAAGGGACAAGGGGCAGCAGAGACCCCGGTCCTGCCCCGAAGGGCCCACGTAGACAGACGCGCCCTTCCCCTCCTGCGGTTCCAGCGTCCGTGGTGTGTAATCTGGCAGGGGCAGAGCCACGGTGACCACAGCTGCACCCACAAGCCACAGCTGCCGTTGGCCCAGGCGACGCAGGTGTCTTCCTAACCACCCAGTGTTCATTCTGTGCCTTTTTCTCTTTCTAGGCCCGACGCACAGCCCTAACCACAACTTCCAGTAAGTACCCGCTTCCCAACACCGCTCTCCCAGCGCCCAGGGTGTCTGTTCCATAGGCCTTCAGGGGTTAAACGGGGTAGCTGGACTCCGCGTGGGGATGTCAGTGTGCCCACGTGGGGGACTGCTCCATGCTGAATGTGAAAACGGAAACTGCTCTGCTCTCAGCGGTTGAGACTGCCTTCCAGGGCAGCTGAAAGGAGCGTAAGCAGGCCAGGCTGCAGAGGCGCCGGGAGGCTCCGGTTCTCCAGGGATGGTTGGGATGGGGGGATATTCTCACTCTGAAACCCCAGCGCCTCTGAACTGCCATCTGTGAACGTGCCCGCTCAGCCTCGGCGCCCTCTGACAAGTGGGGTCCCCCATCGTGTAGAGGAGACCGAGGCTCACAGCCAGGCCCAGGCTCCGCAGGGAGTCGCTGCTGCAGACCCCGGCTGTGCCCTTGGGCCTCGCTTCCAGTACAAGGTCGGGTCAGCCCACGCAGCCCGCCCCCCACGTCTCCCTGACACGAGCGTCCCGTCGCATGCCATGGAGAGCTCCACGTCTCACTGGCTCGTTCATCTCCTACGCGGAGCCGAGTGCAGAGGCTTGGCTTGAGAATGTTCTGACAGCAGCACGGCCCCGTGTGGGTGGCTGCTGGTGGTTCAGATTCCCATTTCCCTGATGCCTCGTGACTGGTACCCTCTGCCTGCTGGGCCGCAGGGCCATGTGGGAGGGTGGAGGGCAGAGCCCCATCTCCGTGGACGCGAGCAGCTCTGTGCTGCAGGTGGATTCTGAGAGCCTTCCATGCTGAGTGGCAGTGCTGGGCATCTCCGTCTGATAACCCACCCGGCGGAGAGTGAGGAGAGAGGAATCGTGTCCAGGACGCGCTCATGGGACTCTGGGAAAGTTGTGTTACCGGGCCCGCCCCATATCCTGCTGGTACAGGGCCCACCACGCAGAGTTCTCATCCCAGCTCTGGTGGCCTGACAGTCGTGCCAGCCATACGTGCGTCGTGCCCAAACTCCTGAAAAGATGCGGAAACAGCCGAGGAGGGGATCGCGGCCACGGGGTGCCTTCTCCCTCCCTCCCTCTTTCTGTCTCTCTCTCTCTTATGAGCTCACATGCTCTCTGGCAAGTACAAAAATAGTTGCATTGTTATTTTTTCTCTTATTTTATGTTTTTTTTTTCTTTTAAATAATGATTTAATTTTATTCATTTATTTTAATTTGACCAGGGGGAGAGAGGGAAAGTGAGAAAGCAAGCCACCAGGTTCAGGACCTGAACCGTGGTCAGCCATGTGGGAGGGTCCAGCACCTTAACCACCACACCACCTGCTGGTCCCATCTTATTTTATGTTTTATAATAGTCATGTAATACTTTATCAATATATGTAAATAAATGGTAGTCGTATTTTCATAACATAGGTGCATATAAGCATGTAATTTATTGTAGAATTATAAAACTATAATTTATCATCTAAATGTAAAAATAGTAAACATATTCCTATACTTACAGAAGTATTTATCTACAGTGTTTCACGCTATTTCTGCACCAACTTACTTCTTACTTTATGTCGTGGGTGAAATCAGCACCCCTGTGTTAACCCAGCGGTCGCCCTGCCCTGACGGTGCCGTCTGCCCCCACCCGTGCACAGCCTCCACTCGCGTTATCACGAGGATGGCCAGACCGTGGGCTTTCTTGGCACTCGGTACATGGACGCTCCAGCGGGGTCTGTGTCACTTCCCTTCAAGTTCATTTATTTCTTCCACGAGAAAGAAGCAGAGAGTGAGACCCCCACAGGGTCTCCTGCCATGACGCACCCCGGCCTCCGCCAGCCAGGCTCCACGGCATGTGTGCCTGTACCCCGCGTGTGCGCGAGACCTTGCAGCCAAGGCCTTCCGTGGATCTGGCACGGCGAGTGTGGGGTGGCGTGTCCTGCGGTGGCTCCGCTCCCACTTGCACTCGTTCCTTGCCCACACGGCAGCGTACTTGCCACACTTACCCAGCGGTATCCGTACGGGCCTTCCCACGTCGGTGCCCCTGAGCTTCCCGATGTTCTCTCGGGCAGAGCTGCGGGCCCCGCGGGTGCCTGAGACTGTGCGGGGGCTCCTCCGGACGCGCAGGGCCAGGGCTCAGCCGCACACAGTCCACACGGCGGAGTGCCCGTTCACTGGCCTCTTCCCGCCACAACGGAGGGCCTGTGTCTCCTGCTCCTCTGTGAGATGATTTCCAAATTCGTCGATTTTCACCACTCTGGCAGGTGAAAAGATGATGTCTAACCCCATCGCAGTTAGCAGTGAGGACGAGGCTGGTCTGTCTTGCATCCTTGTTTGTCAATTGCCTCTTCATATTCTTTGCCTGTTTTCCATTAATGCTGTTTCTCCCCTCCCCTCTCCTCCCTTTCCCTCCTCTCCCCTCCCTTTCCTTCCCTTTTCCTTTTCTTTCTTTTCTTTGCTTACTATAGGGTGCATGCGCTCAGTGGAGAGAGAGAAAGGGAGAAAGGGAGAGAGGAGTGATGGCCATGCTGTAATCCCTTCTCCAATCTTCTCTCGAGATTTGGGCATGCTCTCTCTCTCTCTCTCTCTCTCTCTCTCTCTCTCTCTCGCGCGCGC
>NW_006201036.1:1496667-1520682 GCF_000334495.1 Tupaia belangeri chinensis | reverse complement strand
CGCGCGCGCGCACACACACACACACACACACACACACGCTTCTGGGTCCAGGTTTCAAACTGCGCTGTCAGCTATGTGGGGTCCAGCTGCCCTAAAGTCAGTGCCATCTCCTGGCCCACATTATCTATTTTTTGATGGTTTTTAAACAATTACTTATGTCTTATTTCTTGGTCACATAGAAATTTGAAGTTTTTTTGGTTATTGATTAGTAATTCATGTGTTTTTCCTGTTGTACCTTCTTAAAGAACACTGATTTCCTTGAAAATTCCCGATGATATTCTGATTGGAATTATGATGGATTTTTAGGTGAATTTGGTTAGAATTAAGATCTAAGCTGACTTTTCTATCAAGGATCACTGTCTTTGTATTTTTAAATATTCTTTTATGGCTAACATTGAAACATGTGGAACAGTGGAAGGAATTTTACAGTGGACATGGGCAAGCTGAGAAGCCCCCCCCTTCATGTGCATTTTAGCACTGCTTTTATTTCCTGCCTCATCCATTGATCCGTCTTTTCATTTAATTTACAGTAAACTGCAGATATTTACACGCTTACCCTGTGATGCAGCTTGCTTTCCTGCCACTGACAGCTGATGACCACACTGGGTGATCTATGAGGGGCACAGGGTTATTTAGTTCACAGTGTGGGGGGGCCACGGTCACAGGGCTTCATCTGCTGAGGTTTCTCTGCAGGGTCCGGAGACGGTGCAGGGCCATCACGCAGCGAGGGCAGGAACAAGCACGTCCGTGTGCCCTGGTGTCAGTCTCACCCGTCTCCTTATAAACCCGCAGGATTCAGTCGTGGGGCCCCACCCTGATCGCGTTAGTCCCAATCACTCCCAAAGACCCCACCTTTAATACCATAGTTGGATGGAGTTCCCATCCTCTTAACCCACAGCCAGATTTTCACACGTGAAGTTTTGGAGGACACATTCAAATATCATAGAATCCTGAAATATTTTAGCCTGGATACCATTGCCAACAGTTCAGTATCTGCTACTGCTCTTGCTTCTTCTTTTTTTTTTTTTTTGCTATTCTTCACTGATGCTTAAAACACACGAGAGAGAAGAGAAGCACCCTCCACAGGCCCTGGTGACACCTTGGTTCTCTGTCCCCAAGTCCTCCAGCTCATCGGATCCTGGAAACTCTGTGTATGCCAGATGTGTTTGAGACTGTCCAGGCCAGGGATTTGAACCACGGTCACCGTGTGGAATCAAGAACAGCGTTTTACCGCTGCCCTGTGGCTCTGGCCCTGAGTTTAATTTACACACAGTGAATCGCACAGATCTTAAGTACAGTTACCTATCGGTGTCTGTGGGTTCTAGGACCCCCTGCAAACACAAAAGCTGCCGGTGCTCAGGTTCTTTGTGTGAGGTGGGGTTTTCACATAACCCACACCCTCCCCTGTATACAGTAGGTCATCGCTAGGTTATTCTGCATCTTAGCATCGAGTGTGAGTGAAAATGAAGATACACGGATACACGTCTTCAGCATCTCTCCTTTAGAGAGCCCCCTCTCTCCCTCTCTGTAACCGTTGGCCTGGCCTGGCTGCATCTGTGTTTGGTCGAATCCACGACCACAGCACGCACAGGTACCAAAGCCCGACTGTGTGGCTCTGCCAGCGTCCAGCAGATGCGTAAATCGCTGCCATCCAAGGCCCTGTCAGCGTGGGTGCAGGACTCTGCTGGGAAGCTCAGTGTGGCACCCAGCATTCTGACCTCTTCTGCCAGCGCTCGCTGCTGCCCGCTGCAGACCTCCACAGCGACCCCCCGCAGCAGGCAGCCGCTTCAGCCTGGCCTCCCCACTCGTTTTCTGTTGTTGTTTGTTTCGTTTCTTTTTTTTTTTTCTGGTGATTTTATTTATTTATTCATTCATTTATTTCAGTTTGACCAGAGAGAGAAAGTGAGCCACTAGTTCTGGGACTTGAACCATGGCCGATCATGTGGCAGTGTCCAGAGCCTAAATCATCATGCCCCGTGACTTTATTTATTTATTTATTTAAATTTATTTATTCTACATGCATTCACCGAACATCACCACAGCATACAAAATGCGATTTCCCATCCAGAATACACTGTAAAGTGGCTTAATCGTACATGTCATCGACCCCTGTTGTTTTGGGGATTTCTCCGTGGTGCCCGTGTGTCAGTCGGTGGCCGCTGTCCTTGGCTGAATGGGGCGCCGTCGTTCGGACTCGCTGGTGGTTTTACCACGGTCCTGTTGGCGGGCAGCTGAGCAGGCCCGGCTCTTGGCCACCCTGAGTACAGCGGTGGGTATTCTCAGACGGGTGTTCTGCCGGTGCACGTTTTCCTCTGTGCTACGCGGAGTGGAATGGCTGGGTTACAGGGCACGTGTGCTCATTTCGTAAGGAAGTTCTAGACCCGCAACGCTCTTGTGTGGCAGCACGGGAGAGCGCTGGGCGGCCCACACGTCGGCTAACACAGGTGCTCCCCCTTGTTCAGCCAGCTGTGCTGTGTGTGGCGCTTCCACGCTCTCTTCTGTCAGTCTAGCTTCTTGAAAATCTCATGTTTATTAGTCACTTTTAATCCTCAAATAAATGTATTCGAGACGATAAAGTTCTCTCAGAATACCACTTTGCCATATCTTCTCCCTCCAGCCCCGCCAGGCATTTCGGTTTTCAGTATTTATCTGCTCTTGTTTTGTGATTTGTGTTGTATTAGTCTCGGTGAATTTGAACCCTCTTTCACTCTTGACATTTTTGTTGCGATTTTCTCTGTGGCCAATTAGATATGGTCAGTTTTGTGAATATTTCCTGTTTCCAAAAATAAGTGTGCTCACAGGGCGGCCTCAGATTTCTCGGCTCGTATGTTAGACCAAGTGTAAATATGTGAATACAGCTGTCTGCGTCTAGTGTTTGGTTCACATGGGTTACAGGTACTTGAAGATCTGCGAAATCATCCATATCCATTCTAGACTTGCCAATTTCTATCAGTTTTCTCATTTTATATTTTAGGTGTACGCCATATCCTTAAGTAACTAGAGGTCTGAGGCTAGATGTCTAGCTTTTTGTTTTTGTTTTTGTAAGTGTACTCATTCAGCGAGAGGGGCAGTAACCCCACAGGGACTCACCCCACTGCCTGTCCCTCAGCCTTCCAGAATCACAGGCATGCGTGGCCACTCCTGGCACGTTCAGGTAGACCTGGGATCTGAACCCCTCGCCTCCCCAGTAACACACAGTGGTGCCCTGCCCTACAGTGGTGGCTGGGCCTGTTTTATTTTACACTTCCTTTGAGTGCTTTCTGCCTTTAATTCCGTCTTGACTCACTGTCACATAGCTACACTGGTATTTTTTTTTTTAAGAGATATTTACTACAGGGTGCATGCACTTGCTGGAAAGACAGTGAGAGACAGACAGAAAGTGAGAAATCACCCACCGGGGGCGGGGGGGATGGCCATGCTGCAGTCCCTTCTCCTCCATTCTCGCCTTGGGATTTGGGGCATGCACGCAAAAGCGCCTGACATGAGTTTTAAGCTGTTGGGTCCAGGACTTGAACCGTGGTCGACTACGTGAGAGTCCAGTGACATAACCATTACACCATCTGCTGGTCCCAACACTTGCTATTTTTAAAAACTTTCCAGGGTACAAGTGTTCTCGCTGGAAAGAGAGGGAGAGAAAGTGAGAAAGCAACCCCAGAGGCGATGCTCACACCACACTTCCTTTTCCTGCGTTTCTCCCTCCTTTCAGGAGTTTGGGCAAGAACGCACAATGCTCAACGTGACTTCCAAGCCTCTAGGTCTGGTACTCAGACCACAGAGTTGGCCGTGTGGCATCCAGCCGTCCGATCCACCACGCCACAGGCTGGCTCCCACCTGCTCTCTATTTGCATTCGCCAAGAACTTCTTTTATTGTTGCTGCGCTCCCCACCCCTGCCCAATCTTGTTGTGTTCTGTTCTCTGTAGGTCTCTTGTAAGTGGCATATGAGTAGGGTTTGGGAGACTCCTGAGGAGGGTTTTCCCGTCTCACCGTCCACAAAGTCCATGTAGGTTCTGCCCATGTGGGTTCCGTTCTGTGAGTTGGGCCACTTTAGTTGTTCGCTGCCTGCCAACAGAAGGCTAGTTCGAGTTGCCAACACAGACCATCCATGCCTCCGAGTCCCTGTGGGTGAGGGTCTTCCAGGGACAGAGAGCTGGGAGTGGAATGGGAGCGTGCGCCTCCCACTGCTATCAGCAATGGCCACACCGCCTTCTCAGGGGCCGAGTTCAGTCCGTCAGCAGCGCATGAGTTATCATTTCCCCGTGTTCTAGCATGTGGTGGTATCACAGCTAAAAGGTTTGCTGGTGTCCTGGGTGTCCAGTAGTAATTTATGTTTAGATTCACCAGTGAATAGTGAGGTAGAGCATCATGCTTTGGTTTAATCGCCCACACGGTCTCGTTTCACTATCTGTAGTTCCCATAGTTGCAAGCTCACTTACTCACTGGAGTTTAGTGCACCCCAAGGTCAGCACCAGTACTGTTCGCACAACTGTGTGTGAACGAGCCACAGTGGTGACAGTTCCGGGTCACCCACCTCCTAGCTGAAGTCAAACAAGGCAGCGCTCTGCCTTCTTGTTTCGTCTCATCTGTGACCAAGTGTCCTTTTATAGCCCATTTAGTGTCACATTTCACATTTTTGTGCTTCCTGTTGGTGACGTCACTGTTTAAAGTGGCTCCGGGCCTCGTGCTAAGTGCTGTCTTGTGCTCCTTAGAAGAAATGTGTGCATGGACTTTGAGAGGCATGAGTTTGGTGTCGCTGACGGGGAGTTCAGTGTTAACAGATCAGTAGTATGTATTAAGCAGGTGGTTTTAGACAGAAACACATAAAATACGGTCTGGATGGATCAGGTGAAAAAACATGACCAAAGTCTTGCAAAACACAAACTCCATTCTTCCCTAGGCGTGATGACTTACTGTTTGCCAATTCAGTGTTCTTGGGGACTTTATTGAAAATAACTGCCACAAATAACCAAAACAGACTGTACTTTGTACCTTTTTTCTATTACGCTATTTGTCTTTTTGTTAGTACTTTGAAGAGTTTAAAGATAGTTTCTAGGTATAATCCTTTACACAGTTTTTGCTCTGTGTAGGATTGATTTTTATGCTGGTGTAAGACAGTGTTCTAATATAATATTTTCTCCGTAGGGTGGCCTTGGTGCCATCTAATGAATGGGCTCATCTCTGAGCATTTCATTTTAATCCCATCTCTGTCGTATGTGAGATTTCCACACACGTGGGTCTGCTGCTAGCCTTTTTGTTTCTAGCAGCTCTATGCCTGATCTGATAGTGCCAGGTTCTTATCTAAAAGTATAGCTCTATAGTGTTTCTTGGCCGTGAGTAGGGAATTTTTTTAGTGAGTAGGGAAAGATCCTCCGCGTTATTCTGGAACGAATTGTATTCCCTCCAAATTCTTGTGCTGATGCCCTGCCCAACGTGACTGTGCTGGAGATGTGGCCCTTAAGGAGGTGAGGGTAAATGAAGCCAGGAGGTGGGAGTCCTCATGTAGCAGAACTGGTGTCCTTACAAAGAGACGTTGATAGCAGAGATCTCTGTCCACCACGTGCAGTAAAGCAGGGAGAGAGCCCCCCCAAACTGAATTGGAACTGAATTGTCTGACACTCTGACCTTAGACATCTTTCATAACTGTGAGAAAAACAAATTTCTATGTAGGTCACTGACCTAGGGCCCTCCTTATGGTGGCCTACGGTACCCGCCATACCTACCGCATTACTCCTCCCTTTTGCTAAATTATCTTGATGGCTATTTGCTTTTTACTTTTCCATCTTAATATTTTTGTATTATTATTGAAATAGCATTGAAATTCTTTTTTTTTTTTTTTAAGAGAGGTTTTTGCTATAGGGCGCGTGCGCTCGCCGGACAGACAGAGAGAGACATAGAGAAAGTAAGCGAGAAATCACCCCCCAGGGGGGATGGTCACGCCGCAATCCCTTCTCCTCCATTCTCCTCTCGGGATCTTGGGCACACATGCACACGCGCCTGGCGTGAGTTTTAAGCCACCGGGTCCGGGATGCGAACCGCGGTCGACTATGTGGGAGTCCAGCAACTTAGCCATTACGTTAACTGCTGGTTCCCGAAATTCTTTTAATAGTGAGAGAACTGATGCTATTCTTAGTTGGTGGTTGAATATTTATTTACATTTTCTATTCACTCCCTCCCTCCCTTCTTTCCTTTTTTCTTTGATTCATAGCCAAAAGGCATGTGCATTCTCCAGAGAGAAAATGAGCCTCTGAATGGGGCATGGCCTCACCACAATTTGTTCTCCTTCGTTTCTTCATCTCTGGACACATTTGCACAAGTGCCTGGCGTGTTTTCCAAGCCATGAGAGCTAGGATTCGAACTGCAGTTGACCATATGAGATCCAGCTCCCTTAACCATTGTACTATGGGGCTAGCCTTCTATGCTCCTTTCAGTAAAGCTTTGCGTTTTCTCTAAAAAGATCTAGCACACCTTTTCTTATATGTGTTTCCTGGTTGCTTATTGGCTCTGCTAATGGTAATATTATCTTTCTTTCCCAAATTTTATTTTAATTGTATGTTGATGGTAGTTTGGGGGACTGGTCTTGTACCCAACAGTTGGTCTTATACCCAACAACTTTGTTGAACTTTGTCGTTTCGTTAATTTTTTTCAGCAACACCTGTTGAATATTTTTCCTGTGGGGGAAATAGTCTTCTATAAATGCTAAGAGTACTGTTTACTTTTTCTAATTCTTACCTTTATTTCCTTTTCTTATCTTATGGCATTGTCTGAGACTTTATCAGCACTGTGTTGAAGCATGTAGTCTTTTGTTTCCCTTCTCTTCATCGTTTAAAGGTTTATTGTCACTAATGACATAGAGCTTGGATTTCCACAATCACTTTTTCATATACATACATGACTGTAATTTTTCTCCTTTTACATACTCGTATTCAGATACATCATAGTTTGTGTTATTAGCTTTTCAATTCTAGATTGAAACCACCCAGGATAAATTATTATTCTTGTTTTATTGAGCTGCTGAATTGACCTGCTGACCGTATGCCAGCAGATGACTTTTTAAAAATTAACTTTTCTCGTTGACACATTGAAACTGTATACCATCGTGGTGTGCATGTTTTCATACGTGTGCACTGCGGAAGGGCTCAGTCAAGCTAGTTAAGATGTGTACTAACTCACATACTTCCTTTCTGACTGTGTTAAGAGCGTGAAATGGACTCGGCGGTTTTCGAGTATGTAGTCTTTGCTACGAACATAGTCACCACGTTGTTCGGTAGGTCTCTTGAATTCACTAGTCCTGTGTAACTCAAGTTTCGTGTCACTTGTCCAGCATGTCGCCCATCTCTCTACCACCCATCCCCCAGTAGCCACCATCCTGTTTTCTGGCTGGTGACTTTTCTTTCTTTGATCTGATTCCTCCCGTCTGGGGCACTAGCCCACTGGTGGTCACCATTCTGTAGCTTTGCTTTTCTTTCCACAGTCAACTACGATGGTGTTGCAAGACTTACCCTTCTGCACCTGCTTTGTAATGATGTGTTTATGGTATCAAACAAACTCAGCCAAAATGACAGAAGTTTAAACAAGAATCCACACATTCTCTGTTTCTTACTGCCATGGCCAGTCTGTCCTGCTCAGTGACTCCTCTCATGGGCCGTTTTCTTAGAAAATGCACACCAAAGGCCCAGTAGTGGCACATCAGTAAAGTGTACACCATTCTGCAAGGTGGATCCATGGGAAGGTTCCAGGTTCAAGGCCAGAGACCCCACCTGAGCACTCCAGGCACGAGCATGCCCACGGCCCAAGCTGGCTCAGGCTGGGATGGAGCGTGGTGCCAGGATCCTTCTCTCTCTCTCTCTCTCTCTCTCTCTCTCGTAGAAGGGAAAGAAGGAGGACAAGAGGAAGAAGAAGGTTTTAGAAAGAAAAAGGGAGGGAGGAAAGGAGGGACAGCTCCCTTAACCATTGTACTATGGGGCTAGCCTTCTATGCTCCTTTCAGTAAAGCTTTGCGTTTTCTCTAAAAAGATCTAGCACACCTTTTCTTATATGTGTTTCCTGGTTGCTTATTGGCTCTGCTAATGGTAATATTATCTTTCTTTCCCAAATTTTATTTTAATTGTATGTTGATGGTAGTTTGGGGGACTGGTCTTGTACCCAACAGTTGGTCTTATACCCAACAACTTTGTTGAACTTTGTCGTTTCGTTAATTTTTTTCAGCAACACCTGTTGAATATTTTTCCTGTGGGGGAAATAGTCTTCTATAAATGCTAAGAGTACTGTTTACTTTTTCTAATTCTTACCTTTATTTCCTTTTCTTATCTTATGGCATTGTCTGAGACTTTATCAGCACTGTGTTGAAGCATGTAGTCTTTTGTTTCCCTTCTCTTCATCGTTTAAAGGTTTATTGTCACTAATGACATAGAGCTTGGATTTCCACAATCACTTTTTCATATACATACATGACTGTAATTTTTCTCCTTTTACATACTCGTATTCAGATACATCATAGTTTGTGTTATTAGCTTTTCAATTCTAGATTGAAACCACCCAGGATAAATTATTATTCTTGTTTTATTGAGCTGCTGAATTGACCTGCTGACCGTATGCCAGCAGATGACTTTTTAAAAATTAACTTTTCTCGTTGACACATTGAAACTGTATACCATCGTGGTGTGCATGTTTTCATACGTGTGCACTGCGGAAGGGCTCAGTCAAGCTAGTTAAGATGTGTACTAACTCACATACTTCCTTTCTGACTGTGTTAAGAGCGTGAAATGGACTCGGCGGTTTTCGAGTATGTAGTCTTTGCTACGAACATAGTCACCACGTTGTTCGGTAGGTCTCTTGAATTCACTAGTCCTGTGTAACTCAAGTTTCGTGTCACTTGTCCAGCATGTCGCCCATCTCTCTACCACCCATCCCCCAGTAGCCACCATCCTGTTTTCTGGCTGGTGACTTTTCTTTCTTTGATCTGATTCCTCCCGTCTGGGGCACTAGCCCACTGGTGGTCACCATTCTGTAGCTTTGCTTTTCTTTCCACAGTCAACTACGATGGTGTTGCAAGACTTACCCTTCTGCACCTGCTTTGTAATGATGTGTTTATGGTATCAAACAAACTCAGCCAAAATGACAGAAGTTTAAACAAGAATCCACACATTCTCTGTTTCTTACTGCCATGGCCAGTCTGTCCTGCTCAGTGACTCCTCTCATGGGCCGTTTTCTTAGAAAATGCACACCAAAGGCCCAGTAGTGGCACATCAGTAAAGTGTACACCATTCTGCAAGGTGGATCCATGGGAAGGTTCCAGGTTCAAGGCCAGAGACCCCACCTGAGCACTCCAGGCACGAGCATGCCCACGGCCCAAGCTGGCTCAGGCTGGGATGGAGCGTGGTGCCAGGATCCTTCTCTCTCTCTCTCTCTCTCTCTCTCTCGTAGAAGGGAAAGAAGGAGGACAAGAGGAAGAAGAAGGTTTTAGAAAGAAAAAGGGAGGGAGGAAAGGAGGGAAAGGAAGGAAGGAAGGAAGGAGGGAAGGAAGGGAGCAGGGAGAACGAGAAGAGCAAACACAGCAGTGTGGGCTTCTTCCTAGCTGGCCGCAGTGTACCTGAGGGCTGCAGAGCCGGGGTTCCTCCGTGTGCACCATGGTGCTGCCGGGGCACGCTGCGGTTGGTCTTGGATGTGAGTGTAAAGGCTCAGCTGACTCACACCCGAGTGCTCGTGCTCGCCCTGTCCCCAGGCTGCTGCCTGTGCACGCCCACCCGCGTGGGCTCTGGCAGCACGTTGGACTGCAGCGCGGGCGTGTCAGGAAGGAGTGGTGTGGATGCCCATGGAGGTTAAGGGGTTTCCTGCCATGAAAATCTGAGTCCCTAAGCCCAGGGGCTCATGCTCGACTGCGAGCTGACATTGTAAATGCGTGCTGGTATTTTTACCAGCTCCTGGGAAAAATGCCCACAATGGTGGGACGTGCTGGGGTGGCGGGTCCTGAGAGCAGAGCCCCGTCCTCCTCTGCCCTCCCGGACCACCTCCTGGTCCATCGCTCTTTTGAAACGATGAGAAGTGACGTGGTTACCGGCCTCTGGGAAACCACTCTGAGGCTGTGTCCTGAGCCTTCATACTTCCTCGCTCGCCAACCTCCAGGCAGTCCCGGGACTCCGACCAGCTCCCCTCTGTGCTCCTGCCCGGTTCACACTTCCCCGTCGGCCGGATTGTGCCCTCTGCAAACCCGCCACACGCAGCCCTCCGTGTGACTCAGGCACCGCTCACAGCGTGTCTCACCGGAACCTGGCCATCGTCCACCCGAGCTCCTCCCGTTGCATTTTGGGGGGACTGTCACAAGTCTAGTTCAATCTTCATCCTACTTACAGGAAAACAGCACTGTAGATATATATATAACTACCGCCTACCCAGCCAGTCACTGAAAAGGGCTTCTTCAGGGCTCCGCCTTGGTGGCACTTTGGCAGCGCGATGGCTGCAGTGCTGGAAGCCGCAGGGAAGGTGGGGTGGCTCCTGGGTCGGCCTGAGGCCACCATCCTGGCTGACAGGAAGGCTGTGGGGGTGGGCACTTACCTTTTTCATGAAAGAAAGAGCGCTTTTAGAGAGAGCAGAGTGGAGGTGTGGTGGTGAAGGCCCCTGGGTCCCACGTGGCTGACTGCATGGTTCGTCTCAGACCCAGCGGCTTAGAAAAGACACGTGGGTGACCATCCCCCATGGGGGGCACTTTCTCACTTTGCTTCTTCCCTCTCTCTCTGTCTCTGTCTCTCCAGAGAGCGCACGTACTCTGTAGCAAATGATAACGAAGATTTAAGGAGAAGGCAGGCTGCCTTAGCGTGGTCAGTGGACGCACTCGGCAGAGGCTGGCGTGTAGCTGCGTTGGCCACCACGTGGGGAAGCTGGTACACAGCACACAGGTCAGACAGAGCTCGGAGGGCAGGCCCATCTGCTTTTATTGCCAGCGACATCTTGTTAAGGTAGACTGTTTTCTGGAAACCGTAGCTGTCCTCAAACCCCACACCCAGAGCTTGAGTATGAGAAACGTCGTTCGTGTAAAGCTGATCCGGTACAAACAGAGGCTGAGTCAGCCCCTCGCTGAGGTCTTCCGAGGACACAAGCACACAGCTCCCTAACTCGCTGCATGGTGACGCGGGGGAAAGGGTCACGCTCTCAGTGCCCTGTCACTTTCCCCTGGCCCACGCGTGTGCCCCCTGTATCCCGCATCAGCTCTTCCACTGGGATGCAGCGTGAGCTGCCCGAGGACACAGCCTTCCAGGGCAAAGCACTGGGCTTACCTGGGAGGGGAGGGACAGCCTCCGAGCACTGTAAGACGGTAAGATTTACTTCCCAGGGCGTGGGGAAGGTCCCAGGTTCAGGTCCCAGGGCCTCCCTGAGCCCACTGGGCACGCGTGTCTGTGATCCGAGCTGGCTGAGACGGGGCGATTGCCTCATGAGAGACTGTTTGGGGTTCCTATCTCTGTCTCTGTCTTGTAGAGGAAAGAGAGAGGAAGGAAGGAGAAAAAGACTTACTTCCCAGTGGACTGGTGCCACCAGGGCTAGGGTCCCCATTCTCTCGCCGCCTCCTGTGATCCTGGCCTTACAGGTGGCCATGGCAAAAGCTACTGTTCCCAAAAGGTTCTGCTGACGTGGACGTAGGTGTTGGTGTGCTCGCAGGACCGAGTAGACATTTTTGCCACATCTCATTTAACGTCGATGCAGGCAGACGCGAGGAGTGTTTTATCTTGGAAGTAAAGAGTAATAAACCTTGGTGTCTAATTTTCAGGGAAGTTATTCTACACATAGTCACTCATTGAGCAAGTTTCTGTGGAGATCCAAGATGTGTGCGCTTCTGTCCAAGATGGTGGAAATGGAGGTGCTGGGATAGGAATATGAGGGTGTCAGTGCTGGCTGAGGGAGTGTGAGGAGGTGGAGGGAGGTGGGGAGCGCCCCTTGTGAGTGAGTACAAGTCCAGGGTGCTGGGAATGCTCCGAGCAGAGAATGCCCTGCCACATTGCCGATGTGCTCAGGGAGCCTCACGTCACCTCACGTCACCTTACGTCTGCCGTCTTCCACTTCCCCCACAGTGGGCCGGGCGGGCAGTGGCAGCTGGACCCACACAGGGAGGGTGGGTTCTGGGCTCGCTTCCCAGCCCTTTGAGCACACCGTGTACACCTGCTCGCCTGTGACCTAGGCCCAGGGGGGAGACCCCAGCGTGAGGACCCTGTGTGGGGTGCCCGTCTCTGTCTGCGTGTCTCATGGGAGCAATAAATACTTTCAATGTGACACTAGAAAACGTGTCCTGTGGCACGTATACCAGCTCAGCCCTCTGTGTTGGCAAGACGTTTCGTACACGCGCGGGGTGAGGTTTCGTGCAAGCAGGGTGTGTGGTTTCTTACAGGCACAGGGTGTGTGGTTTCGTGGGCACAGGGTGTGTGGTTTCGTACGGGCACAGGGTGTGTGGTTTCGTAAGTGCACAGGGTGTGGTTTCGTGGGCACAGGGTGTGTGGTTTCTTACAGGCACAGGGTGTGTGGTTTCGTGGGCACAGGGTGTGTGGTTTTGTGGGCACAGGGTGTGGTTTCGTGGGCACAGGGTGTGTGGTTTCGTGGGCACAGGGTGTGTGGTTTCGTATGGGCACAGGGTGTGTGGTTTCGTACAGGCACAGGGTGTGTGGTTTCGTGGGCACAGGGTGTGTGGTTTCATGGGCACAGGGTGTGTGGTTTCGTACAGGCACAGGGTGTGTGGTTTCGTGGGCACAGGGTGTGTGGTTTTGTACGTGCACAGTCACTTTCAGTCTTAGCCACGGCTGGGATGACTCAAGGTGGTATATTTCATATTACCTTCATCACTAAAAAGGGCCATTTTTCTGGCCACACTTGTGTTAGGTCTTTTGTCCAATTTATTGTGTTGTTTGTCTTTCTACTGAGCTATGGGGGTTTGTAACATATGTATATATACATCATATGTTTATATATTATATATATGTATGTGTGTGTATACACATACACATTTATTTTTATTTATTTTTATTTTTTAGATTTTTGCCATAAGGGCGTGTGTGCTCGCCAGAGACAGACTGAGAGCCAGTGAGAGGGAAAGTGAGTAAAGCCCGCGGGGGTGGCCACGTCACAATCCCTCCTTCATCCTCCTGGGATTTGGGGCATGTGCAGACACGCTCCTGGCGTGGTTTTCAAGCCGCCAGGTCCAGGACTTGGATCATCGTCAGCCATGTGGGGGTGCAGTGCCTTAACCACCACACCACCTGCGACTCCATAGAATATGCTCTTTGCAAGTCCTTTGTCAGATATATGTAAACATTTCTTTCTAGCCTTGGTTTGCCTTGTTACCTTCTCCATGCTATCTTTTGAGGAGCAGAAAATTGTCATTTTGATAAGCTGAATTTGTCACTTTTTTTCCTTCCACACATCACATCTAAAACAATGTTCTGCCTGTCTCATTGTTATGAAGATACAAGGGCACTGGCTCCATAGTGTGGTGGCTAAGTGACCTGGATCCCACATGGTGGGCCACAGTTCAGATCCCAGACCTGAGACTTAAACATGCTGAGACGCATGGATGGATTGCAGTGTGACTAACCCCACGGGGTGCTGCTTTTCCCCCTTTCTCTGTCTCTTTTTCTCTCTAGTGAGTGCATGCTTCCTGCGGGGACTTCGAAAAGTGTATAGATGGGGGACCGACAGATGGCATAGCAGCTATGTCGCTGGACTCTCACATGGCTGACCACAGTTTGAGTCCCAGACCTGGTGGCTGGAAACATGCCAGGCACGTGTGCATGTGTGCCCAAGATTCTGGGAGAATGGACGGGATTGTGGTGTGGCCAACGCCCCTGGAGGGTGGTTTCTCAATTTATCTCTCACTGCCTCTGTCTCTCTTTCCAGTGAGCACACATGCCATAGGGCAAAAACCTCTCAAAAAAAAAAAAAAAATGTTGGTAGAGGGAGCCAGCAGGTGGCATGGTGGTCAAGGCACCAGACTCCCACATGGCTGATCGTAGTTCAAGTTCCAGACTTGGTAGCTTGAAAATCGTACTGGACATGTGTGCATGTGTGCCTAAAATCCTGAGAGGAGAGTTGAGAAGGGATTGCTGCATGGCCATTCCCCCCCCCCCGGGGCCAGTAAAGGCTCACTTTCCTTCTCTGCCTCTCTCCAGCGAGCTCACATATACTATGGCAAAAACCTGGAAAAAAAAGTTCATGGAGATCACAATCAAAACAAGAGTTTATTTTGGCCTGAAAAACATAATTGAAATACATAGTTTTCATAATATAAATTATCTATGAAATTTTGACAATTTCTCATACTTTTCAGTTTCCTTCTGTGTTGTAACTTTTTTGTTTTGGTTGATGGTCAAAGGCAGGTTTTGCATCTAGTGTGAATTTTGGGTTCAAACTCAAATAATAACAAGTTGTTTCCACGCCACTTTAGAGCACGGTCCTGTCCCCTCTGCAGCTTTGTTGAGCTGGTCTGACCACACGTGAGGTCCCTTTCGGGATTCCCGACCATCCCCTTCTGCCAGTCTGGACGTCCCAGTCCTACACTGTCTCGGCAGTTGTAAATAGCAAGTCTTATACTCGGGGGGTAAAAATCTTCCATCTCTTTTTTTGTTTTTAGAGATTTTTGCTAGAGGGCACATGCACTCGCTGAGGAGACAGAGTCACAGAAGGCAAGGAGTCACCCCCCGGGGGGATGGGCACACCGCAGTCCCTTCTCCTCCATTCTCCTCTCGGGATTTTGGGCACGCACGCACACGCGCCCAGCGTGAGTTTAAGCCACCGGGTCTGGGATTCATACCACGGTCGACTACGATGTAACCATCGTGCCGTCTGCTGGTCCTGACCACTGTCCTTTCGTCTATTCTGATACCTTTATATTTGTATATAAAGGCAGTTATCAATTTTGATAAAGTGCTTACTGGGAATTGTTTTTAACTTACGATTTTAAAATAATTTCAAACTGACAAAAAATTTACGAGAACAGTACATTGAAATCCTACATGATTTTTGCCCGTGAATGCTAGTTTTTATCATTTTACTATATTTGACTTCTCTTTCCTTCTATGTATATTTCTAATTATTGGATTGTCAGAAAAGTCATGAGGCATTTTGCATAGAAAAACAGAGAGAAATACGTCATGACTTTTTTGACAACCTAATATTTTTTCTTAACAATCTGAGAGTCCACTGCATGTATTCCTTAATGATCCCAACGTGGACTGGCTAAGACCAGGGACCTTTCCTCATCTAACAGTAGCTTCAGTGTCTTTGAGCTGACATTCTTTTTTTAAAAAAAAGAATTATTTTATTTAACTTTATTTATTTGATCGAGAGAAAGTGAGAAAGCAAGCTGCCAGGTCCGGGACTTGAACTGTGATTAGCCATGTGGGAGTCCAGCACCCTTAACCACCATGCCACCTGCCAGCCCCGAGCTGATATTCTTATTCTACTTTTTGAAAACTATCTCACCAATACTCTTTAAATGCTTTTCTTGTCCAGGATTGTAATCACAGTGGGCTAGTCTCCTTTAGTCTGGAACAGTTTCTTCATCTTTTGTGACATTGAAATGTTTCTTCAATTTATAGCAGTTGTATAGAGTGTCTCTAAGTACATCATTATATCACATTTTTGTATTTTTAATCAAAATAATACGTAATTTAATCCTTTTTAGGGTGTCATTTCATCTAGAAGTATATGATGCCCACCACCTCCTGTCAGTGATGTTAATTTTACTTGGCGTTAAAACCTATTTTCTCATTCAATAGTTGTTTTTCCTTTTGTAATTGAAATTAATGTGTGGAGAAATCCTACTAGCATCTGGAATGGGATGTTATTGCACTTCAGGAGAATTGTCATCCGAACATGATGTTGAGTGTTCCAGTCTATGAATATGGTATGTATTTTCATCTATACTTAGGGTTTTTTTCCTTTTTTTTCCTTTTTCTTTAGTGTTTTGAAGTTGCAAGTGTCAAGGTCTCTCTCGCTCTCTCTTTTTTTTTTTTTTTTTTTGAGAGAGAGAGCTTTTTGCTGCAGGGTATATGCTCTTGCTGGAAAAACAGACAGAAATCAAGAAATTGCTGTAACTACATATTGTTTGTAATTTTTCACTTGCTAATTATTTGTTGATCACATATAGAAATAAAGTTGATGTTTGTGTCCCTTATCCCTGGGCCTTGTGAGATTCACATTAGGTCTAGCAGTTTTTAAATATATTTCTTAGGATTTTCTATGTAAATTATGATATTGTCTGTTAATAAAGGTAGTTGTATTTCTTTCTTTCTCACTGTATCCCATCTGTCCATCTGTCTGTCTGTCTGTGCTTTTCCTTCCTGTAATGGTGAGACTCTCTGTAATGTTGGCTAGAAATGGTAGGAGTAGACTTTATTTCCATTTTTAGAGGGAAAAGGTTCCTTATTTCACCATTAATAGGATGGTCGTGGTAGGCTTCTCATAGACATCCTTGTACTAGACTTGAAAGTTCTTTCATCCGTGTCTTAGTTTCATAATGAGTGAACGTTGGCTTTGGTCAGCTGCCTCTTCTATACCAGCTGAGGTGACTGTGCTTTCTCTCTGTCTTCGGTGACAGAGGAATGTTGAGGCGACCTTGTATTCCTGGGCTATGCCGTTTGGTCCATGACGCTTTGCACTAATACTGCCTGTGCTTCCGTGTCCTGCTGGACCCACTTGTTTCAGGAAGATCCTGCCCTTGATCAGGAGACGAGCTGGTCTGTAACGGTCTCCCGGTGTCCCTGTTCGAAGCATGTGTTCGAGTATGTTGGCCTTATAAAATAAACGAGGAGGTGTTCTTTGCTCTCGTTTTCTTTAACAGTTTGCTTGACAGAATTCACAATTCCTATTATTTGGATTGCAGTTTGTGTGTGCGTGTGTGTGTGTGTGTGTGTGTGTGTGTGTGTGTGTGTTTCACTATAGGGCGCATGCGCTTACCAGAAAGAGAGAGACAGACAGAAAGCGAGAAATCACCCCCCAGGGGGGATGGCCACACTGCAATCCCTTCTTCTCCCGGGATCTTGGGCACACACACACACACACACACACACACACATGCCCAGCATGAATTTAAACCACCGGGTCCGGGACTTGAACTGTGGTCGACTACTTGGGAGTCCAGCGACATAGCCATTATGCCAACTGCTGGTCCCTGGGTTGCAGTTTTAATTGTGGGAAGGTTCTTCCTTAAAAGATTCAGGGGTATTTTGAGTATTTTAAATGTTCATTTCCACTTATTTTTGTGTTTTTCAAGGGATTTGTACTTTTTTTTTTGACTCATTGGACCTATTTTCACATATTCATTCATGTTATTTCTTATTGTTTGTGGGATCTTTGACAATGTCTCTGTGCATTCCTGTGCTGGTAATGCATGTTTTCTCTTCTGTTTTACTCAGTTTTTCTAAATTGATTTTTCTTATTGTTTGTTTTCTTTTTTTTAACGACATTTTTTGGGGGGACCAGCAGTTGGCGTAATGGCTATGTCGCTGGACTCCCATGTAGTTGACTGCAGTTCGAGTCCCGGACCCGGTGGCTTAAACTCACGCCAGGCGTGTGTGTGTGTGTGTGCCCAAGATCCTGAGAGAAGAATGGAGGAGAAGGGATTGTGGTGTGGCCATCCCCCCTGGGGGGTGATTTCTCGCTTTCTGTCTCTCTGTCTCTTTCTGGCGAGGGCAAGCACCCTATAGCAAAAACCTCTCCAAAAAAAAAAAAAGAGTTTTAAAGAATTATTTTATTTACCTTTAGTTACTGTTTTTTGTTTTGTTTTTGTTTGTTGTTGTTGTTATTGTTGTTGTTTCCAATTTGACCAGAGAGAGAGGAGGAAAGTGAGAAAACAAGCCACCAAGTCCAAGACTTGCACCACAGTCAGCCAGGTGGGAGTTCGGTGCCGCTAACCACCACACCACCTGCCGGCCCCTTACTGTGTGTTTTATAGCTTGCTGATTTGTACTTAACTTCAGCACTCTCTCTTAGTTACTTCAGGTTTGGTTTGCCCTATTTCTAACTTCTTAAAGTGTACACATTATCTAACTTAAGCTTTTATAAACTCTAAGTTTCTCTCTAATAATAGCTTTTAGCTGCACTCCACGAATTTTTGATGCCCTGCATGTTCCATTTTTCCATTTTGTATTTTTATATTTAATTTAAAGTACTATTTAATTTTCCTTGCATTTTTTTTCCTAGGGCTTGTAGGGTATTCAGAAGTATGCTGTTTAATTTTCAAATATGTGGGGAGTTTCTGAAGATCATTTTCTTCTTAAGAGGTGGGGTCTCGCTATGTTGTCTAGACTGGCCTTGAACTCATGATCCTCCTGAGGAGGCGAGATTACAGGCATGTGCCACTGCATCTGGTCTTCTAAATAGCTTTTCGTTATGTATTTCTAATTCAAATCCGTGTGATCAGAAATTCATGTTTGTTTGTTTGTTTTTGCTATAGGGTGTGTGCTCTCATGAGAGAGAGAGAAAGCGAGAAATCACCCCCCAGGGCAATGGCCGTGCTGCAGTCCCTTCTCCATTCTCCTCTGGGGATCTTGGGCACGCACGCACACGCACGTGCCCCACGTGAGTTTCAAGCTGCCAGGTCTGGAACTTGAACTGAGGTTGGCCGCATGGGAGTTCAGCACCTTTACCACTATGCCACCTGCTGGCCATTTGCGGTAGGGCATGCACGCTAGCTGGAGAGACAGAGTGAGAGAGAGAGAAAGTGAGAAAGCACCCCTGGGGTGTGAGGGAGGACCATGCTGTAACCCCTTGTCTTCTGCTCTGCTGTCAGGATTTCGAGCAGCACGCACACACGCCTGGCATGGTTTTCAAGCCCCAGGTCCAGGACGCAAACCACGTGGTGGGCCAAGTGGGTCTAGCTGCCGTAACCACCCTGCCGCCTGGCTGGCTCTGGCTTTGACTCTCAAGTATCGGGACTGATTTTTACCGGCAGGCGTCAGGGCGACCGTCCCACGTGCGCTGGGAGAATGCGTATTCTGTCCTCGTTGGGCATGTTGTCCTACGCATGTCCCTCAGGTCAGGGCAGTGGTTCGTGTCTGTCAGCTCCTCCCTTTCTTTGCCAATTTTTGTCTGGTTGCAGTGGTTGCTAGAGCATGGGTATTAAAGCTTGCAACTATTATTGTGGGTTTTTCTATTTTATTGTGTGTCTGTTTTTGTTCGTGAATTTTGACGCTCTGACATTGAGAATATGCGTGTTTATGTCTTCCCCACGAACGAATCTTTATTTGAAAGGAGTTTGCTGAGTCTGCCGTTTCCGGTTGACAGTTCGTTTTCACTACTAGCACTTTCGAGTTGTCAGTCCCCTTGTCTTTCGCCTGATTTCTGAAGGAGGTCAGCCCCATACGCCACGGCCCCTTTCCCTTCGCCCTCGGTCTCCGGCAGAGTGGCTGTGATACGCACAGGTGTGACTGCCTGTTTGTACTGTTGGGTGTACTCTTTGGGTTTCCCCTTGTCAGCATGTTACTGTCGTTTAAATCAGATTTGGAAACATTTAGGCCTCTATTCAGACATGTTCTCCGATCGCTCTTCTCATGTGATCTTGGTTGCCCACAGGCTAGATACCTTCTCCCTGCCCCGCTTCCTCCCAGCATGTCACTGAGGCTCCGATTACTTTCTGTACATTTTTCTTGTCTCTGTTTGCTTCAATTTAGAAATTTCCTGTTGACCTGTTTTTAAGGTCATTTACTTTTTTCTTCTGTCTTACAATCTGTTGCAAATACCATCCAATGATATTTTATTGTAAATATTGTATGTTTCGGTCCTAGGCGTTCCATGTGGTTCTTCTTTTATGTATTTCATCAGTCCCGAGACCCTCTCATGTCCTTGTTATAACTTCTGAGTCAGACTTCTAAGCCGTCTTGGAGTCGTCTCCCTCTCCCTCTCCCTCCCTCTCTCCCTCCCTCTCTCCCTCCCTCTCTCTCTCTCTCTTTCTTCCCTCTGGCATTAACAACAACAAAAAATATGGTATCCCAGGAACATGAACCCCCCCTCCCGCTCTGTCTCTCCCCCCCCCTCTCTCTCTCTCTCTCTCTCCCTCCCTCTTCCTCTCTCTCCCTCCCTCTCTCCCTTTCTGGTTGTAAGTGCATTTATTTTATTCATGATAGAAAGCATGTGTGCACAGAGATGGAGGGGGCACCCTCAGCAGGGTCTTCCTATTCCGTAGCCACCTCTCCCCGGCCCACCAGCGCCTCCAGGCCTGGGGCACACGTGCACACGTCTGGTGTGTTTGCAGGCCAGCCTTGGGGGTCCCAGCCCGCCAGCCGTGCAGCTGCCCGCACTGCAGCTCAGCTCGCCCCCAGCTGCACTACCAGCCTGGGCCATGAGTCTGTTTCTTTTGACCATGTTTTTATTTCCTATTTCTTTTCATGGCCTGTGATTTTTATTATGAACAGGACATGGTGGCTTGAGACTCGATAGGCCATCTTTCTGTGAAGAGTGCTGGGTTTTGGTGAAGTCGGGCATTAAGTCACCTTAAGCTTTTGCGGTTCTAGCTCTTGGCCTTGTTAACGTGACTGCATTGCTCCTTGTCCTCTTGCTCAGCTTCCCACTAAATCGAGGACTTAGTTTCCGTTGCGTCATTCAAACAGGCAGGCCCGGTAATTACAGACAGACGCTCTCCTAAAAACAGTTACAAAGTAGTTTTACTACATTTTTTTTGAGAGTTTTTTTTGCTATAGGGCACGTGCACTCGCCAGACAGAGACAGAGAGACAGAAAGCTGTGTGCACAGAGATGGAGGGGGCACCCTCAGCAGGGTCTTCCTATTCCGTAGCCACCTCTCCCCGGCCCACCAGCGCCTCCAGGCCTGGGGCACACGTGCACACGTCTGGTGTGTTTGCAGGCCAGCCTTGGGGGTCCCAGCCCGCCAGCCGTGCAGCTGCCCGCACTGCAGCTCAGCTCGCCCCCAGCTGCACTACCAGCCTGGGCCATGAGTCTGTTTCTTTTGACCATGTTTTTATTTCCTATTTCTTTTCATGGCCTGTGATTTTTATTATGAACAGGACATGGTGGCTTGAGACTCGATAGGCCATCTTTCTGTGAAGAGTGCTGGGTTTTGGTGAAGTCGGGCATTAAGTCACCTTAAGCTTTTGCGGTTCTAGCTCTTGGCCTTGTTAACGTGACTGCATTGCTCCTTGTCCTCTTGCTCAGCTTCCCACTAAATCGAGGACTTAGTTTCCGTTGCGTCATTCAAACAGGCAGGCCCGGTAATTACAGACAGACGCTCTCCTAAAAACAGTTACAAAGTAGTTTTACTACATTTTTTTTGAGAGTTTTTTTTGCTATAGGGCACGTGCACTCGCCAGACAGAGACAGAGAGACAGAAAGCGAGAAATCACCCCCCAGGGGGGAGGGCCACGCCACAATCCCTTCTCCTTCCTTCCTCCGCTCCTCTCCTGCACCTTCTCGGTGTAGACCTTTCTCCTCCGTGTCAGCAGGCCTGCGGTCAGCGCTGCTGCGCGGGAGGGCATGAGATTCTCCAGCTGAATTTCCATAATGTTGACGTTCTATCACTCATGGAAATGCACACGATTAAGACATTATGTATACGTTTCACACTTTTTGTACCAAAATAAACATGCAGTTTAATACCATTTTCTCAGAAGCCTTCAAGTGCGCTTGTAAGCACACGTTACAGGTGCCACATTCTGTCTCCGCGCTTTCCTTAGGCCTCCAAGGACCCGTCCTGCAGACTTCCCCAGCTCTGTTCCTTTTCAGAGGTTCTAGACTATCCTATGGAAAGTTAGAATAGTGTGTTTGAAAGTAAAAAGTTAATTCCAGGCCAGCCCATGGCCTGGAGATTACAGTGGCTGGGTCTCACATGACTGACCTGGTGGTTCAAGGCCTGGACCTGGTGCCTTGAGAAACATGCCAGGAACACGTGCATGTGTGCCTAAAATTCTCAGAGGAGAGGTGGAGGAGAAGGGATTGCAGTACGACGGTGCCCCACGCTGTGTGAGGCGTAATTTCTTGCTTTTCTCTGTCTCGCGCCCTCTGGCAAACTTAAAAAACAAACAAACAAAACCAACGCTGTTCCTACTTGTTTTCTCAAAATTCAAAAAGCCTGAAGGAAGTCATTTTCCAGTGCTTCTGTTGGGTTTTGGACGGCCTCTGCATTCAGGCTGGGAGCCCGGTGAGTGAGCGTGGTGGGGCAGGGTGCGCGGCCCCTCGTTTCCGCCCTTGCTGTCTCCTGTGAGTGCCCGCAGCGAATGCTTTTCCTCTCATGCTGCCCTGACTTCGTTTTGAATCCAGGCGTCGCACCCGTACTCAACAGCCATGAGCCCGCGTGGATACAACGCCCAGGTCCACTGTGCTCCCACATGGCTCAAGCTGGTGGCCAGAGACCAGAGCTCAGAAGCGTTCCTCTGCCCAGTAGACTGGGCCGCCCACTTCCCTGCTCCCCTGAAACATTCCAGCGTCTGCCCGTCCTGGCTCATGACCTGGGGTGAAGGACCACCCTGCTGCTTCGTGCCCTCCTGCCCAGGATCTCTCAGTGTGGTTCTCTGAACTGTCTCCTCTCGGGGTGGTGTGTTAGTTTGTACCTTCCACCTGGAGAACCGGGGCTCCTCACACTCGGGGAACACAAGACCAGGCTAGCAGCCCCAGAGCGGTGGTCAGGAGCAGAGTCACAGGCCGCCGGCCAGGGTGCCAGTCTCCCTGCACAGGGACTGGGTGGTCGGAGCTTGGACCACGGCATTCGGCCCCATGCCAGGAGAGAGCAGCATCCTGGGAAGGCCATCTGGGCACCCCACGCCCAGCTCCCCTCGTCCCCTGTGAAGGCAGGCTGCTCCCTGCTCTGGTCCCCCCCACGCTGCGTCTGGCCAGCGGCCAGGGAGCCTCAGCCAGGGTCGTGGCTTCCTGCTCCTGGATTCTGGCAGAACAGAAATTGCTCTCCTGGGGCCATCCCCAGGGACTGAGCTGAACGTCATACCTGGGTATTCGTCCAACCACTCTCATCTCAGTGATTTTCCCGGCATAGCGGGCAGGCACCCTCAGCCCAGCTGCGAACAGGACCGGGTCCTGCACACTGGGCAGTGGGGCTGCCACTTACATTGGCGTCCTTGGCCGGTGTCCAGTGGGCAGTCGGCTGCAGCTCACGGAGAGCGGGAGAGGGGTGCCCGGTGGGCTCTGCTGCTCACACGCACGCTTGCTCACTCAAACCACGTCCACAGGCCCTGAGCCCCAAGTCATGGCCCACGAGCCCGAGAGGACAGTCCTCTTGCTGACATAGCAGCGTCTTTAGACTATTTCTGGCTCTTTGCTTCAGGAAAGGGCCTTTCTTCAGGAGCGTATGGTGGAGGGAGGAGGCAGCTGCAGGGAGAGGGTCCCTCCGGGTGCCCTGGTCCCCACAGCTGGGCTGTGTTGGCAGGGTTTGCCGTGGTGCCCGACGTACCTCCAGGCTGAGGAAGGCCTGGTCGGCGTGTGGAGTTCGTTGTCTGCGCGGTAGGCAGACACGTCCCACGCCCGTACGCATCCCGTGACTGCGCCGTTGTCGCCGTTCACTGGCCTCCCCTTGGTCCATACGCCCTTAAAGATGCTAACTTTAAAAATTGACAGACTTCGCGGCTTTTTTTAAGGTTTTTGCCATAGGAGACAGGCGCTCACCTGAGAGAGACAGAAACAGTGGGTGGGCACGTGAGAAGTCACCCCCGCCTTCTCCTCCTGGGCTTGATTTGTAAGCTGCTGGGTCTGGGGCTCAAACCGCAGTCCACCACGTGAGAGTCCAGCACCTTAACCACCATGCCGCCCGCTGGACCCGAGCAGCCTTTACTTTTCAGAGCAGTTTCAGGTTCACAGGAAAACAGGACAGCAAGCAGAGGATTCCCAGGCCACGCCTGCTGCCCCCGGCCATGGCCCGGTTCAGAACAGCCTGTCTGTGCCCGCTCCCACTGGTACGCCATGTTGACACCGTCGAGGATTGGCGGCAGGGGTCACAGTGGCCATGGCCCGGTTCAGAACAGCCCCTGTCTGTGCCCACTCCCACTGGTACGCCATGTTGACACCGTCGAGGATTGGCGGCAGAGCG
>NW_006201036.1:1491234-1495743 GCF_000334495.1 Tupaia belangeri chinensis | reverse complement strand
TCACCCTGCGTCTGGCCAGCGGCCAGGGAGCCTCAGCCAGGGTCGTGGCTTCCTGCTCCTGGATTCTGGCAGAACAGAAATTGCTCTCCTGGGGCCATCCCCAGGGACTGAGCTGAACGTCATACCTGGGTATTCGTCCAACCACTCTCATCTCAGTGATTTTCCCGGCATAGCGGGCAGGCACCCTCAGCCCAGCTGCGAACAGGACCGGGTCCTGCACACTGGGCAGTGGGGCTGCCACTTACATTGGCGTCCTTGGCCGGTGTCCAGTGGGCAGTCGGCTGCAGCTCACGGAGAGCGGGAGAGGGGTGCCCGGTGGGCTCTGCTGCTCACACGCACGCTTGCTCACTCAAACCACGTCCACAGGCCCTGAGCCCCAAGTCATGGCCCACGAGCCCGAGAGGACAGTCCTCTTGCTGACATAGCAGCGTCTTTAGACTATTTCTGGCTCTTTGCTTCAGGAAAGGGCCTTTCTTCAGGAGCGTATGGTGGAGGGAGGAGGCAGCTGCAGGGAGAGGGTCCCTCCGGGTGCCCTGGTCCCCACAGCTGGGCTGTGTTGGCAGGGTTTGCCGTGGTGCCCGACGTACCTCCAGGCTGAGGAAGGCCTGGTCGGCGTGTGGAGTTCGTTGTCTGCGCGGTAGGCAGACACGTCCCACGCCCGTACGCATCCCGTGACTGCGCCGTTGTCGCCGTTCACTGGCCTCCCCTTGGTCCATACGCCCTTAAAGATGCTAACTTTAAAAATTGACAGACTTCGCGGCTTTTTTTAAGGTTTTTGCCATAGGAGACAGGCGCTCACCTGAGAGAGACAGAAACAGTGGGTGGGCACGTGAGAAGTCACCCCCGCCTTCTCCTCCTGGGCTTGATTTGTAAGCTGCTGGGTCTGGGGCTCAAACCGCAGTCCACCACGTGAGAGTCCAGCACCTTAACCACCATGCCGCCCGCTGGACCCGAGCAGCCTTTACTTTTCAGAGCAGTTTCAGGTTCACAGGAAAACAGGACAGCAAGCAGAGGATTCCCAGGCCACGCCTGCTGCCCCCGGCCATGGCCCGGTTCAGAACAGCCTGTCTGTGCCCGCTCCCACTGGTACGCCATGTTGACACCGTCGAGGATTGGCGGCAGGGGTCACAGTGGCCATGGCCCGGTTCAGAACAGCCTGTCTGTGCCCGCTCCCACTGGCATGCCACCTTGACACCATCGAGTGGGGTCGGGGTCACAGGGGGGTCCCTCTGCATTTCAGCTCCTCCGCGTGGTGACTGTGCGGCGAGGCCTGTGGCTGCCGTGCAGCCTTGGCAGAGTGGTCTCGCCGCCCTAACGGTTCTCTGCTCCTCCTGCCCCCTCCCTCCGTCCCTGGCAACCACTGATGGCTTCACTGTCCCCGAATTCCCCTCTGGGTTCCAGCGGGTGGGACTGGCACAGTGTGGAGCCCCGTCAGTGGTCTCTTACCTAGTTAGTGGTGAGCACTCGCTTCCCTCCCTGCTTCTTCATGGCTTCATAGCTCACTTCTTTATTGCACTGGATAGTCGGAGAGGTCTTCAGAAAGTCCGCGAAGAGTGTGATGGTGTAAATGCTTGCATTTCACAGTTTTGCACCAGAAGAAATTCGTACTTTTAATTCTGTTTTTCGAACTGCCGGAGGGCTCGTGTGATCCCCGGAGAGCACTGAGGGTGGGGT
Organism: Tupaia belangeri chinensis; assembly: GCF_000334495.1. Taxonomy (NCBI): domain Eukaryota; kingdom Metazoa; phylum Chordata; class Mammalia; order Scandentia; family Tupaiidae; genus Tupaia; species Tupaia belangeri. Next base: position 1,494,069 of record NW_006201036.1, on the reverse strand, counting down.
CCCACTGCGGGCCCACCCCTGCACCTCTCTCCACGCTCTTGGGATCTGGCATACCTGCATGTGCTGGCATGGCCTTCAGCCCACCAGGGCTGGGATTTGAACCATGGTCAGCCCTGCAGGATCTGGTGTCCTTTAGACAGCGCTTGACCACTGCATTGCCAAACCAGCTCTAATTCCATTTTTACATTAACTTTTTCTTTTTTTAAGAGATTTTTGCTATAGGGTGGGCATGTGCATCACTGGAGAGCTAGAAAGTGAGAAATCACTTCCCAAGGGGCGTGGCCACACTACAGTCCCTTCTCCATTCTCTTGTCAGGATTTTGGGCACAGAGATACATGCAACAGGCATGAGTTTCCAGCCGCTGGGTCCAAGATTCGAACTGCAGTTGGCCATGTGGGGGTCCAGTGCCTTAACGCCCCCTCCATGCACTTTGTGAAGTCCCCTCGTTCTCCACTGTCTCGGTGTACCACAGTTGTTTACCGTTCCCCACAGAGGGACACCCTGCTTGCTCCCCAGGCGGGTGGTTAGGAACAGCACCACCGGAGGAGCGTCTGCGTCAGGCCAGCCTGGGTGGCTGCGCCGTGCCCCGCGGTGCTGAGCCAGCATGGGCAGGCCCTGGGTCTGTGTGTCGGGTCTCCCTGTACTCTGATGTGGCTAGCTGAGGCTGGAGGACTCCTTGGCTCGAGGGTCCCAGTGGGGCACCTGTCTCTCATGGGAGACGTTTTAGAGATGTATTTATGTGCAGGTTTCTCTGTGGACTGGAGTTTCCAGCCTCTCTGGATGAATGCCAGTTCACCGGACTGCCAGACTCTTAAGATGCCGAGTTACGAAAGCGTCGCGGGGCACCCAGCCCCTCCCTGTGTCCTGACGCCTGTGTCTTCCCCAGGGACGACGACCACGAGGACGGGTTCTGCCAGCCCTACCGGGGCATCGCCTGCGCCCGCTTCATCGGGAACCGCACCATCTACGTGGACTCTCTGCAGATGCAGGGAGAGATCGAGAACCGCATCACGGGTAGGAGCCGCAGCCCTTTCTCTCGCGACGCCGGGCACGATGCAGCCCCAGACGCAGCCCCAGACGCAGCCCTCACCAGCTGGGGTTCCAGCACGTTCCTCCTCTCTCTCTCTCGCAGTAGGAAGTTGGGAGGTTTGTAGAAGCAAACGCAGGTGCTGACGTGACCGCCCACGCCCGTGTGGGAAGTGGCAGGACCACGTGTTCAGGCCCTGCTCCTGCACTCGGGCCGCTGCTGGCCCGAAGCCCCAGCCTGGCCACGGCACTGCCAGGCACCTGTCACTGGCGGGCTCCTGTCACTGGCTAGTTGCTCTTGGGCCCATTTCTATAATGGGTCGTCGTACGGGTTTCATGTGGACTTCTCCAGTGTGCAGTCTCAGAAAACCACTTTACACACAGGTCCGGGAAGGACCCAGTGCCTGTCACACAGCAGACCCCAAAGTGCAAACTGGGCGCCGCCTCCAGCTGCTCTGGGAGTAAATGGGAGGCGGCAGCGCCACCTGCTGACCACAGCTGGCAGGGCAGGCACAAGTCCTGGGTGGAGCAGGGGTGCTCCTCGCCTGGCAGAGACCAGCGGAACAGGTGCCGGGCCCGGCCGGCCGGGCCCCGTCTGGTACAGCACCTTCTCCCCTGCCGTGGTCTGGCCAGCACAGGCATCCCCTTTCTGGACACACTGTCCTTGCGTCTTTTGGGTTCCCCGCCTGACCTGGGTGCTGGGGAGACCCAGGCCCGGGGCATGCCGCTTGTCCTGCCCTGTGTCTGCACCCCCGTGCCTGCACCCCCGTGCCTGCAGAGCCCCACCCTCGGCAGCCGAGGGAGTGCTTTCGGGTCTGGGATCTGGTCCGGGCAGGGAAGAAGCACCTGCCTGAGGGAGAGTTCGGGCTGTTCCCTTCTTTCTTGTTCTGCTTCTGACTTGGAAGTGAAGCCTGAGGACCAGGGACCTGTGTCCACTGCGAGCCGCGTCAGCTGGTGGGCAGGGCACTTGAGAGCCGTGCAGGGTGAGGGTGGGGGCTGAGGACAGCTCCTCCGCTCCCTGCGGGCTCCTTGGACCACCAGGGTGATAGGGTTGGAGTGCTGGGTCTGGGGGTCCAGAGTGCGCGGAGGGGGTCCAGAGTGCGCGGAGGGGACACGGAGCAGCAGACGGATTGTCTGGAGGCCCAGAGTTGGGGTCCGAGGTGTCCGAGCAGGGATCCAGGTGGGAGACAGGGCCAGAGTGGAAGGTCAGCAGAGGAGAGGGACCAGGGTCAGGGCTACAAGTTGGGGGCCCGGGGTGAGAGGTTGGGGGCTGGGGGCAGGCGTGCCAAGGTGTCCCTGGTTGGGGGTGAGGGCTGGCTGGGGTGGCTCGGGGGCTCAGAGTGGGGGGTCCTGCGTGGGGTGGAGCAGGGTAGTGGGGGTTCAAGGAGGGCTATCAAGTGTCCTGGTTGGGGAGGGCATGGGGCCACCGGGCGGGCTTTGGGTGGGGCGCAGGGCAGTGGCTGGGCGTGTAGGCCGGGGCACTAACACGGCTCTCTGTGTCGCAGCGGCCTTCACCATGATCGGCACCTCCACGCACCTGTCGGATCAGTGCTCGCAGTTCGCCATCCCGTCCTTCTGCCACTTCGTGTTCCCACTGTGTGACGCGCGCTCCCGGGCGCCCAAGCCGCGCGAGCTGTGCCGGGACGAGTGCGAGGTGCTGGAGAGCGAGCTGTGCCGCCAGGAGTACAGCATCGCGCGCTCCAACCCGCTCATCCTCATGCGCCTGCAGCTGCCCAAGTGCGAGGCGCTGCCCATGCCCGAGAGCCCGGACGCCGCCAACTGCATGCGCCTCGGCCTCCCGGCCGCGC
>NW_006201036.1:1485287-1490776 GCF_000334495.1 Tupaia belangeri chinensis | reverse complement strand
GGGGGGGAGGGGGGAAGGGGCAGGCGTTTGAGGAGCGGGGATTTTGTAGTCATCAGGCCCTGCAGGCCTGGCAACCTGAGGTCAGGGCTCCACCTCCTTGAGCCTGGGGTCTCCGGGCTCTAACTGGGAGGGGCTGGAGTTGTTGAGCAAAGGCTGCAGGGAGCACTGGAGGAGCGAGGCCCAGCTCCCAGACCCACCAGGGACCCAGCAAACACTGGGGCTTTGGGAATCCCGGGCCCTCAGCTCCCACCCCAGTCCTCTGGAATCTCAGCTTCCCCTCCCCCAGGGTCCTTGCCCAGGAGGACGTGTGTCCGTCAGGCTCCCCAGACGAGGAGGTCCCCCATCTTTCCAGGCACCTTTCCACAGATCCCCGAAGAGGTGTTGGGGGCATTTGAGCTTTACAGGCCTAAGGCCTGGGGGTGGCCTGTTTGATCGCCCCAAAGGAAAGAAGAACTCCCCACCTCCCTGCTTCCTGGGAGCAGAGCGCCCCTGCTCTGGAGGCTTAGGAAGCCCCGGGTCCGGAGCCCTGACAGGGATGGCCACAGCCAGTGAGGGCAGGTGCAGGAGTGGGTATCCTTCTAAGTTTCTAGGGGTGAGACTGGGGAGGTGCACCTTCCCCGGGGCTCCTGGGCTACGTCTAGCTTCTTCATTTGGTCTGGGGGTTGTAGGAGAAGACAGGCCCCTTAGCAGAGCAGTCAGGGCCTGGCATGCAGGCCTACTGTCTGTGGAGACCCTGCTGCTGGGCCAGTAGCTGCAGCCCTAGCCAGAGTGCTCGCATGTCCATGTGCCAGTCCATGGGGCCCACAGCGGTGCTAGCCCTGTGCTGTTGGAACAGAAATGAAAAGGGTCACGGCGAGGAGAGGCCTTGGGCGGCCGGCCCACAGGAAATGCTGTGTGAACATGGCACGGAGGCAGGGGCAGCCGGCTCCTCTGGGGAGGACGCATAGCGCTCTGCATGGCTGCTCCTGCCCGCCACTGCGAGGGCGGCCTCCCAGCTCACGGCGGGCGGGGCTCTGCCCTTTCTGCTGCTCTGTTCGATCTTGTTTCTGGCTGGGTCAGGGGTTGGGGAGCAGCGGAGCAGGGGTGCCTGGTGGGTTCCAAGGAGGCTTCAGGGCCGTGGCTGACTTCTGGTGGGGATGCTCCCCACCTACGGGGTCTTTGGAAATGGATGGGGAGTGCATGTGATGGGTAAGCCACACATGGTTCCAGCATATTTTGCATGAAAATCAGCTTGCGTTTAATCTTATTTTTCCCCGGACTTTTTGAAGTCCCCGTGTATGTCCCCGGTTGCCCTGAACTTAATTCGTGGTTTTGGGACTTCATTAAGTCATTACTCATAATGCGCTTTTCTTGGAAGTTCCATGAAACCCTCTGGTCTTCCGAAACTCCACTTCGGGTACTCGGGGCAAAGTGGTTCTGCTCTTTCTGAAGTCGTGGGAGGAGGGTGCGCTGTGTCCCTGAGGAGGGCCCTGCCTGGACATCCCTCCTCCTGACCCGTGCCCTCTTCAGACCACCAGTGCTACAACGGCTCGGGCGCAGACTACAGAGGGACCGTGAGCACCACCAAGTCAGGGCACCAGTGCCAGCCGTGGGCCCTGCAGCACCCCCACAGCCACCACCTGTCCAGCGCAGACTTCCCCGAGCTCGGAGGGGGGCACGCCTACTGCCGGAACCCCGGCGGCCAGATGGAAGGCCCGTGGTGCTTCACGCAGAATGCGAACGTGCGCGTGGAACTGTGTGCCGTGCCCGCCTGCAGTACGTACTCCCTCTCTTGTGAAGTGTTTGTTGGGTGTGGCTGTGTCGGAGCCTTCTGTGTTGAGCAGCGCTGGGAGCCGGGGCCCTGGGGGTGCCTCGGTCTCGTGGGGCCTGGTTATGACAGTACTGTCTGGTCATTAGAGGACATTGTAACAAACAGCCTGGAGAAGGGTGTGCACAGCACCCCTCGTTTGACCACACACTGGCCTCTGCCAGCCCTTCCCTCCCCTTGCGCGACCTTCCCTCCGACCCCAGCTGTTCCGCTCCTTGCTGCTTGTCAGCTGTCACACACAGATTTGGTGAGGCGAGAAGAAAATGGAATTCGGCGCTCTTTTTAAAGTGCATTTATTTATTTATTCCATGAGTGAGAGAAAGAGGGGAAGCAACAGAGGCAGCACCCCAACTGGGTCCCAAAGCCGACGCCCCCACAGCCTCTGCCAGCCCTAGTAACGGGTCCCCGGCAGGGCAGTGTGTGGTAGGTGCACTGAGGGAGGTCTCAGGACAGACCAGGCCCGTGCCCGTGGGGGCCGGCCCGCAGAGCCTGGCGTTCTGCTGCCGTGCCTCCGTCCGGCGCCCCGGGGCTCAGACCTCGTAGCCAGTCCCCACGAATGTCTGCTCCCTCAAGCACAGCCGCAGTGGTTCTGGCTGACCGCCTCCACAGTTACGGCCTCATCTCAAACACGTGCAGTTCACGCTGCAGGCGGCCGAGGTCCCCGAGATGCACCGTGCGCTGATCAGTGACTGTGACTCGAGATCCCTGGGGCCCTCCTCCCAGCACACAAGGCCCCGCTCTGCCCTGCCGTGCAGGAGTGGAGGCTGGCGTTCCTTGCCCTCCTGAAGTGTGACTTGACTTCCAAATTTGGCACTGCCTTGGGCTTGGTAGTTCAAATGCAGTTCTCCGGGCACAGGTGTTCTTACAGGGACCAGGGCTAAGAATGAAAACGTCAGCCCTTAAATCGTAGTCCGGCCGCCCTGGAGCCCGCAGCCGGGACACTGCCCTGCAGCGAGGGCTCCGCCAGGCCCGGGAGGGAAAAGCGGGGTGGCGGGGCTGCGGTGGGCCCGCCGTCGTGTCTACTGCTTTGTCTCTTTGGGGCAAATGCGTGGAACCACGTGTGTAAACACGTGTGAGCATGTGCGTGAGCACACGTGCTGCCGTGTGAAGTTCTGGAAAGATGCCCATCCACCTGTGACTCCCCACCTGCACCGTGTTAGAGCAGATGTGTTCACAGTGAGCGGTGCTACTTGTATAAGTAATGTGTACGTTTTTGACCTGGGAACTCCAGAATCTTACATTGAAGAAATCCCTGCACTTCCAGGGCGGGAGGGCAAAGGTCGTCGTTGCGAGTCAGTGCATACGAGGCGTGGGTTCGACTCGGAGAGCGAAGTCCGTCCCCTGGCGGGCTCGTGTGTGGTGGTCAAAGCACACGCCGGTCTCTCTTCCGACATGCGATATCGTCTAAGAGATTTTATCTCGCCACAAAAAGGAGCAAGAAAATAGGATGATAGGATTATTTTAAGCAGAGTTTATTTTAAATCCTGTTTTAAAAAATCCATTTGAAGGTACGCTTTATCAGAAGCGTTGAGTATCAGTAATCTTGTGATTCAACCCAGAATAGACGTGAAGAAGTTGGTGACCAGCCCGTTAACGCGGCATTCCTCGGAGAAAGGGCAGGTCGGCACGCTCACTCTCCAGCCCCACGGCTCTAGTTCTGCAGTGTTTTCATAATAAGCACATCTCTTCCATAATTGTAGAGAGAAAACGTGGTCATGCCATGTGTGGAGGGCACACACAGCCCCGAGGGTGGCATGAGGGATGCGGAATCTCCCCCTTGCCCTAGTGATGGGAAATGAGCCGGCACCTCCACTGCCTGCCCCAAGGCTTCTGGAACATTCTCTGTATGGCCTTTTCAGGAGGAGAGTTCCTGGGAGGGGGACAAGAGAGAAATGTTTCTTGTGCTTTTTTAAAATTTATCTATCTCTGGGGACAGGCGTGAGTCAAGACTGGGTTGGGGGCAGTGTGCTTTATTCCCAAGGTGTCAGCAGAGTGCTCTTGTCCAGACCCGAACGGGCTCTTCCAGTTGTCACCTTGACCAGCAGTCACCTGCTTGCTTCCAGGTGGGGGCTCACTGACCCCATCCTCAGGCCTTGGAAGCCTGGGTGTTAGCTGCAGGCTAAGGAGAAAGCAGAGAGCCTGGGTCCCCTGGGATGTAAACTTGTCCTCACACACCAGGAGACATCAGCCCCCTTTGGTTATGGTCACAGGGTGGTGCAGAGGGGAAGCCAGCCTCCGCCCACTCACCTGCTGTCAGGCTGCCTTCAGGGCCTGCCCTGGCCCCCGGCGTGCCGCTCTGCGATTTCCTGTTAATCCTGCAGAGGGAGACGTAGGACTGAGGCCAGGCGGCCCTGGATGGTCTGGCATGTATCCTCCGAGAGCTCGAGAGCCTTTCCGCATGGTGTCGCGGGCAAACGCCTGTGTCCCCTGCTCTCCTAAATCAGGTGCATTTCTAATCATTCCCTAAGAGTAAGTTTATGGGACAGAAGTGTGCAAAAAGCATTAAAACGTGGAGCAAGGAAGAGGATCATTTCTAATGCCCGCAACGTGCTCCGTTCACAGAGCGTAGGCCGCCGGGCCACTCCCCACCCCCCTCCCCCGTGTCATCAGCGGTAGCAGCCAGGGAGACCCAGTGGACACGTTTCCGGGGCACCCAAGCCTCGGGGGGATGACGTGGACTGTCAGTGTTAAGACGTCAGCCTGTGGTCGTGCCGCTTTGAGGCTCGGGTGGGGACCTGGCCCGCTGTGCGACGCCCTGGCCGTCCACTTGCACATAAACGTCTTGGCTGGGGGCGGGGCTGAGCCGATGGAGAGCTTGGCGTGGGAAGGGGCTGTCTGCCGGGAACTCACGGAGCCTTCAATTGTCCCCAGGCCCCCGCGACAGCAGCAAGATGGGCATCCTGTACATCCTGGTGCCGAGCATCGCCATCCCCCTGGTCGTCGCCTGCCTCTTCTTCTTGGTCTGCATGTGCCGCAACAAGCAGAAGGCCCTGGTGTCCACCCCGCAGCGGCGGCAGCTGGTGGCTTCGCCCAGCCAGGACATGGAGATGCCCCTCATGAGCCAGCATAAGCAGGTCTCCGTGTCTGTGCAGCCTGGCCAGCCGCGCTTCCGGGGGGCCTCCGGGGTGCCGTCCCGGGGACTGGTTATCTGTGTGTGGTTGGGTTTCCTGATTACGCTGTGTAACATGTAATTCTTATTTCTAGATAGTTTACTGTCAGAGTACATGCACTCACTAGAGAGGCGGAGAGAGGAGAGGGCGAGGGCACCCGCGGGGTGGTCACGCTGCGGTCCTCGCCCCATTCCTCCATCCTGCCAGGATTTGGGTGCACACGTGCATGCACCTGGAGAAGGCCAGTGCTGGGATACGGGCATGTGGATCCGGCTTCCTTAACCACTAGGCCACAGGCTCAGCCAGCAGTCTGTTTTCGTTTGGTTTTTCTTCTCTTTTCATAAAAGAATTACTTATTTCACTTTATTTACTGCTATTTTAAGTTGCTATAGAGCATGTGCTCGCCAGAGAGAGAGAAAGTGTGAAAGTAAGCCACCAGCTCTGGGACTTGAACCATGATCGGCCATGTGGGAGTTCAGTGCCTGAATTACCACACCATCTGCGGGCCGCTCTTGTTTTCTTTCTGGGACTGGGAGAGAAAGAGACTGGGACGGGGGGGGGGGGGGGGCGCG
>NW_006201036.1:1479100-1483701 GCF_000334495.1 Tupaia belangeri chinensis | reverse complement strand
GGGGGGGGGTGTCTCTGTGTCGTGATCCTCCTGCTCCGCCTCCCAGGCAGCTAGGATTCCAAGCGTGCCCAGGATGTTCGGGTTGCCCAGGAACCACACTGGGCCTCCCGTGAGCTCCCAGCTTCCCAAGTGGTGGCGCTCTCTGCACCGCCGACCTGGGCCTGAATAGCGGTCTTACAGCAGAAGTAGGAAATCGGGCCGCCCGACGGCTCCTCCCCTCTGAGAGCTCTTTGGCGGCGGTGGAGGGGCACCAAGGTGCATCCGATGCAAACATGCACCACAGCCTTGCAGCTGCGTGTCTGGGTGGGGGCTGGCTTGGCCAGTGAAGAGGCCACAGAGCCCCATGACTGGTGACAGGGACCAGGGCTGGCAGCACAGAGGGGTGGGCGTTAGAGAGGCCAAGGGAGAAGCAAGATTCTGAGCACACGTGTCACCTGTGGGACCATGAGACAGGCCCACTAAGGGGCAGCGGGCCCTGGCCTGGACTCTAAAAAGATAAAGCCCTGGAAGGCAGGCATCGTGGGAGGGCCCTCGGGGCATGAGACCACAGCGGTTCTTGCTGCAATGTGGCAGGCACATGGGAGCCAGAGGGGACATGCCGCTGGGGTTCAGCCTGGGCTTGTATGCACACGTGTGAGCGAGCAGGTACACTCGCAGACAAGCAGGGAGCCCGCAGTGGTGTCTGTAGTCTGGTTAGGATCCCCGAAGATCCCACACGGGAGGCCACGTTGTGTCTGGATCATGTTTAAGATTAATCAGGCCTGTGTCCTGCAGGCCGAGGCTGAGGGGACAGCCCTGGGCCCCCTGCGAGGCCAAGGCAGAGACGGCAGCACCAGGACCTCCCCTCGCCCCCTCCAGCCCCTCCAGCTGCCCTGTTCTTCCGGTACTGTGTGCCAGGAATGTTTCATTTCGGTTTTCTTCTTCTCGACAGGCCAAACTCAAAGAGATCAGCTTGTCCGCAGTGCGGTTCATGGAGGAGCTGGGGGAGGACCGGTTCGGGAAGGTCTACAAAGGCCACCTGTTTGGGCCCGCCCCGGGGGAGCAGACCCAGGCAGTGGCCATCAAAACGCTGAAGGACAAGGCGGAGGGGCCCCTGCGTGAGGAGTTCCGGCACGAGGCCATGCTGCGGGCGCGCCTGCAGCACCCCAACATCGTCTGCCTGCTGGGCGTGGTGACCAAGGACCAGCCCCTCAGCATGGTCTTCAGCTACTGCCCGCACGGCGACCTGCACGAGTTCCTGGTCATGCGCTCGCCCCACTCGGACGTGGGCAGCACGGACGACGACCGCACGGTGAGGTCGGCCCTGGAGCTGCCCGACTTCGTGCACGTGGTGGTGCAGATCGCGGCCGGCATGGAGTACCTGTCCAGCCACCACGTGGTGCACAAGGACCTGGCCACCCGCAACGTGCTGGTGTCCGACAAGCTGGCCGTGAAGATCTCCGACCTGGGCCTCTTCCGCGAGGTGTACTCGGCCGACTACTACAAGCTGATGGGGACGTCGCTGCTGCCCGTCCGCTGGATGTCCCCCGAGGCCATCATGTACGGCAAGTTCTCGGTGGACTCGGACATCTGGGCCTACGGCGTGGTGCTCTGGGAGGTCTTCAGCTACGGCCTGCAGCCCTACTGCGGCTACTCCAACCAGGACGTGGTGGAGATGATCCGCGGCCGCCAGGTGCTGCCCTGCCCTGACGACTGCCCGGCCTGGGTGTACGCCCTCATGATCGAGTGCTGGCACGAGTTCCCCAGCCGCAGGCCCCGCTTCCAGGACATCCACAGCCGCCTGCGGGCCTGGGGCAACCTGTCCAGCCACAACAGCTCAGCGCAGACCTCGGGAGCCAGCAACACCACGCAGACCAGCTCCCTGAGCACCAGCCCCGTGAGCACCGTGAGCAACGCGCGCTACGTGGGGCCCAAGCAGAAGGCCCAGCCCTTCCCGCAGCCCCAGTTCCTGCCCATGAAGGGCCAGATCCGACCCCTGGTGCCCCCGCCCCAGCTCTACATCCCCGTCAACGGCTACCAGCCCGTGCCAGCCTACGGCGCCTACCTGCCCAACTTCTACCCCGTGCAGATCCCAGTGCAGATGGCCCCGCAGCAGGTGCCCCCTCCGCTGGTCCCCAAGCCCAGCTCGCACCACAGTGGCAGTGGCTCCACCAGCACGGGCTACGTCACCACGGCGCCCTCCAACACGTCCGTGGCAGACAGGGCAGCCCTGCTCTCGGAGGGCACCGAGGACACACAGAATGTGCCCGAAGACGCAGCCCAGAGCCCTGTGCAGGAAGCGGAGGAGGAAGAGGAAGGCTCTGTCCCTGAGACCGAGCTGCTGGGAGACAGTGACACGCTGCAGGTGGACGAGGCCCAGGTGCAGCTGGAGGCCTGAGGGGCATGGGGCCCAGGGCACAGGAGAAGCCCCACTGCCACTCCATCAGGACTTCAGCCACCTTGGAGAGACTCGAGCCCGAGGACTGAGGGCTGGTTTGCAGACCGGGCGCTGGGAGACCCCCACCTGGCCCACACTTGACACGTGAAGCAGCCGCAGCAGGCCCGTCGGGTTGGAGGTGGTTTTCGCCAGCGGGGCCCATGGGCAGGCAGGGAGCCCGTCACCTCAGCTTCCTCTGCTGCAGGATGGCAGTGACCCGAGGCTGCCTGCAGCTGTCCCAGCAGCAGATCTGAGAGCAGCATAGGTTTTGTGAGAAAACAGGTGGTGTCTTCATATTGTGCGTGGACCGAACGTCTGACAGCACCTGCAACGGCCTCAGGACACGCCTAGGGATTTCAGACCACCAGTGACCGGGGGTGGGTTTGAGGATGGAGGGGGTGCCCTTCCTCTCTGCTGCTCCTGCCAGGAGCCTTCTCCATTAGCAGAGACCGGCAAGAAGAGGGCAGTGCCCCTGCCCTCCGCCAGGGTCTTGAGAGCAAGGGCCTTCTGAGACGGAGGGCCCCAGTGTTACCACAGTGTGCCTTTGAGGAGACCGACGCGATTCTGTATCTTTGTGAAATGGTTTTAATTATACTACATATGTATTTTGCTCACTTTCCTGGAATTCAGAGGAAAGTGTTTCTCGGGTTTGAATGTTCAGAGGAAGCAATATTGTACAGAACACAGTACTGTTATTTTTTTTTAAGAATCATGTACAGACCTTATGTAATTTATGTTGTTTGTATGTATGCCTTTTTCATTGAAGTATTTTGATCCTGAAAGAATGGCTTAGTAATTTAACTGCCCATATCCTCCACCTGCCCCCGGATGCCCTGTGCCGTGTTCCAGGTTTGCCTGTCCATGCCACGTGTCACCGAGGTCCATGCAAGTCAGAGCCCTGCACACGGAGGCCCTCAGGCTCCTGTGCCTGCATGTGCTGTCCACCCGCTTGTAGCCAATAAACTGAACAGAACGGAGCCCGCGGCTGTCTTGCTGGTTGTCGGGACGCAGGCGGCCTTGGGTGTGTGGTGCTGGCCGGGCCGTCGGCGGGCTGAGGGCTTGCTGAGGGCCTGCAGCACCTCAGTGGCTGATGCACTTTGGCAGATGATGTGAAAGTGGTCTTTGGCTTTTATTTATTTATTTATTTAATTTAACTATTTCCTCCATGTGCAAAAGAGAGAGTTGGCCCCTTTACAGGGCCCTCACCACAGTGCCCAGCCTCAGCCAGCCCCAGTCACGGGCAGGCCCAGTATACTCAGGGTTCCCACTATGAACCCAGAACCTTCCCGGGTGGGTCAGCCTTGTGCAGCATGGCACCACCACCCAGCCCAACCTGTGACTTTCAACCTCTCCCCTCCCGAGGCAGCAGAACCCTGGCATTCTTAGACCTGGAGCCTGGCTCTTTTCCTGGAGCAGGGCTGTTTGGAGAGGCTGAGGGGGTAAGCTGTCTGCCCAGGGCTGCCTGCAGTGTAGAGAGCTGGGCCAGAGCACACGCGGGGACTGAGGCTTCCATCGAGACAAGCGCGCTATCGCAGCCACAGCCTGGGCAAGGCCTGCCGGGCCCCTGCCGCCCCAAACCCAGGCCCTTCCCCTGACCCCACATCATGCCCTCCGTAGTGCTGGGGCGGGCCCAGGACACAGCTCGCTTCAGGCGTGCCACGGTTCTACAGCCGGTGCAGACTCTCCTGCAGGGCTTTCTGCAAAACCAGGACCACCCTCGCGGCTCCCAGGTCTGGCGTGGCAGGGCCGGGTGGCTCGGAACGTGGTCAGGACCACTCTGGGACCACCCATGCAGACACTCCGTTATAGCCGCCCTTTTTAAGGGCATCTGTTTTTTCTATGAGCGGCACCCACGGCAGCGTCCCCGTCCACTCCTCGTCCCGCCGGCCTGCATCATGGGCACTTGAGCAGGCGCACACCCACGTGCTCAGGAAAGTCCCAGGGCCTGCCCTGTGGGTCCAGCTGCACCACTGCTGTGGCACCCTCAGCCCCGCCAGTGGCGTCACAGACAGGAGCTCGTCCCAGGAGAGCCACTCCCTGTCCTGCTCCGCACAGGTTGTATGGCTGACCCCCTCACCGCGGAGTCTTAGGGGAGGCTGAGAACTCATGTGACGGCAAACCTTGCCTGGAGTGGCTCCCTCGTACCCATCCCGCCACAGTAGCATGAAAAACTCCATTTCCTCAC
>NW_006201036.1:1445959-1478931 GCF_000334495.1 Tupaia belangeri chinensis | reverse complement strand
CCCCCCGCCCCCCCCCCGCCACAGTAGCATGAAACACTCCATTTCCTCACCCACTGCAAGGGCCACGGTCCAGGCCCTGTAACAGAAGACGGGTTAGCCAGAGGGAAGCACGCCAGCTTACCTAGGGGGACTTTATGTGACACAGGGACCTTCTGAAATGACCCAGCAAAGTGGGAGCCTGTGTGTTCATGCTGCTGGGCGAGTGCTGAGCGCAGTCACATGGAGGTCTGATTGGACGGAGCAGGTGCGGCCTCATGGCAGTCGGCAGGTGGGGCATGGCCAGGCCTGTGTGTTCAGATGGTCCTGTGTTCAGCTGTGAGGGTGTCCTCCAGGTACAGGAGGCCTCTGCAGTGGGGGTCTCTCGGCCTGCTCGCAGAGAACTGCTGCCTCCCCGGGGAGAAGTGCAGGTCGGGGCCTTTCTGCCTCTGCTTTGACTGCCATGCTGTGGTGTTGGGTAGCCGCCCTGAGGCCCGCCCCGTCCTCCCCTCACTGCACTGCTAGCACGGCCCGCTCACCGGTGCACCCCACGCTGGGGCCACGTCTTAACGTGCATTATGAGTCACAGCAGGCCTCCGTCTCCCAGAGTGAGGGGATGGAGCGGAGAAGAGCCAGGTCAGACTCCGCTGACAGTGAGGCCCCGATGTGTAAGGAATCGGGGTGTTCTAGTCCCTTCTCGTGCTGGGTCGGTAGAAGGTATCGTAGGCTGAGGCAGCTGTGGTTTAAAGGCCCCCAGTGCAGGGGCTGCCTTTGGTGAGGGTCCTCTGCTGCACAGCACGGTGGGGGCGGGCACGTGCTCCGGCCCGGGTCTGTTCTGGTCTTCCTTCTAAACCCACCACGCGCGACCCTGTGGGGCGGCCCTGATCACTTCATCCTCATGTTCCAGTAGTCCTACCTTTCAGCCCCACGGTCAGATTAAGTTTTCACCCTTGTAAGCCAAATCTCAGCACAGGTCTGTCTTTAAGTGTGTTTCTCTCCGTGGAAGGGATTGACAGCAGGCGCTCCCGCCGAGGCCCTCACACCGCAGTCCACCCCACCTCTGTCCTCGGCCGCCCAGATGGTGGGCACGTAGGTTACAGGAGGGCCGAGGCAAACCCGGGTCCTCCCGTGTGGGTCCGGTTGCCACTGCCCACTGCCTGGCCCCAACACAGGAATTCTGGGGGACGCTCAAACCATAGCATGGGGTTACATGGAGACACCTCATGAGCACCCATCTGAAAGCAAAATGTGACTTTCTCTCTAATTCGGCACAGCTGGTTAAACTGTCCTGCCGAGACCCGAGAGTGAGAAATGGGAAACCGCAGGCGGGACAGCGAGCCTCCACTTCGGTTTACCGTGGCTCGACCTGAGTGCCCACCAGGCAGTGGGCAGGACCCCCGGGCCAGGCAGCAGAGGCTCAGCAGGCAATCCTGGCAGAGCGGGGCAGATTTGGGCGTGGACTTTTGTTTTTGTTTTGTTTTGTTTTCCTAGACATAACATCTTTTTGTTAGCACTTGTTCTAATTGTGAACACGTGGAGCTTTCACAGTTCCTGTGATTGAGCAGTAGTGGCTTAGTCGGGACGTTCCAGAACAACTGAGAAGGAGCTAAGTTGCACGATTTGGGTAAATGTCACCAGCTTGTACCCACACATTCGGGAGGTTTTCACTATGAAGTAACTCACTTAAATACGACAGGGTGTATTGATTTTAATTAAGTTTTTGATACATTTTTGCCTTAGGGCATGTGCACTCACCAGAGAGAGAGGGAAAGTGAGAAATCACTCTCAAGGGGGATGGCCACGCCTCAATTCCTTTTCTTCCATTCTCTTCCCAGAATCTTGGGCACACATGCACCTGGCATCAGCTTCAAGTCATCGGGTCTGAGACTCAAACCGTGGTTGGCCATTGGGAGTCCATGACATGACTGCCACACCATCTGCTGGCTACAGTGCAATGGAGTTTGTTTGTTTTTTTAATTAATTCATTTTATTATTTTTTTTGAGAGGTTTTTGCTATAGGGCACGTGCATTCACCAGACAGAGACAGAGAGACAGAAAGCGAGAAATCACCCCCCAGGGGGATGGTCACGCCGCAATCCCTTCTCCTCCGTTCTCCTCTCAGGATCTTGGGCACGCACACGCGCCTGGCGTGAGTTTTAAGCCACCGAGTCCAGGACACAAACCGTGATCAACTACGTGGGAGTCCAGCGACATAGCCATTACGCTAACTGCTGGTCCCGCAATGGAGTTTTAATCGAGCTATACGTAGCCACGGAACCCTGTGCATTCCATGTGCGTGTGTAAATTATTTCGTTCATGATGGCACAGCATGCGCACCAGACAGAGGCACCCTCGTAGGGTCTTGTCACACCACGATACCTTCCCCTCA
Source organism: Tupaia belangeri chinensis (assembly GCF_000334495.1). Taxonomy (NCBI): domain Eukaryota; kingdom Metazoa; phylum Chordata; class Mammalia; order Scandentia; family Tupaiidae; genus Tupaia; species Tupaia belangeri. Next base: position 1,476,566 of record NW_006201036.1, on the reverse strand, counting down.
AGCTCATCAGGATCTCGAGCATGTGCCCGGTATCCCCCAGACCAGGGATCTGAACCCACAGCTGACCACGTGGCCTCCAGCACTGCAGTTCAGTTCGCTGTCATCAACCGTGCCACCTGGCGGGGCCTCCATGTATTTTATGATAAATGGTGATTACTGAAGTCCTCCGAAGCACTAGAGAACTTTTTCTGAACTGTAAACTGTAATAATTTCGAGTGACTCCAGTACTCCAGCTAACTCAGGAAAACCCCTTGCATCTATCACCGTGGAAACGCCGTTTGAATCCAATTGTAGATTTAGTTCAACTTCATGATTAAGGCCGACGGCTAATTCTGGACAGTGTGTAATTTACATGGATGTTTGAAACAAGACGTTGGTTCTATGGGAACGTTTCTTACAGGAACATTTAAAACTGTTTTGAGATGAACTTCTACAAAGAGGGTTGTGACAAAGTAAACCTATTTCCACGCAGTCTCTAAACTTCTTGTCCACCCCAGCGAGTCTGTGACCACCCTGAGCTCAGTTCTACTGCTCGTCTTCCTCTCCTCCTTCCCCAATATTTCTTGACCTGGTTCTTAGTGAGTGCTCTGTAATTGGCTTTCAACATTAATAAGGGGGCCAGCCCCATGGAATTGAATCGTTTATTTAATTCTTCAGCAGCTGCTAAATTGCTGTCGTTCGGAGACACCATGAGAAGTCCCAGCCCTAATTTACCCACACACCCCTCCTTCATGTAACTGTGGTCGTTTCTTGGGGATTTACCCATGGCACCTTCATGCTTAGATAAGTAAATATACCTAAAAGCAATCTTCAAAATGTCCGTAGTGCCCATTATGAAAAAACTGCATGGATTTAAAAATTCTTTTCCGCCAAAGTAAATACGCTTTAATTCTATTTCCTCATAAACTTTTTGAAGTAGATATTATTTGCGTGTGTGCATGTGTTTGTGTGTATACACTAGGACTTCAAAAAAGTCACGGAGAAAAAAAGGAATTAAAGAATGAGTTGAACTAGCACCATGGCCTAGTAGTTAAAGGCACTGGATCCCACATGGCCAATCATGGTTCAAGTCCCAGCCCCAGGAGCTTGAAAAACATGCTGGGCATGTGTGCGTGGGGCCCAGATTCTAAGAGTGGAGGAGAAGGGATTGTGGTCTGACCACATCTCGGGGGGTGCTTTCTCCTCCCACCCAGCTCTGTCTCTCTCTGGCAAGTGCAGCCACCCTCTGGTAATTATTTAAAAGTTAATTTTGGTGCAAGAAACTGTTTTTAGTATACATGCTGCCAAAGCAAGCATGCAGAAGTGTGTGACGTCCACGTGTAATTGTCTCGTAACTCGGGTTTCCCAGGAGCTGTCTGAGGATCCACGTGTGTGCTTCTGTTTATCTCGCCTACGATCTTACAAGATAGGGACCTTCATTAGCAATTCTTTTCTGCCTTTTCTCACCAAGCAAGGTATCTCAGCAATCTCAGAGCTCTGGTTTATATACGTGTGCAAGTGTGTGTGTTTACATATATATATATATGTATAAAAATTATTATTGTTTTTAATTTTTAAAAATTTCTCTTATTTGTTGTGATTTTCAAGCCTCCAGGTCTGGGACTCGAATCATGACCAGCCATGGGGAATCCAGCACCTTAACCTTAACCACCATGCCACCTGCTGGCCCAGAGCTCTGGGTTCTTTTTTTATTTTTATTTTTTAAGAGGTTTTTGCTATAGGGCATGTGCGCTTGCCAGACAGAGTCAGAGAGACAGAAAGCGAGAAATCACCCTCCGGGGGGATGGCCACGCCACAATCCCTTCTCCTCCATTCTCCTCTCGGGATCTTGGGCACACACGCACATGCGCCCGGCGTGAGTTTTAAGCCACCGGGTCCAGGATGCGAACCGCGGTCAACTACGTGGGAGTCCAGCGACATAGCCATTATGCTAACTGCTGGCCCAGAGCTCTGGGCTCTTTAGCAGTAAGCCAGGGGATGGATCCTGCGTTGTAAACTCACCGACTGGCACCTTCGTGGCTCCCACCTTGCCCCGAGAAGCAGTGTCACTGGTGTCAGTTGGAGGCAGTACCATAGCGCCCTGCAGCCTCAGCCAGGACACGCTGCCACACCAATACTGAGAGCTGCTCGCCCGCAGGGAGAGGTGCCCGCCTGAGGACCAGAGGCCCCGGGGCTCCGCCTTGATGCATGCTTCTCAAAAGACGCTGAGGGGGCCAGCAGTTAGCATTATGGCTATGTTGCTGGACTCCCATGTAGTCGACCGCGGTTCGCGTCCCGGACCTGGTGGCTTAAAACTCACGCCGGGCGCGTGTGCATGCGTGCCCAAGATCCCGAGAGGAGAACGGAGAAGGGATTGCGGTGTGGCTATCCCCCCTGGGGGGTGGTTTCTCACTTTCTTTCTCTCTGTCTCTGTCTGTCTGGCGAGCGCACGTGTACTATAGAAAAACATCTCAAAAAAAAAAAAAAAGACGGGCGAGGAAGCATTTTAGCTGTTTCCGCACTGACTGTCCTGTTCACTCCGGCCCAGTCTGAAGTTTTAGTGAAATTGTTGCCCAGCGGCAGGGAGGCGTGTCAGACCATCCGCTGGGCACTAGAAGGTCCCAGGGCACCTTCCAGGCCCCAGGAGAAGACCACACAGAAAGGACCATTTCTTCGGAATTCTAGAAAGCAAATACAACATCCCCCAAGGTGGAGACTACAGCATCCCCACGTAGTGACTGCTCTCCAGGCCTGTGAGGGGCCTGCTCGTGTTGCCCTGTCTACACAGCCTTTCCCACATCCCACGGTTTAACGGGGTTTCTTTCCTGTTTACTTTTTAAAACATCAATCCCCGTCTTTTATGTTCTGATTGTCTCCTCACGTGGTGGGTTTTCCTGGAAAACTGCACTGTGGTCGCCTCCTGCGGGGAAAGCCGGTCCACAGGGAGAAGAGCGTGGAACCAGAGCAGTTAGGAAAGAAAATTCACCATTTCCAGACACAGTAATTGAGATTAGGCTCCGGGGGCCAAGAAAGTAACGTGCAGGTTGCGGGGACAGTCGCCAGTGCCCGGAGCGCCGCGCTCCCACCCTGCCCGGCGGAGCTCCCGTGGGTGTGGATGTCCCTGCGGCTGAGACGTCACAGGAGCCGGGTCGGAATGAACCTTCGGGCTCGGCGGTGTTCGGGCTCGGGCGGCAGGGCCGTGGGTCCTCGCGGGCCTGCGCTCTGTGCTGTCGGCTTGGTGTTTTCCCGAGGCCTGTTTCTTTCTCCCCTCGGGAGGAGACAGAGAGAGAGGAAGACAGGCACCTTCCAGGGGCCGCTCCCGCCGTGCTCCGCCCCGCGCAGTCCTAGCGTGCCTGTGCGCACAGGGAGGCTCGGGACTCAGACCTCGCCACACGGCGCAACGTTGCCAACGTGCCACCGCGGCAGCCCCGCACCGGGCTTGGCTTCTCTTACAGCCTGTTCTCTTCGCCTCTCGCCCGGAGAGATCACAGCGGTTTTAAAGTGAGTTAGCGCCAGGCCCCATGAGGCCCTCTGCCCCATCAGGTGGAAATCTTGGGGCTCACACAGGATTCCACCAGCAGAATACTTGACAGAGCACTGAGCCCGGCCTGGCCGCAGTAGTGCACTGCTCAGATGCTGAGCTCCACAGGCTGTGACTCATGGGAGCCACAGGTTCAATTCCCAGTCCAGCCTCCAGTGCAGGCGCAGTGGTGCAGGAGGCTGAGGCAGGGGGCTCACAGCACAGCAGGGCCCTAAGAAAAAAGACCACCTTACCACAGTTTCTAAAGGTTTTTGCCATAGGGTTCGTGCACTCACCAAAGGGAGGGGAAGTGAGAAATCACTCCCTGGGGAGATGGCCCCGCTGCAATCCCTCGTCCTCCGTTCTCCTGGGCTCTCAGGCATGCATGCACACGGGCCTGGTGTGATATTCAAGCTAACAGGTCTGACACTCAGACTGCGGTCAGCCAAGTGGGAGTCCAGCTCCTGAACCACCATGCCACCTGCTGGCCCCATGCGCCAGCTCCTTTTACGAAAACATAGCTTTGATGAGGACTGAGGTGTAGGGCTCTGTGACTTGCACAGCGATTCATCCCAATGCCCTCATGTATCAGCCATCGAGCCGTCACGGGCACTTGCTGGGCACGTGTTGTTGGCTGGGCGCAGAGGTGGACCCGGCAGGGGTACCACTCCTGCATCCTGGCGGAAGGTTATTAAGCAAGAAACAGTGTAGTGCAGGAGAGGCCTTCCTGCTTGCTGTGCCCGACGCGGCCCACGCTGGGACTCCAGAGCCGTGTTTGTGAGTGACCACGACAGAGCCGCCCTTCAGCACCAGGGGCCCTGGGATCCAGTCCTCAGCTGCCACTAGAGTCGGCTGGAGTCCTGCACAGGCTGAGCTCCCCCTCGGCTGAAGGGCCTGGCCTTTCTCAGCTGCAGGACACTCTATCAGGGGTCCTACGCCGAGCCCCAAGCCCCCAGGGCCCCAGGGTCTGCTGGGAAACTTGGATGGAGGAAAAGTGCATGTTCATTTTCACTAACCTCTAGCTGAAATGCAGTATTTTATTTTAAATGTAGGGGGGGACCAGAAGACAGGTCACTAGCCCACGTGGCTGGTGGCCAGTAAAACTTGGTCATTTTCAGGTCACATCACAGTTGTGGCCAGTGCCTCAAAATGCTGTTCCTCATCATCCCAGCTGCAGGACTGAGCCCGTACTGGGCCCGCCGTGCAAGCTTGTGATGGGATTTTATAGAAGCACATAGTTTACATCACAGTTTTGTTTTTAAAATATTTTTTATAATTGCAAGATAGATATTTACTTGATAATTTGAGAGTTTTATTATTATTTTCTGTGTTAGAAAGATCAGTCCCTAGGAGCCAGCAGGTGGGGTGGTGGTTAAGGTGCTGGACTCCCACATGGCTGATGTGAGTCCTGGACCAGGTGGCTTGCTTTCTCACTCTTCCCCACCTCTGGTGAGTACACATGCCCAATAGCAAATTAAAGAATAATAATAAGTAAAATTAAATAATTATTTCAAAAGAAAAAAACTCTATCCTGAGGCCTGGCTGTGGTGGAGCAGCCATCGTGGGGTCTCTGTGAGGCTGGAAGCCATTCAGAGGACCAGGGTCGGGCCCGGCTCGACCAGGAAACACCAGGTGTGTGCACAGTTGTGGCTGGGAGGGCCAGGAGGCAGCTCCGCAGCGTGAGACCCGTCAGGGTGCCTCTCTGTCCCGCTCTCTGACAGGAGTGAAGAAATCTGTATGTCTGCGTGTGTGCGTGCTCCCTCGAAGGCCCCGTGCAGAGGGGTCGGAGGTGCAGAAAGGCCAGGCTTCTCCTCACTGGCTTGTCTTTGGAGAACAGCTCCATCCTGTCTTCCGGGTGTGGGGCTTGGCAGCCCGGCCGCCTCCCTCTCTCTGCTCCACCTGCACTGGGTGTGGTGTGGAGTGCTGGCCCCAGAACCGCGCTGCTCCCTGAGGACCGGAGTGCGCTGCTCGCTTGGGCTGGCCTCTCCCACCTGCCCTGTGGCTCCTCCTGCAGGGTTGGTCCAGGCAAGACGGAGGAGCCGCAGGTAGACGGCCTGGCACCCAGCACCTGTTTCTCACTCCCCCTGAACAGCTCATGGAGGAGGCCACACTGTGGGAGGTAGGGACAGCCTCCCTGGCCGTGGGGAGCACAGCTGGTCCCCATGTGTTTGAAGTCCACGTCGGTGCCCGGCTTTGCGGCATCCTCACTTTCCAGCTTTCCTGACTGTTGAGCTCACTGGCTCCTCCAGCATGGAACAACCGTCGCTGGCACACGTCCCTGGGCCCGGGAGACGCTCGGGCTCGGGGGGCTCTGCCGGTCAGGCCCGCCACATCAGCAGGGTGAGGGGGTTTTTCTCTTTTTTTGTTTTCAGAAAAATGTTCATCAATTGTTGTTGCTTTAAGTTTTCAGTGTTCCATTAGGAGCTCTTTTATTTTATTTTTAAGTTTTTGTCATAGGGTATGTGGGCTCACTGGAGAGGAGTGAGACAGAGAGAGGGAAAGTGAGAGATCACCCCAGATGGGGATGGCCACACCACAATCTCATCTCCTCCATTTTCCTCTTGGCATCTTGGGCACGCGCGCGTGCACACACACACACACACACACACACACACACACACACACGTCTTGTGTGATTTTCAAGCCGCCGGGTCTAGGACTCAAATTGCAATCCGCCATGTGGGAGCCCACTCCTTAACCTCATGCTACCTGCTCGGCCCCCAGGAACTATTTTTTAGTGTTTGTTTATCTCTTCCATAAGCGAGAGAGAGACAAAGAAATAGCAGACACATTCCCCAGCAGAGTCTTGACACCTCCAGCCTCAGCCAGCCCTGGGTCATGGGGACACATGAGCCCAGTGCGCTCAGAGACGTCTCTGGACTTGAACTCACAACCTTCCCATGTGCATAGGCCTTGCCAAGCATGACAGTTTACCTCTGTGCCACTGTCTGGCCCTAAGTTTCAATTACTATTCAATAAGGGCAAACCTCTGCTTACATTACAGAGGTTTTAGTGTGGATCTCACTACACGACTAAATGTTACATTTCTTTCCTACAAAATGCAGTTGACTGCTCATCTGATGAGGGCTGGGCTTATTACGTGTGTCCTATAAACATGTATGTGCATAGCGTGTGTTGTGCTCTGTGAATACATCCCCTTGGGGACATTCCTTGCCAGAACAGCCAGCGTGAAAGCCCAGTCTCTTCCTGGTGAGTGCGAGAGAGAGGAGCAGGGTGCGTGCTGCCACGTCAGCGTGGAGCTGGCTGAACCGTCAGCTTGGAAGGGACAGTGGCTCGCAGTTGCTTAGGCAACATTTGGGGGCTTCCTGGCGCTCGGTCCCACATGCAGACATGCGATCTCACAGAAGAGGTCACGAGACCCTGACGGGGTACCCTCCACACTGCTCAGACAGGAGACTGGGGCCAGTGTGGAGGACAGAGTGGGCCCACCTGCTCCCCTGTGCCTGGGGCTGTTCTGGGAGTCCCATCAGGGACTCTTCACTCAGTCACCAAAAAGTGCCTCTAAAAATCCTGTGAACTGGGCCAGCAGGTGGCATGGTGCTTAAAGCGCTGGAATCCTATGTGGGTGACCGTGCTTCGAGTCCCAGACCCAACAGCTTGAAAAGTATGCTGGTGCACATGTGTGCATGCCCCAAAGCCCAGAAACAGAATGGAGGAGAAGCGAATGCCGCATGGCCATTCCGCAGGGGAAGGTGATCTCTCACTTTCCTTTTCTCTGCCTCCCGGGTGAGTGCACATGCCCTGTGGCAAAACCGTATACACAAAAAATGCTATGACCAAGCATCCCCTGAATAGGCGTCTTCAAGCTTCCTTTTCCCCTGAGCCCAGCGATGGCTTCTTCTCCCTCTTCAGCTGCAAATGGAGGTGACAGAGGCAGCTTGCTCAGGTGCGACAGAGTAACGAGAGACAGAGGGATTTGTCCTCGCTGTTTGGGAATTTCCAGTTTGCAAGGTTAGGCTCTCAGGATCCCAGAAGAGGGAGGAAGAAGGAGGAGGTGAGCAGTCTGGATTTGGGTGGGGAGCAAAAGACCAGCCGCCAAGGTCATGATGGCCCTTTAAGCAGAGCCCTGAGCCCCAGACAAGGGCGAGGGCTGGGGCTGGGCCCCAGGCCCGGGATCCTCAGGCTGTTGGCCCATGGCTCTCCAAGCAGAGGTGAACTCTGGCAAATGCCAGGAGAAGGTGAATCCTCACATAATCCACTCACCAGAGCCCTCTCTCTCTGTGTTTCCCTACAAACAACCTTGGTTCTCAGCCAGGATGAGGGACAGGGCAGCCGTTTGGGGCCCAGTTGGAGTCTGTTCTCTGCTGCTAGTAACCAAAATACCTGAGTGTGGGAAACTCCGAAAGAACAGAGGATTATTTAGCTGGTGATTTTGAGATCCATGTTCAAGAGGCTGTGTCAGGCGGGCCTTCTTGCTGGGGAACTCTCTGCAGGGTGCCAAGGGGGCACAGGGCATCGCACGGCAGGACAGCAGGAGCAGATGCTGTGTCTGTGTCGCAGCGTTGTCTCCTTCCCTCTCCTGTGAACCTGCCAGGCACCTGTCATGCCCCAGTCTCCTCCCAAATCCCCACCTCTTAGTCCCACCGTCAGATTAAGTTAAGTTTCTGCCCTCCTTTTTTTTTCTTAGTTTGCTACAAGGCACATGCTCCCCGGAGAGAAAGAGAGGGAGGGAGAGGGAGGCCAAGGACACAACAAAATGAAAAGGAAACCTAGGAATGGGAGAGAACATTTGCAAACCATCGATTTAGTAAAGGGTTAATATCCAAATCACATAAGGAACTCACATCCTTCAATTAAAACAAAATAGTTAAAAATAGCCAAAGGACCTGAATAGACATTTCTCAAAAGAAGCCGTGTAAGTGGCCAATAAGAGTGTGAGCAGGTGCTCCTCCGCACTATCCGAGAAACGCGAATGGAAACCACGGTGAAATATCCCCTCGCACCCGTTAGGACGGCCGTTACCAGGAAGTCAGATAACAAGTGTCGGCAAGGACGTGGCTATGAAAGAGTCCTGTGCCCTGCTGATGAGAAGGGAGGTTGGTGCAGCCGTTTAGGACAATAGCACGCAAGTCGTCCGACACTAAACCAGAACTGTCATGTGAGTCAGCACCGTCACGTCTGAGCACCTGCAGGAGATGCACCAGCAGTCCAAGAGGCTCGGCACCCCCGTGTTCACGGCAGCATCGCGCACGGCAGCCAAGCCATGGGCAGGGCCCACGTGTCTGCTTGTGGGTCACGTCTAAAGAGCGAGGGTAGTCATTGGGGGTGCTCAGCCATCAGAGGACGTGAGCGTTCCTGTCACTGAGACTGAGGAGCGCTATGCCAGGTGAAATAAGCGGGACACAGAAAGACAAGTGTGGTCTGGCCTCTCGATTACATGTGCAATCTTTTTTATTTTATTTTTTTAGATTTTTGCTATAGAGTTCATGCACTCGCTGTAGAAAGACAGAGAGAGAGCAGGAAAGTGCAAAATCACCCCCTGATGAAATGGCCACACTGCAGTCCCTTCTCCATTCTCATTTCAGGATTCTGGGCACACACGCCCATGAGCCAGCATGTCTTTCTAGCTGCTGGGCCCGGGACTCGAACTGCAGAGTCAGCTATGTAGATCCAGAGCCCTAACCACCATGCCACCTGCTGGCCCTACAAGAGGAATCTAAGAAAGCTGAACTCAAAGCAGCAGAGAGCAGAGGTGCTAGGTCGGAGGGGAGGGGCCTGGCAGGGGATGGGAGATGTCAGTCAAATGCTACTACTTTCAGATGTAAGAAGAAAAAGTTCTGGAGGGCCAGTGTCCAGCATGGCGACTGCAGCCTATAGTAGTACTGCATGCTGCACTTGATATTTGCTGCGCGTGCACATTAAAAGGGTTTTTTATTGCCAGAGAACATGTACACTCACCAGAGAGAGAGACAGAGAAAGAGAGAGGGGCAGAGAATACATCTCCAGTGGGGCGTGGTCATGCTGCAGTCCCGTTTCCTCCACTCCATCCTATTTCAGGCACACCCGCATGTGCCCAGGGTGTTTTTCAAGCTGCTGGACTGGGATTCAAACATAGGGTCGGCCATGTGGGACGCCGGCTGGCCAGAGTGTCCACGTTAAGTGTTCTCATCACACACACCGGGAAGCAGCGTGAGGGGATGGGTGTGCTAGTTAGCTGGGACGCGGCGGCCACTCACGGCCTATGTTCTCCTGTCATCATTGCCCCCAGACACGCCACGCCTGTCTGTGCTGCAAGCGAGGGAGACAGCAAGGGAAAGGACTGACTCCCTTAGTCCTTACCTAGGGAAAAGTCGGACTTCTGGGGACCTGGGGTGCCATGGGCCTGGACAGCTGTCACTAACTGTCACTAAGTGCGTCTCCCTCGGTGTGGCAGGTCTGCCCTGCTTGCCTGCATGGCCTCCACACTCACTGCCACTTCCTGCAAGGAAGGATGGACATTCTAGAACAGCCGTGGCCAGGCACGTCCGTCTTTCTCTTCTTTAGGCAGAGCTCATTTTGTTTTGTTTAGTTTTTCTCTTTCTTTTAAAAAAATTTTTTTTAATTATTTATTTATTTATTTTTTACATTTTCCCACAAACATTTACTTTACATATCAAAAAATTTTGAGGACCAGCAGTTAGCCTAATGGCTATGTCACTGAACTCCCATGTAGTCGACCGTGATTCAAGTCCCGGACCCGGTGGTTTAAACTCACACTGGGTGCGTGTGTGTGTGTGCCCAAGATCCTGAGAGGAGAGTGGAGGAGAAGGGATTGCGGCGTGGCCATCCCCCCGGGAGGTGATTTCTTTTTTTTTCTCTGTCTCTCTCTGTCTTTCTGGCGAGCACATGGGCCTTGTAGCAAAAAAAAAAAAAAACTCTCCAAAAAAACTTTTTTTGCTCATACCCCATAGTTCTTAACAGTTAATAAACAACTTTCAAAAAACTGAATTTAAAGATCATGTTTGAAAGTTTGTTATAATTTCATTTGTGACTCTATAACAACATAGACTGAGTCGTTTTTAATATTTTTGAGAAAATATTTACATGTCAGCTACTCAAAGTATTGCAAGCAGACGCTCAGCACACGAGTCACACATGAACCTTCTCAGCCAGCCCTGCCTACCAAGTGTTCTGTGATAGACCATCTGCTAGCAAAGACCAGTCTCTTTTTCTTCCTTCAAAGTCTTCCTCAAGGTAATCCTCTGGTGTGGTTGTTCTTTCGCAATCTCTACCGACTACAATGCTGGGTTGGAAAAGTCCAGGTTATTTTATAGTACAAATTCTTTCATATGGCTTCTCTAATCCAGGCAGAGCTGTTCATGGTGCCAGGCCATCTTTCCAAGAGCCTCTGTTGGCTTCCTTGAGATCCACCTTAGTTCCATAGTTTTCCGGTTTAATCTTCAGATATGGCATTCCAGTGAAAGCCCTGTCCAATAATGAGTATTTCCAATTTCTGATTCAAGACAACAGGTGTTATTGAACTTAAGCCATTCTGCCACAGATAAGAATACTCCCAAATATTTTCCAATTCCAGAGGTGTTAGGAAGGGAGAAAATGTGTTTCCATGGAAAAAAAACAAACAAGAAGAAAAAAACATTTTAACAAATTGCTGAACCTATCAACAGCTCAAAAGAAAGCAAAATCCTTAGACTGGGAAAACAAAGCAAAGTAAAAAAAAATTCAGTGATGTTTTACTCAAAGTCAAAATTCTATTTCATCAGTTCAGTCTTATGTAATTAATCTCTCTCCTGCAGTGTGACTATGGTCCGATCTCTCCGTTTAAATCCTGGAAGTTAACATCCAACGTTAGTATTGGTATTTCTTGCCCCTAGCATTAAGTTGGTCATTTTCTTGGTTGCTCTTTGTTCTCTTATCTCTGCGTGTCTTTAGTTTTCCTCGTAAGGCTCTCCTTTCAGAACTCCTTGAAGAGCTGGTCTGGTGTGGGTAAATCCTTTCAGGTTTTGTGTATCTGAGAATGTTTTGATCTTTTCTTCCCATCTGCAGGATAATCTTGTCATATATGTATTCTTGGTTGCAACTGTTTTTCACTTAACACTTTGAATATATTTTCCCACTCTGCCTCGCTCGCATTGTTTCTGATGAGAGGTCTGACTAACGTCTGATGGGATAACCTTTATAAGTGCCTGACGTTTCTCTCTTGCCAATTTTAGTATCTTGTCTTTGTCTGTGGATTTGGCCAGTCTGGCTATGATGTGACTTGGAGAAGATCTTCTTGGGTTAATTCTATTAGGGGTCCTTTGTATTTCTTGGGTCTGGATATTCAAATGCTTCTCTAGATCTGGAAAGTTTTCTTTTAGGATTTTATGGAATAGATTATCAATGCCCTTAGTTTCTTCACTTTCTGGGATACTGACTATCTGGATATTTGGGCGCTTAATGGTATCTGATATTTCTTGTATAGTATTCTCATTTTTTTTTCTTTTTTTGGTTACTTTCTCAGTTGTTTTGGTTATTTTTTCTAGAACAGAAGTTTTGCCTTCAACACCCAAGATGCGCTTTCCTGCATGGGCTAATCTGCTCTGGCGTTTTGATTTCCTGTATTGCTCCCTTCGTCTCTAACAGCGCCTTTGGATTCTTTTTTAGGGTGTGTATTTCCTCTTTCAGATTGTGTAGGAACTCCCTCACCTCCTGGAACTCGTCTCTTTTCTCCTGCATCCTCTGGAGTTCGTCGTCTCTCAGCTCTTGCATCCCATTTAGTGCTGTCACTGCGAATATTCTGAATCCTCTGTCAGACATTTCCACGAGTCCCACTGTGCTGTCTGTGGATGATGAGGGATTGCTCTTTTCCCTTAGGGGAGAGATGTTCTTGGTTTCTCGTATTTCCTGTGCCTCTGCGGTGGCTTCTGTTCGTTCTGCGGCAAATCTCTCCTCTACTGTGCTTTGCAGTGTGGTATCCACAGAGAGATCGAGTTAGATTTATAAAAAGGAGTTTCTTCCTTAAGGCAGGAGGTTCAATAGGTGTTGAGGATTCCAATGACTGACTGTTTCGGGGATCTAGAGGATGGGGCTTAGAGCGTAGCTTCAGTGGCCTTGGTCCCCGGAAGCGCCAGGACACACCTCAGACTTACATGGCGTCTGTCTCAGTGTTCCGGGGTCCAGCGGCAGACCTCGTTTTCAGCTGATCCCTGATGATTTTTTTCCTTTTCCGTGGCCCCAAAATTCTGGGACTGAGCCGCAAGGGCTGTGGTTCTTGCCATCCTCTTGGTTCTGTCTTTTGACCTCCCGTCACTCTGGAGCAGGCGTGTGTGTGTGGCTCCTCTGGGCCTCTATTCTGCAGCAGCCAGGGAGCGGTGGAGCAGTAACGGGGACACACGCAGCCCGGAGCCGGAGAAAATCGGAGGCCCCTGAGCGGTTCTCCTCCCCTTCCTCTCCTGCAGACTCCGAGTTCTGAGGGACGTCCTCATAGGAGTGAGGACAGACCAAGTAGACAGGGTGACTTAGCAGATAAACCTAGGGCCCTCCCACCTCAACGCCCCACGTCCCCTCGCACAGGTGGCACTGTTCCCATGTCCCAGTGGAGGGAACCGCGGAGCTAAGAGCATTATTTGGAACAGAAGGTGACAGTGGGGGCAAAGTAGGGGGACAGCTCTGGGGGACAGCTCTTTCTGCTGCCTCGCTCGCATTGTTTCTGATGAGAGGTCTGACTAACGTCTGATGGGATAACCTTTATAAGTGCCTGACGTTTCTCTCTTGCCAATTTTAGTATCTTGTCTTTGTCTGTGGATTTGGCCAGTCTGGCTATGATGTGACTTGGAGAAGATCTTCTTGGGTTAATTCTATTAGGGGTCCTTTGTATTTCTTGGGTCTGGATATTCAAATGCTTCTCTAGATCTGGAAAGTTTTCTTTTAGGATTTTATGGAATAGATTATCAATGCCCTTAGTTTCTTCACTTTCTGGGATACTGACTATCTGGATATTTGGGCGCTTAATGGTATCTGATATTTCTTGTATAGTATTCTCATTTTTTTTTCTTTTTTTGGTTACTTTCTCAGTTGTTTTGGTTATTTTTTCTAGAACAGAAGTTTTGCCTTCAACACCCAAGATGCGCTTTCCTGCATGGGCTAATCTGCTCTGGCGTTTTGATTTCCTGTATTGCTCCCTTCGTCTCTAACAGCGCCTTTGGATTCTTTTTTAGGGTGTGTATTTCCTCTTTCAGATTGTGTAGGAACTCCCTCACCTCCTGGAACTCGTCTCTTTTCTCCTGCATCCTCTGGAGTTCGTCGTCTCTCAGCTCTTGCATCCCATTTAGTGCTGTCACTGCGAATATTCTGAATCCTCTGTCAGACATTTCCACGAGTCCCACTGTGCTGTCTGTGGATGATGAGGGATTGCTCTTTTCCCTTAGGGGAGAGATGTTCTTGGTTTCTCGTATTTCCTGTGCCTCTGCGGTGGCTTCTGTTCGTTCTGCGGCAAATCTCTCCTCTACTGTGCTTTGCAGTGTGGTATCCACAGAGAGATCGAGTTAGATTTATAAAAAGGAGTTTCTTCCTTAAGGCAGGAGGTTCAATAGGTGTTGAGGATTCCAATGACTGACTGTTTCGGGGATCTAGAGGATGGGGCTTAGAGCGTAGCTTCAGTGGCCTTGGTCCCCGGAAGCGCCAGGACACACCTCAGACTTACATGGCGTCTGTCTCAGTGTTCCGGGGTCCAGCGGCAGACCTCGTTTTCAGCTGATCCCTGATGATTTTTTTCCTTTTCCGTGGCCCCAAAATTCTGTGACTGAGCCGCAAGGGCTGTGGTTCTTGCCATCCTCTTGGTTCTGTCTTTTGACCTCCCGTCACTCTGGAGCAGGCGTGTGTGTGTGGCTCCTCTGGGCCTCTATTCTGCAGCAGCCAGGGAGCGGTGGAGCAGTAACGGGGACACACGCAGCCCGGAGCCGGAGAAAATCGGAGGCCCCTGAGCGGTTCTCCTCCCCTTCCTCTCCTGCAGACTCCGAGTTCTGAGGGACGTCCTCATAGGAGTGAGGACAGACCAAGTAGACAGGGTGACTTAGCAGATAAACCTAGGGCCCTCCCACCTCAACGCCCCACGTCCCCTCGCACAGGTGGCACTGTTCCCATGTCCCAGTGGAGGGAACCGCGGAGCTAAGAGCATTATTTGGAACAGAAGGTGACAGTGGGGGCAAAGTAGGGGGACAGCTCTGGGGGACAGCTCTTTCTGCTGGTCTGTGGTGACGTCTGCCTTTCCCACCAGCAGGCACCAGGGGGGGTCTGCTGCCCTGCCTGCTGGCCACAGGGCTGAGGACTCGGGGACTCGGGGAAGCCTGGGCACAGAGGCAAGGACTCCTGCGGAGGAGAAGAGGTCTGGGGCGGGTGGTCTGGTAGCTCCTCCTCCTCCTTCCGGGGGTGGGGGAGCCAGGGCTGTGACTCTTCCAAGGCAGAAGCAAGTCTAGGGGACCCAGGGACTTCTCAGGTGGGCCTGGGGTCTGAGGCGGGGGAGTGCAGAGGCCTTCTGAGGTCCCCTCCTGCCGCCACACCCTGGAAGCTCAGTGCCCCTGAGGGCCAGGTCCTACATCGTGGGGCCGATGCAGCTGGGAGAAGGGGGCTGTTGGCTGAAGACCCTGCTGGGGCCCCAGAAAGGACCACTGCGACTGGCTGGCCACAGCGCGGCCCGCAGGAAAGAGCCTGTCCAGCAGGCCGCGGGCTTATGGAGACTCGGGCCCACTTGCTTTCCGCCTTCAGGTGCTCCGGTGGGAACTGGGCTGGAAACGCACACTAGCAGAAAGCGGACTGTAAGGGTTTGTTATGTCCATAATGGAGAAGCTTCTTTTCTGCTGCACGAGATGCGGTCAGCTTGCTCCAGCACAGGAAGGGCAGGGTATTAAAGTGTCACTGTCACGCTGTTTATAGTGTCCCTCACTGCCATTCTCTGTAACCGTGAAGCACTAAGCCCCACAGGGAGCCATGGTTAGGGGCTGCATTCTGGAGTGACAGAATCTTCTGGAAAGCAGGTTTTAGAAGAGAACTGGCCACACCCCATGCCATAGGGGTGGGAACACCCGAAAGTTGGAAAGTTGCACAGAGCTCTTCGGTAAAACTGCCCGGAATACCTACTTAGAACAGCTACTTCTCTCCCCAGTTACAAAAGTTTTATGGGACGCCAGCAGATGGCGTAATGCTTACATCGCTGGACTTTCATGTAGTCACCCATGGTTGGAGTCCCGGACCCGGTGCTTAAAACTCACACTGGGTGCATGTGTGCGTGTGCCCAAACCCAAGAGGAGAATGGAGGAGAAGAGATCGCAGCATATTTTCTCGCTTTCTGTCTCTCTGTTTCTCTCTGTCTCT
Source organism: Tupaia belangeri chinensis (assembly GCF_000334495.1). Taxonomy (NCBI): domain Eukaryota; kingdom Metazoa; phylum Chordata; class Mammalia; order Scandentia; family Tupaiidae; genus Tupaia; species Tupaia belangeri. Next base: position 1,460,758 of record NW_006201036.1, on the reverse strand, counting down.
CTGGTGAGTGCATGTACCCGATAGCAAAAATCTTTCTTAAAAAAAAAGATGTTTTGGAATATTTATGTTTTGAAATTTAGTTGTAAATGCTTAAGTTCTTGGGGCCAGCAGGTGGCCTGGAGGTTAAGGTGGCTGGATCCCACATGGCTGACTCTGAGGTTCAAGTCCGGGACCCAGAGGCTTGAAAATCATGCTGGGTGCATGTGTGTGCCCCCACAATCCCAAGAGGAGGATGGGGGAGAAGGGGTTGTGGCGTGGCCATCCCCTTGGAGGGTGGTTTCTCACTTTCCCCTCTCTGTCTTTCTCTGGCTAGAGTATGTGCCCAAGCACCCCTGCCCCCCCCCCCAAAAGAAAAGTTTAACTTCTTCCATTTTTAAAAGCTACCTCGGGGAAAAATTCTTCAGAAGTTGTTGCCTGAGCAGGAAAACCAGACAGTCTGGGAAGTGGGAGCAATAAAGCACGTCGACAGGGGCCGCCCTTCTAAACAGCCACGGAACACCTGCTCGGCCCGTTCGGCAGACAGTGAGGCGATGAGCCGCAGGGCCTGTGCGATCCCGGTGTCCGCACGGGGCTGGAGGAAGAGTGAGACTGGATGTTTCTTGTGGCTTCCTGGATCCGGAGGCCAGGCTATCTGACCGGGAGGCTTGGGGGCAGCAGAGCTGTGTCCTGCCGAGCCGGGAGTGGAGAGTGGTGTCAGCCTTCGGCCAGGGGTGCTAGGACAGGCTGTGTGCGGCCGACTCCCGGGCGAGTGCGAGTCGGGACTCTCCCATCCTGTGGGTGTTAGACAAGAACGTCTGGGGCAGCTTTATTCCTAGCGTCCAAACTCGAGGAAAGCCCGAAGGCCCGTTAGCGGGTAGGTGCATGGCCCAGCCTGGGGTGTAGCTTAGCAAACGGACCTCGGTGCAGAAAGCCGCGTGTTCCCCCGCGGGGCAGCTGGAGCGCACGTGGCCACGTGGTCAGCCGCGGGCCATCTTGAAAACATGCTGGGCACGTAGGCACACCCCCGAGATCCCACTGACCTCCAGGGCAGGGGAAGGAAGACTGGGGGCTGCTGACTGTCCACAAGACCCTGCCGAGGGTCTCTCACTGTCTCCAAGTCTTTCTCTCATACACACATGTGCTATTTGTTATGAATTAAAAAGAAAAGAAAAAAGGTGCAGCCTGGAGCCAGCAGGTGGTTAATAGTCAAGGCACTGGACTCCCACAAGGCTGACTGGGGTTCAAGTCCTAGACCCAGTGGCTTGTAACTCACGCTAGGTGCATGTGCGTGCATGCCCCAAATCCTGAGAGAACGGAGGAGAAGGTGTGGCCATCTCTAGCGGCTGATTTCTTGCTTTCTGTCACTCTGTATCTCTCTGTCTCTCTGGCAAGTACACACGCCCAATAGGAAAAATTACCCACCCCTCCCCCCCAAAAATTGTAAGTCAGTTCTGTGGCTCACCAGTGGGCACTGTGCACGGGGGTTGGGCCCCCCACAACCAACCAGAGTCCTGGCCCTGGCAGCTTGAGGAACGTGCTGGGTGCGTGTGTGTGCATGCTCCAACCCTCACAGCACGGGGAGATGGAAGGGAAGGTTGCGGTGTGGCCGTGCCCTGTCTCTGGCTTTCTGTCTGTCCCTCTCAGTGAGCACACATGCCCTCTGGCAATGAAAAGGGCAAAAATAAAAGAAAAACAAACACCCAGGTGAGTGGAGAGCAAACTGTGGCGCATCCACACATTGGAACACCGTTCATCAGTAGGAAACACACACACACACACACACACACACACACACACATACACACGATGGGTCCCGTGCCCCGCTCCCAGGGCAGGGTCTAGGACAGGGGGTGCCGGAGTGGGACGGGCAGAGCCAGGGCTGGCTGGAGCGGGGTGGGGTGCAGGTGGAAACTTCCGGAGCGGTGGAAATGTAAGTGCTAGCCACACGGGTGTGCGCGTTTGTCAGAATTCACCAGGTTACACGTGCTAAATGGATGCAGAGTGTACACTTTACATCTCAGTAAAGCAGTGATTCTTTCTAAAGTACAAAGAACCCTTCTGATAGTCTTAAACACAGATGGTAATACTTGCCAATCAGGAAATTTCAGAAAGCCAGTGTATTTACATACAAATGAAATCTTTAAAAAATGTGTACAGTTGGGGTCAGCAGGTGGCATAGTGGTTAAGGCACTGGACTTCCATGTGTTTGACTGCCGTTCAAATCCTGGCCATGGCGGCTGGAAACTCGCTCCAGGCACGTGTGCTCGTGTGCACAGTAGTCTCAAGAGGGGAATGGAGGAGAAGAGATTGCGGCCTGGCCACCCCCCGCCCCCCGCGTGATTTCTTGCTTTCTGCTTCTCTGTGTCTCTCTGTGTCTCCGGCAAGCACACGCACCCTACGGTAAAAACCTCTAAAAAATTCTGAAGTTATGAAAGTGGAGAGGCAGTGCCTTCCTCAATCTTGCAGGTGTGGCAGGAAAGCAAGAGGTTAGATCCTGGGGTCAGGCCAGTCACTGCACATGGGAGGCGACCACCGCCTCTGCTGTCAGGACTGCAAACACACGAAGCCCTGCCCAGTCCCCCCAGACTCACAGCAAACCAGTGTGGCTGTGCCCAGCCACTGCTCGGACAGCGCAGGGTGGCCAGCCCTCCAGAGCAGGTGGCTGTCGACCGCGGCGGGCAGGGTTTCGGGCTCAGGCTGTCACATGGCATGCCCCATCCTTCGGCCCTGGACTACTCGCTCTTCCCCAGCCATTATGAGGATGCTCCGTGTGAGGTGTGCCCACCACAGGGTCTGTCGCCTCCTGCCCACCAGGGCCTGGACCTGCCTGGGCACCCTGTGGCACGGGGATGAAGGCTCACGGGCGAGGTCGGTGGCATGTGCAAGGGTGTGAAGGCCCCATGGCTGAAATGCCCGTGGGAATGGGAGCCCTGCCCTCACACGTCTGTTCTCACAGTGACCACACAGGCCGTGCAGATGTCCCTTCCTGGGCACGCTCTCCCTCCATCACACCTCCCAAGCCCCTGCTCCATCTTCCAGGGAACCCCAGGTGCAGACAATGCCTGATGGGTGCTCGCCGGAGGACTCAGCCTAGGTGTGGCACTCGGGGGAGAAGTTCGGGCCACAAACAGACCTCGGGGAGCCTGCAGCCACAGGTGGCCTTCTGAGCTCGACACTAGACCTGACGTCCCACGGGACCGAGTGTTCATTCGAAATGGAAGAGGCCGAGGAGTGAGCCCTGTCCTAGGCCAGGAGGAGCGTCCAGGGAGGACCCAACACAGCCACGAGACAGCGTGGCCGGGGCAGTGACTGACCTGGGGCTGCGACCCGGCCTCTGCGTGACAGCTGTTGCAGGTCTTTACGGGAGAAGGTGGGCAGAGAGGGCGCAAGAGCAAGTTGGAAGAGAGAGGCGAGCCACAGGGCGCGGCCGACTCCGCCAAGTCTTGCTGCGTGGGAACAAGACGGTCCACGCAGGTCTGAGCCCCTTGTCTCTGTTAAGCACCTGCTTTCCCCATCTATGGGCACCCTGGACCAGGCGAGCCGGGAAGGTCCCAGAGCAAAGGCGAGGTTGCCTGGGGAGGGGTGGGGCGGTGACTGCAGGGGTGTCGGGGAGCTTTCCGAGGTGGTGGCGATGTTCTGTGTCTACACTACGGTGTGGGTCACGTGACTGCTCACGTTTCCTGCACACCCACCAAGCACCACGTGAGCAAGGGCACAATTTCTTATATGTACGTTGCCCCTCCATTCGCCTGATTTAAACACACCATTCTTTTCTGTTTTTAAAGTTTATGTAGCTATTACATGAGAGAGAGCGCGGGCAAACAGGGGCCCTCTGCTCCCTGCCCTAGGGCAGCTCCTTGCACCCCCGACGGAGCACGAGCACCCCTTCATGCTGCTACTGTGCGCACCCTCCTCTCTCCGCGCTGCTACCGAAGGCCAGGACTTTTCCTGTCCAGTGCGAGTGACACGGTACTCTTTAAACTTGTCATTTCGCATTTAAGTCTTCTGAACTTGCTTTTTAAATTTGGTTTTGATTCCCTTTCCACAGTGGCCGTCTGCTTTCCTTGTCTTTATGTCTTTCGCCCCTCTTGATAGACTGGTTTGGCATTTTCTTATTGTTCTATAGGAGTTTTAACTTTAAAATTTTTTATAGACTAATTGATTTAATTTTATTTATTATTATTATTATTTTCTTCTTCTTTTTTTTTTTTTTGAAGCAGTTTTTGCCTTAAGGTGTGTGTACTCACCAGAGAGAAAGAAACAGTGAGAGAAAAAGTGAGAATCATATCCTGGGGGGATGGCCAGGCTGCAATCCCTTCTCCATTCCTCTCCCAGTATCTTGGGCACGCATACACACACACTTGGTATGATTTTCAAGCTCCCAGGTCCTGGACTCGAACTGTCGTCAGCCATGTGGGAATCCAGCCACAGAACAACAATGCCATCGACTGGCCCCTTACTTATTATTTATTATTATTATTATTAATTAGCTGTAGGGCATGTGTGCTCACCAGAGAAATACAGAGACAGAAAGGGAAAGTGCGAAAGCAAGCCGCCAGATCAGGACTCGAACTGTCGTCAGCCATGTGGGAGTCCAGTGCCTTAACCACCACACTACCTGGTGGCCCCAAGTTTTTTACATATTTTGGGTAGTAATCCTTAGTTGACCAGATGAAGTAAAAAACTTTTTACTACATTGCTTGACTTTTAACTTTGTTTATAAAAGCCTTTCTCAAAAAATCTCATATCTGTAACATTATAGAACAAACCTGCTTTATATCATGCTTTGTGTTATTCAACGATTTTTTTCCCATTCTGACATCCTTTAAGTACCTGATGATTTTTTTTTTTTTTTGGAGAGGTTTTTCACTATAGGGCGTGTGTGCTTGCCAGGAAGACAGAGAGAGACAGAGAGACAGAAAGCGAGAAATCACCCCCCAGGGGGCATGGTCACACCGCAATCCCTTCTCCTCCATTCTCTTCTCGGGATCTTGGGCACACACGCACACGCGCCCGACGTGAGCTTTAAGCCACCGGGTCCAGGATGTGAACCGCAGTCAACTACATGGGAGTCCAGTGACATAGCCATTATGCTAACTGCTAGTTCCCGCCCTGCACCATTTGAGTGCTGCAGTTTCCGTGTTAATGTGACGGCGCTCTGTAACACGCTGTCTCGTCTGCAGGAATAATGTGAAGTCTATGCGCCACTGTTTTCTTTGTTGATGGATTTATCTAAACACATTTTAAGAACAAATGTTTCAGGGTCAGCAGGTGGCATGGTGGTTATGGTGCTGGACTCTCACATGGCCTACTGTGGTTCAAGTCCCAGACCTGGAGGCTGATTTCTCACTTTCTCTCTCTCTCTGGTGAGCATATATGCCCTAAAGCAAATTAAAAATAAGAATAAATAAGAATAAATGTTCCTTTAAAACCAGTATGTTCTATTTATTATATTTTATGCTGTCCTCGTGTGCAAATGATCATATGTCAGCTTGAGAAATTACATGTTTATATCACAACAAATTAATCCCAATTTAGCGATAGTCTTCATCTTGACCGCAGAGCGGGTGACAGAGAACGTTGTCTACTTGCTTGTGAAGTCACGTGGCCCGTGCTGCGTGTCTCCCTCCTGGTTGTGACTTTAGGAGGAGTTGGGACACTCACACTTACCCTTGGCAGACAACCGTAAATACCGGGTTACTAAGCAGTTTGCGTTTACCTACAGAACGAGACTTCTGCTTACTATGTCAGGCATGGTACTAAGGTCTGAAAAGAATTCCACCATCCATCCTGTCATTTCTTGATTGATGCTTAGATTTGTGCCATAGGATGCATGTACTTACTGGAGAGAGACAGGTAGAGACAGAGAGGGAGAGACAAAAGTGCGAAATCTCTAAATTTGCCGACATTCCGGAACTGTCTCCAAGCCTTGCCCAGTTTGGGCTGCCGCGAGGCAGCGGGTTCTGGGAGCCTAGGCATCCCAGGTCTTCCCCGGCTCCCAGGAGCACCCTGGGGGCCCAGGAGCTGCAATGGCTCCGGTACCCTGCTTGTGCGGCCCGGAGGGCGAGGCCTCGGGCTTGGGGGAACCGTCGCAGTTCATCCAGGAGCCCCACGCAGCAGATCTGCCCGCTCCCGGGGGGCCGCCGCTCTCCTTCACACTCTTGCCCTGGATCTGGGGACCGGAATGGCCTCAGCCATCAGCTGAGAAGCTTCAGCCAACACTCCGGGAACCAGTCCTACCGTTCTTGAGAGAGGCTCTCTGTGCTGCGAGGCACCCCCTTCGCTTCTGCCTCCTCGTCCGCCTATTATGGCGGCTACTCAGGCCCCCACGGGAGCGACAAGCCGTGGCCTAGCCTCCTCGACGAGGAGCGGGAGGAGAGCCTCCGACAGAAGAGATGAAGTGAGAGAGAGGACTGGAGAGGTGGGAGCTCCTGGAGTCTGGGGGCTTTCTGCAAAGAATCCTGAGCCTGTTCTGATGGACATGCACCATAGAGGATGAAGAGCCAAAGAGCAGCAGCAGTCCAGCTCCTACTGCAGAATGACTAGACATTCGAAAGAAAGGTCCAGGAAAAGGAAAACAACAGTCGTCTAAAGGAAAACACAGGAAGTGTTCTGAGGACAGTGGCAGTGACGCGGAGTCTGAAACGGACTCCAGTGATGAAGACACAAAAAGGAAGCAAAGGGAAAGGAAAAGAAGAAACAGATTGAAAATACAAGAAGAAGAAGTCTAAGAAGAGCAGAAGAGTCCAGTGTTTCAAGCTCTAAAGATTCCCAAGAAGAGTTTCTGGAGAATCCCTGGAAGGATCGATCAAAGGCTGAAGAACCCTCAGGTTTAATCAGCCCAGAGGCCCCAAACACACTTGCCTCTCAAGACGATAAACTTTGAACTATGGGCATGCTCTGTTACCTGGTGAAGGTGCAGCTGTGGCCGAATATGTCAAAGCCGGAAGGCGTGTGCCACGAAGAGGTGAAATTGGCTTGACCAGTGAAGAAACTGCATCATTCGAATGCTCAGGTTACACGAGGAGTGGCAGCAGGCATCGTGAATGGAGGCTGCACGACTGCGCTGAGCCAGAGCTACAGCGCTGATGAGAAGAGAGCCCTTGCATCGTTTACCACGAAGGGAGGCGAAAGAGAGAGAACAAGAGTCTGGCCAGTGTTCCAGAGATGGTTTACAGAAAGACCAAAGGGAAGGATGACAAATAAGGGTTTCGGATTGTTCAGCAGACATTTGAACAACAAAAAAGGAAGTCTGGGCTCCACACACATACACAAAATGAGTATCATGCTCCAAAAAAGCTCTACAGTGCTACTGGGCCTTCTATTTAGTTCATTCACCCCTTCAGTAACAAGCTGCTTATTGGTAACTTGAGCAAGTTCGTGGGTTGTTTTCGATGGACTACGACAACTTTCTAGTTAAAAAATCCAAATTACGGATCAAATTCTACTGTACTGAGGCAGGTGGCACAAGAGACGATGTCAGTGAGGTGAGAAACTGCAGTCTCACGCGTGGGACAGCGCACTGTTAGCTCCACATGATGCCGTCTGCCTGGACTGGGGGCGAGGACCATGTTCTTCCGTGTTACTGTGTTATACATGGACTTGATAGAAACAGGTCGGAGGCCACTTTTGTTAGCAAAAATGAAGACATTGCTGAAAAAGAAGCAAATGTGGAATTTGAACACTGACTTGTGCAATGCAGTAGTCTGCCCCGGAAATAATGGATTTGGGTCTAAACCCCTACCTCTACTCCGAAACCGAAGAGCAGACTCACCCAAGTAACTGCTGATTTGGAAATATGAGCATTAACTTCTCTATATTCTTAGTAAGGTCATGCTTAAAAACGGGTCTTTCAATGATAGTCTCCAGACGTTGGCTGCTGTGTCACTGAAAGTACAGTTTTTCACTTTGATGATAGAATATTATCTAAAAACAGTGCAGGTCCATTGTGGTCAAGGTTCTGATAGAGAAAACCATAACAAGTCCGTATTTTAACTTAGTTGTTTCATAACAATAGAGCTTAAATATTAAAAAAAAAAAAAAAAAAAAGAGAGAAATCTCCCCCTAGGGGTGATGGTCACACTGCAGTCCCTTCTCCTCCATTTTCCTCCTGGAATTTTGGGCACGCATGCACATGTACCCAGTGTGGCTTTCAAGCCACTGGGTCTGGGACTCTAATGGTGCTGTCAACCTTAACCACCATGCCACCTACTGGCCCCTATGTATTTACTTTTAAATAAAGGTACCTTCATGTATTTGTTCTAGAACTTCCTAGCATTATGTTAAAGTTTATTTCCTCAGAAAGACAGCGAGTGAGATGGACCAGTAGGTGGAGTGGAGGTTAAGGCCGCTGGATCCCACAGGTCAACTGTACGGTTCAAGTTCCAGACCCAGTAGCCTGAAAAATCCACAGGGTGCATGTGCGTGTGCACCCAAAATTCCTGAGGAGAATGGAGGGGAAAGGACTGCCGTCCCCTCAGGGAGTGATTTCTCTCTCCCACCCCTCTTTACTCCAGTGGGCACATGTGCCCAATAGTGCATGCACACACACACACACACACACACACGGGAGAGAGGGAGAGTCAGCCCTGACAGGGTCTTCACAGCGCCATCCACCCCCACCTCAGCCAGCCGGACCATAGACGTGTGCACACCCCATGTGAACAGGAGTCCCGAGGACATGAACCCAGGACCTTCCCCTGTGGCCCAGTTGTGTTACTGCTGTGCCTCCACCTGGCCTGTCTAGTATTTCTTAACTAGGCACCCAGTCAAGAAGCCAGCTTTGTATGGCCCTCACCCTGCATGTGTGGGGATGGCGGCTCATGTGAACACTACAGCGGGGTGACAGGACGTCTCCGCATGCTTAGGGTGCGTTATGTCAGACTCTGTGCCTGCAGGCTCTGCCTAGTCTCTCTCTGCATCACCTTTAAAGAAGCAAGCTGCTGGGGCCAGCAGGAGGTGTGGTGGCTAAGGCACTGGACTCCCACACGACAAGCCATGGTTCAAGTCCTAGACCTGGAGGCTTGCTTTCTTGCTTTCCCTCTATCTGTCTCTCTCTCTGGTGAGCACATGTGTCCTATAGCAAAATAAAATAATACTAATTAATAAAATAAATAATTCTTTAAAAAATAGAAAGAAATAGCTCTGCCATCATGCAGAGGTACATCTGCCTAATGTACAGCAACTTGGTTAAGATCCAGTAATTAGAATGGAAAACAAAAACATTTTGAGAGTAACAAATCTATACCTGTTTACCTGGAATTACTTAATGGCCAAAAAAAAGAAAAAAAAAAAAAAAAAAAAGACGCAAGCCGCCATGAACCCCGTAGACCGAGCACACTGGCCAGGACCCGAGGGAGAGCCGACCAAGGCCTGTAAGACTGCAGCTCCAGTGACACCAGGATCGCAGTCCGTGAGGAGCAGACAGAGCACCCTCTGAGCACCGCCTGGACCTGTGGCCCGGAGGAGCTGCATGGTGACAGAAGTGTGCTTTTTTAAGCCGCTCTGTTTGCGAGCATCGTTGTGTAACGCGGGAAAACGAACAGGTTACCTTGCAGAGTGTTTCCGAATGCCACTTTGCTGGCTGGTGCGTGTTGGCTGGAGTGTCCCCACCAGGTCCTCAGCGTGAACATTTATCCAGGTAAGAGCCAGGAGAGGTTCAGGTGAGCTCTTTCCCAGGGCCAATTACGACAGCGTTTCTAAAACAACGCAGTTTTCGCTTCCCCGAGGTGTTATTCGCTTCCGAAGTCAGCTTACCGAAGGTAACTCCAGGGGAGGGCCCCCTTCCAGCTCACTGGTGAAGACCCAGCATCCAGAGAAGCACAACAAATTTTGTTGAAAAATAGGTAGATGAACAAATAGTTGTTCCCATTTTATTATTTTTAAATTGTCAGAGACTGCATGTTCTCACCAGAGAGAGACACAGAGAGAGAGGAAACACCCCTCCCCAGTGGGGCATGGTCGTGCTGCATCCCCTTCCCCATTTCTTTGTCAAACTTGACCACGTGCGCACACATGCCTGGTGTACTTTTCAAGCCACTGAGGCTGAGGTTCAAACTGTGGTCAGCCATGTGGGATCCGGCTCCGTTAAACTCTGCTATGAGGTGAGCAATGAGACTGGCCCTCGGCTTATTATGGCATTCTCAGTGTGCTGCAGTAACTCTCTCCGGCTCTGTGGTAAGCATTTCACGTGTGCTGTCTCCCTCAGCCATCACACAGCCTTGTGGAGTAAGTGGTAGCAGTCTCAACGACAGGAGGGAGGCTGAGGTTCTGAGAGCTCGCACCTGGGAGCCAGGCCTTCTCTATTGAAAATATAAACACACACACGTACATATATATGCATGAGGAATCTTCAGAAAGTTCACAGAAAATGCCTATTACGCTTGGATTTCAAAAATTTTTTGCACCAAAATAAACTCACCTTAATTCCAATTTTTATGTGAACTTTCTAAAGTTCCCTGTGTTTAAACATACACACACACACACGTACAGCAGACTCCTTGGAATAGTTAAATTTGCTCCTACAAGTTAATCCCCTGGGCTAGTGTCGTGCACCGATTACTGTGTTGAGGGAGTGGCCTTTGGGAGGAGATTAGTGACTGGGTGATCCAGAGGGCTTCCCTGATTGAGCCCTGGCATGCTTACAGGAGAGGAACCGAGGGAGAAGAGCCACGTGGACAGACCTGCTCTGCTCATGGCCCTGCTCTCTGCTCTCAAACATCAGCACCGTGAGTCAAATAAACCTCTATTGCCAACTGCCCAGTCTCAGGTATTCTTGTTTAGCAGTGCAATGCCGATTCATCCAGTGGGAATTGCATTCTAAGACCTCAAGTGGATGTCTGAAACTACAGGTAATCCTGAACTCTACATAGACTATATTTTTTTGTAAAAAAATGGAATTAAATATGAACTCATTTTGGTATAAGAATTTTTTCAATCCATGCAAAATGTGCTTTCCACAGGTTTTATGAATACTCTTTGCATAGTTATATATAGATACACATATATTTTACTAACAATGTGCATATGTTTTATTATATATGTAAGTTTATATACGTGTATAAATTCTTATATGTAAAAAAGACTGGCCTTCTCTTCTACCTGCACTGATCTCATCTCTGGAAAAGGACTGCAGGCTTTGAAGTTCCTTAGACCTGCGGCCCTGGTCCCCTGCAGTCCCCTCGGCAGGCTGTAGGTGGTGCTGCAGCTCTGGTCAGCCCGGTTTGCCTCTGCTCCTTGAAATGCCTGTGTCTACTCGGGCATCCTGCCTCCTGGGAGAATGTCTTTTCTCACGATTAATACAGACGGGTGGTCCCATTATGGCTGACTCTTCATCTGTGAATTAGTGGGAAGAGAAGGGCTTGCTCAGGCTTAATTTCTAATAGTGATTTATTGTAGAAACCTCTGCGCTCACCGCTGGCAGGGCAATAGGAGGAGCTGGAAGCCTTTTACAAATCTGCTGTTTGCGGGAGAAGTACCTGGGGGTGGGGGGGGGGAGGGCTGGCGTTGACGGGCGCTAATTCTGTGCCTTCGGGGCTGAGCGCTCTGACTGTGCCTCTCACACAGGAGAGGAGGTGGGCCCAGAGAGCAGAACTTTTTTAATGTACCATGGGGCACTTGGGGGAGCCAAGAAGGAAAGTGAGAAATCACCTCTGGGGGTGGCTCGGCTCCGCACCCCTCCTCCATTCCCCTCTCAGGACTTTGAGTACACTCGCATGTGCTCCTGGTGTGTTTTCCAGCCCCTGATCCAAGACTCAAACCACGTGGGGTCCCGCTGCCTTAACCACCAAGCCACAGGCTGGCCCTGAGGGTAAAACCGTTCGGAGGAAAGATAAGGGTGTGGGCAGTTCTTGGTTCAGATTCAACACAGAGGCTCCCCACCAGGGTCTGAGGCTGGCCCGTCGCTGTCAGGCTCCCCCGGTGTTCTCTCGTTCTCATCCGTTGTCATCGCTCCTTCCGTTTTCCTTCACCGGGAACAAACGCGAAGGCTCGGGAGAGAGGCTCTCTCCAGCTTTCGTGCTCGGTCTCAGCCAGCAGGCTGGGAAGTCAGGCTGTCTGAGACAGTGCGACCTGGAGCCCCCAGTGTGGCCCCCTTGCACAGACGTGGGACCCTCGTGCATCGTGGCCGCCATGACAGATGGAGCACCCACATGTAGCGTGCCCGTCCTGACACACTGTGCACCTGAGAGGGGCGGGAGGCGGGCGGAGGGTGGGGCAGCCACCACCGCAGCCCAGGCTGGTGGGCTGGTGCTCCGGGCCGAGCCTCGTGTTGGAGTGTGCAGGGAGAGAGGAGGGGGTGGAGAGTTCTCTGCTCTCTTAACTCCTATGCCATCTCAAGGCCAACCCTGGAAAAAGATCATGCCAGATGGGATCCAGCTGACCATGATAGGCACCAAGGTGTGACATCGTGGCCGGCAGGAGTTGACTGCAACTCTGGCTTCAGTAAGCTTCTCAGCAAGGGGGCCGATAGGGAGACGCCAAGACGGGCCTGCCCTGCAAAGCCAGGGGCAGAGGGGATGGCCTTCCACATTCATTCACTCCAGTGACTCTGGGCTTCCAGAAAGACTAAGGTCAGACCCTCCCTCTTTGGGCATCTCATAACCTCAACTAGTCAGTTTTAGTAAATTTAAAAATTAACCAGGAGACGCAGTCTCTTCTTCATTAAAGCCGCATGCTTGCCGGATGCTAACAGACCATGATAAACATGGGATGAGACACACACTGTGAATTGAATTACTAATTTCGGCTCTCATACAACCACGGTTGTCACTAGCAATGACAAAGAGACACGGGGGCAGAACTTGGTGGCCGACTGGCAGGCGTGCAGCTTAATCCTGGACACATTTGTCAAAGACATTCGGATTTTATGGCTCCCATCTGAGACCGCAGGTTCTTCGTAATGAGTGGCAGGAGCCCAAATGGCTACCGAGGCCGCTGTGAGCCGTTTTACTTACTCCGGACACACTTCGGCCCCGTGGATTCTGGTAACGTCGTCTCTAACCCTTCTCTTCCAGAACTAGCGCTCCTTTGTCTCGGCACCTGTCCGGGGGGCCAGCACCCCCGTTTTCCCAGCATGGGAATGGCCGTGTCCAGGCTGCGGCTGCACTCACAATGTGGATGGCTTTGGTCTGGGACGAGCTTAATCATGTGGCCTGAGGACAGACAGGCCTTCCCTTCTGCCATGTGGCAGGAGCTATCCGCGTACGTGGGACGTGAGAGGGGACTATGAGAGCGCACGAGTGGGGCAGTCGGCACAGTGGGGCGTCTCAGACCGCGCCTCTGCTTTCCTGGTGCACAGATTAGTCTGTCTCCTTACTGCTCGTCCTGCAGGTGGAACTGCGGGTGAGCCTGGCCCCACGGGGAGGGTGTGGCGCCCAAAGGCAGGAGCGGCTTTGTGGAGCCCACTGCCCTGCGGGGCTGAGGTGGCAGGCCCTCAGACAAGCCCAGAGCGAAGGAACGCCAGTAATGGAGGCGGCCTTGGTGGCCGGGACGAGCAGGATGCAGACCGCCTGCAGCAGGAGCCCGGCTCCCCGAGAAGGAGCAGCAGTCGTCCAGACAGGAAGTGGGAAGGAGCTGCAGCAGGCCTGGGCCTCAGCCAGCAGATCCCAAGGAGCACGCGGGAAAGGCAACTGAGAACCCAAAGGCAACAGCGTGAGTGGAGTGTAGACCCCGGGAGGTGGGTCTGCAGGAAGAGGGGGAGAGACCCAGAAGGTCTGGGGAGCCAGAGCCAGAGGCAGGCTGTGCCCTCCACCCAGGGCAGGGATGTTGGTCGGAGCATTTTAAACACAAGAGTGACATGGCCTCTCTCAATTGTCTCTCTCTTCTTAAGCTTTTGCTATAGCGTGCATGTGCTTGCCAGAGAGACAGTGAGAGGGAAAGTGAGAAGTCACCCCCAGAAGGGATGGCCACTCCCAATCCCTTCCCCTCCACTCTCCTCCTGGGATTTTGGGCACACTCGTGTACACACCCGGTGTGGTTTCCAAGCTGCTATCATGCCAGGGTGAGCTGGGCAGTTTATGGTGAATGTATTCTATATTAAAACAGCAGAGAAATACTACTCTCAGGCCCACCAGAGCCATTTTAGAGTGCTTTGTATTTTATTCTTTGTAAAGACAAGAATTAAATTCTTTGTCTATAATTGAAATTCATTCAAAAAGTTTTTGCAGATGCATCCCCGAGGTGGTGTAGCCGCATACTCACTCCCCAGGGCAGCTGGAGCGAAGCAGCACCACCCGAGTGGCTCAGCGGACGCTGGCTCTCTCAGGATCCTGCACTCCAGGGATTTGAGACAACGGGCTAGCCTCGTTGGTTTCTTCTCAGGCGTCTCTGCCCGGCTTGTGGAAGGCATCTTTCTTTCTTTCTTTTCTTTTTTTTTTTTTTCGAGAGAGATTTTTACTACAGAGCACAGGCACTCGCTGGAGAGACAGAGAGACAGAAAGTGAGAAATCACCTTCTGGGAGGACGGCCATGCCACAATCCCTTCTCCTCTGTTCTCTTCTCAGGAGTTTGGGCATGCATGCACATGTGCCTGATGTGAGTTTTAAGCTGCTGGGTCTGGGACTCAAACGATGGCTGACTACATAGGAGTCCAGTGATGTAACCATTACACCATCTGTTGGTCCTGGCATCTCCCTTTTGTGTCTTCCCACTGTCATCTCTCTGTATCTACCTGTGTCCTAGTTTGTTTTCCAAAGGCACCAGCCATGTGGGATTAGGGTTTCACCCCAGTGATCTTGTTCTAACTTAATTACCTCCGTAAAGATCCTGTCTCCTCGGGGGCTCCCGCCCCTGCTGCACCGCCGTGCCAGAATGGCCCGGCCC
>NW_006201036.1:1443381-1445286 GCF_000334495.1 Tupaia belangeri chinensis | reverse complement strand
TAATGAGTGCCAGGAGCCAAAATGGCTACCGAGGCCGCTGTGAGCCGTTTTACTTACTCCGGACACACTTCGGCCCCGTGGATTCTGGTAACGTCGTCTCTAACCCTTCTCTTCCAGAACTAGCGCTCCTTTGTCTCGGCACCTGTCCGGGGGGCCAGCACCCCCGTTTTCCCAGCATGGGAATGGCCGTGTCCAGGCTGCGGCTGCACTCACAATGTGGATGGCTTTGGTCTGGGACGAGCTTAATCATGTGGCCTGAGGACAGACAGGCCTTCCCTTCTGCCATGTGGCAGGAGCTATCCGCGTACGTGGGACGTGAGAGGGGACTATGAGAGCGCACGAGTGGGGCAGTCGGCACAGTGGGGCGTCTCAGACCGCGCCTCTGCTTTCCTGGTGCACAGATTAGTCTGTCTCCTTACTGCTCGTCCTGCAGGTGGAACTGCTGGTGAGCCTGGCCCCACGGGGAGGGTGTGGCGCCCAAAGGCAGGAGCGGCTTTGTGGAGCCCACTGCCCTGCGGGGCTGAGGTGGCAGGCCCTCAGACAAGCCCAGAGCGAAGGAACGCCAGTAATGGAGGCTGCCTTGGTGGCCGGGACGAGCAGGATGCAGACCGCCTGCAGCAGGAGCCCGGCTCCCCGAGAAGGAGCAGCAGTCGTCCAGACAGGAAGTGGGAAGGAGCTGCAGCAGGCCTGGGCCTCAGCCAGCAGATCCCAAGGAGCACGCGGGAAAGGCAACTGAGAACCCAAAGGCAACAGCGTGAGTGGAGTGTAGACCCCGGGAGGTGGGTCTGCAGGAAGAGGGGGAGAGACCCAGAAGGTCTGGGGAGCCAGAGCCAGAGGCAGGCTGTGCCCTCCACCCAGGGCAGGGATGTTGGTCGGAGCATTTTAAACACAAGAGTGACATGGCCTCTCTCAATTGTCTCTCTCTTCTTAAGCTTTTGCTATAGCGTGCATGTGCTTGCCAGAGAGACAGTGAGAGGGAAAGTGAGAAGTCACCCCCAGAAGGGATGGCCACTCCCAATCCCTTCCCCTCCACTCTCCTCCTGGGATTTTGGGCACACTCGTGTACACACCCGGTGTGGTTTCCAAGCTGCTATCATGCCAGGGTGAGCTGGGCAGTTTATGGTGAATGTATTCTATATTAAAACAGCAGAGAAATACTACTCTCAGGCCCACCAGAGCCATTTTAGAGTGCTTTGTATTTTATTCTTTGTAAAGACAAGAATTAAATTCTTTGTCTATAATTGAAATTCATTCAAAAAGTTTTTGCAGATGCATCCCCGAGGTGGTGTAGCCGCATACTCACTCCCCAGGGCAGCTGGAGCGAAGCAGCACCACCCGAGTGGCTCAGCGGACGCTGGCTCTCTCAGGATCCTGCACTCCAGGGATTTGAGACAACGGGCTAGCCTCGTTGGTTTCTTCTCAGGCGTCTCTGCCCGGCTTGTGGAAGGCATCTTTCTTTCTTTCTTTTCTTTTTTTTTTTTTTCGAGAGAGATTTTTACTACAGAGCACAGGCACTCGCTGGAGAGACAGAGAGACAGAAAGTGAGAAATCACCTTCTGGGAGGACGGCCATGCCACAATCCCTTCTCCTCTGTTCTCTTCTCAGGAGTTTGGGCATGCATGCACATGTGCCTGATGTGAGTTTTAAGCTGCTGGGTCTGGGACTCAAACGATGGCTGACTACATAGGAGTCCAGTGATGTAACCATTACACCATCTGTTGGTCCTGGCATCTCCCTTTTGTGTCTTCCCACTGTCATCTCTCTGTATCTACCTGTGTCCTAGTTTGTTTTCCAAAGGCACCAGCCATGTGGGATTAGGGTTTCACCCCAGTGATCTTGTTCTAACTTAATTACCTCCGTAAAGATCCTGTCTCCTCGGGGGCTCCCGCCCCTGCTGCACAGCCG
>NW_006201036.1:1426191-1442122 GCF_000334495.1 Tupaia belangeri chinensis | reverse complement strand
TGAATGATAAAGCGGGGAGATTGATGTCTCTGTATTGACTGACATGCATGGCATTCCCTTTTGAAAAAGCAATGGAAGTCAATGTAAAGTTATATGTAATCCAATGTAATATAAAGAAGATTATGATGATAATATAAATAATAATAATAAAAAAAGATCCTGTCTGCTAATGTAGTCAGTTCTGAGGGCTGGAGGTTAGGTCCTCAGTACACGGATTCCGGGGAGGAGGATTCAGAGAGAAACACTGTCAGCCCGTAACATTCTACTTCGGTAAAGTGGTTTTCCCAATACATTGCTGCCAGAGAGTTTAGAAGCAACATGTTTTCTCTTGAAATTTTGGGAACTCAACCAGCTAAATTTAATGAAGTTAATTTAGCAGTCAACGTGTGCCTCTGTGCACAATGCACTCCACTGGAGGAAAGCTGTTGTCCCTGAGTCTGTGTAACTGGATCACAAAAGATGCTTCCCCAACTCCTCCCGCCACCGGGTCCTTCGATCTGCTTCTCCTAAGGAGTAAGAGTGCTCTTCTGGGTATGTTCACTTCTCGTCTTTAAACTAGAGAAGTGGAATCAGACCTGGTAAGCCAGGCCAGGCCACCAGCCAGTGTGCGAAGTATCTGTGGCTAGGTGTTATAAAACAAGGGTCCCCCACCTGGGGGCAGCAGACCAGCACCAGGTCCATCGGGCCGCACAGTGGGCAGTGGGTGGCGGGTGAGTGAGGCTTCCTCTGAGTTTGCAGCCACTCCCCTTCACTCTCCTTGCTGCCTGGGCCTCGCCTCCCATAGAATCAGCAGCTGGGCTGGATTCGCCCTCTCCAGGGAGTGCAAATCCTATTGCGTGATGGTTTCACTGCTTCCAATGAAGTGTGTGGGGGTGGAGATGGGGTGCCTTGGGTCCTCCCGGGATCAACTCCTCTACCGCCCTGTCTGCATAGGGATTGTCATCCATGAGGCCGATCCCTGGTGCCAGGAAGGTTGGGGAGCTCTCACGTAGAGGTACATAGGTCCGAGCATTCTCTGTGTCCCTGAAATAGAAAGTGGGGGTGGAGGAGGAAAAAGTGACTCAGCCAACTCCACCGCGATATTCGTGACGATAAGGACGTTGCTCCTTAAAAAGCCTTTGATGTTTTTTCTTTTTATTGAATTTAAAGTCTCACTTTACCTAAAATACTTCCTTTTTCCAATTTTAGCGTGATTTACATCATCTTCTCTTACATAAAAATTGCTCTCCAAAGCATTCTTCATTTTGACGTTTGTCCAGGAATGGCAGTTGGAGCCACGTGTTGTAGCACCCCACCTCCTTCTCCCTGCTGTCACGTTCTCGCAGAAAAAGGCAAGTGAGAGGAAAACATCCCTCCTGAGAGCCCAGGAAGTGCAGCATAATTCTCTGTTGGGTGATTTGCTAGGTCTGTGTAACCCGTGGGAAACAAACAGACGTGTACCGCAGTCAGGAGACTCCATTGCTCTAGCTGACGAAAGAGCCAGGCTCAGCCAGCGTCTATGGGCTCTTTACCCACAGGGGTGTCCTGTGCTTACCGGCCTAAAGACTTCTGATCTGAAACAGGCGCCAAAGTCTAGGCCAAACGCCCACGGGGTAAGACGTATCCTCAGGGGGTTGTGGCTGCCCGCTAGACGGGAACCTGGGGAAGACAGATTCACTGCAATAGGGTGGGCGACGGCATGAGAGTCCCGGAGAACGAGGCGGCCAGGCAGGACTCGGCGATCGACGTGTTAGGCCCAAAGGCCTCTTGAACGGTTCAGTAAGTGTCCAGGGCTGAGATTTTAATCTCTCTGGTATGTGACCAGGGATTATTTGCACCTTAGTTCCTGAATATTCTAAAGGACTGAGTTATACTCGCTTTACATTTACTGTAACCATGGAGGGATTCTTTGTTATTATTATTATTATTATATTATTTTATGGTAAAGTGTGTGTGTGTGTGTGTGTGTGTGTGTGTGTGTGCGTGTGTGCACATGCTGGGGGTGGGAGGGAGGAGGAGCCCCTTGGCAGGTCTCATCATGCCACAATCTACTTTCCCCAGCCCTCCAGCTCTTCAGGGCTCTGGGTGCCCACACCATGCCCAGCATGTCTTCAGTCCATACCGAGGGTCTGAACCTGTGCCAGCTCGATGGCCTCCAGCCTTGCAGGGCTCTTGTACTTCTACTGAGCTGCAGCAGCTGGACCTGCAGTGGGTACTTGGAGAAAGACCCACTGTTTTATCCCAAACGTTCTCTGAAACAGAGAAAATAAACAAGAGCTAATATGATTTTGAGATATAAAAAGTAATAGATATTGGGACCAGCAGTTAGCGTAATGGCTATGTCGCTGGACTCCCATGTAGTCCACCACAGTTCGAGTCCCGGACCCTGTGGCTTAAACTCACACCGGGTGTGTGTGCGTGCGTGCCCAAGATCCCGAGAGGAGAGTGGAGGAGAAGGGATTGCGGCGTGGCCTTCCCCCCTGGGGGGTGATTTCTCGCTTTCTATCTCTCTGTCTCTCTGACTTTCTGGCAAGTGCATGCGCCCTGTAAGAAAAAAACCTCTACCCCCCCCCAAAAAAAATAATAGATATTTGTTTTCCTTACCAGAAGCAAAATATAGCATAGAGATTTCTATTTCTGGGGAAATAGGATCAATGTACACTTCTCTGTCCTTCTCACTACAAATGACTAAAATCTAGATATTTTATATATAGCAGACATAAGAATGCTCTGATTGGCAGAGAGAAGAAGGCAGGCTGCTTGGGGACCTTAGGACCCACAGGGTGACTCACTGAGGTCTCTGTATTTTCTTTTACCTTGTACATCTTAAACTGAATACTAGAAAAGCCAGCTAGCTGTGAACACCAAAGTGCTCTGGAGAAGAGAATCCAAAGAAACCCCTGATCCTAGACAGAGGACCAGGGAAGGATCAACCTAGTGAGACAAGAAATTTCTATAATAACTGTTCTCTTTAGGTCGGGTGCCACAGAGAAGCTGTGACCCAAACTCCACACGCAGGTGCCTGAACAGGGCCTGGACTTCCCCCCTTGGCAGGCTAACCTGCTGCCCTAGCTCCTGCTGAGTGGCGAGAGGAGAGCCAGGAGGCACTGGGAGTTTCTGTCCCAGCAGTGGTAATTGGTTGTCCTCTTGTGTCCACATAGGGAGCCTGCTTCTGCCCCACTCAGGGACAGCAAGGCCAGCTCCCCCTCATCGGAGGGGTGGTGTCAGAGGAGGCTTAATGGAAAGTCACCGATCAGCTGGGAAAAGCCACACCTCTCAGTGTGGACAATTGTCAATGGAGGCCCCTCCGAGCCTGGATAGTCTCAGAAGAGCCTAGTGAAGAACCTCCCTGCCCAGTAGCCCAGCAGTAACCCAGCGGTAACGAGGCATCCCTCTCCTCCCGAGGTCACAGGAGGCCAGATGGAGGACCTGGACCTCTACTTCACCTGGCAGTAATGAAGTGATACCTCACCGCTCACCACAGGGGCATTGGAAATCCTCTGGAATGCAGGTCTAAATGAGATGATTGTTTAAAAAAGTTTGTTTTCTTTGTGAGAAAAACTGAGAGAGAGGAGAGACAGAACTCCTCAGTGGGGTCTTCATACAGTGACCCTCCTTGAGCCTCGCAGCCAGCAGGGATTATGGGCGTGCTATGGGTTTGCCGGGCATGGTCAGGAAGCAGAATGTGGACCTGAAGCCCTGCCCCAGGGCCTCCAGGGATGCGTGGCAACGCACCTACTGCCACACTGCTGTGGCTGGGCCACAGTGAAATCTCTTATACCCACAAGGTCTGGGTCTCAGTCAAAACCACTCGGTATACAAGAACTCTGTCTCACCTTGAATGACAAGAGATATCGATAGACAACACCAAGATGGTAAGAGTTACCTGGCAAGGATTTTAAAGTAGTCATCATAAAATGCTCTAGTAAGCAAATATGAACACTCTTGAAATCAATGGAAGAATAAAAAGTCTCAGAAAAAAAAATATATAAAGAGCGGAATGGAAATTTCAGAACTAAACATACAATGATTTAAAATACAACAAAACCCTCCATAAAGGGACTCAAGGAGTCGGTTCTGCCTCCAAGTCGGCCCCATCCATCCCCAAGGAGAACCTCGGTCGCTTGACTCGTTTAGATCACACCGAGCTAAAGCTCAAATTGCTCTTGAACTTGGTGTGACTGCTGATGATGTGAAGAATGGCACTATCTGGGGAAACCTTGACTCAGTATCCAGGTGTCAGCCATGCCGAGGAGGAACGGCAAGGAAAGGAAGTTTATGACGCTCTGAGAGGTGACAGCCAGCTCAAGGGAGAACTCATCGAGACTGCAGCAGCGTGCTGACGTCATCACGGCTCGGCAACGGCCCAGTGCAGTGTCTGCTGCGAAAGCCCTGGCTCATGCCAGAGGCACCTGGTTCGAAACTCCAGAGGGAGAGTCTGTGTGCATGGGTGCCATTCCTGATGGCAGCTCCTATGGTAGTCCTGGTCATCCGCTCTACTCACTCTCGGCCTGGAAGTTTGTTGAAGGTCTCCCTGTTAATGGTTTCTCAGGTGAGAAGATGGATTTTACTGCCAAAGAGCTGGCAGAAGTAAAACAGGCTGCCTTTGGATTTCTTTCC
Organism: Tupaia belangeri chinensis; assembly: GCF_000334495.1. NCBI lineage: Eukaryota > Metazoa > Chordata > Mammalia > Scandentia > Tupaiidae > Tupaia > Tupaia belangeri. Next base: position 1,437,523 of record NW_006201036.1, on the reverse strand, counting down.
TCTGCCTGACTAGACTGTTACCATGATGTTACTAAATGCCCCGAGGCTGAAGAATCTAAATGTTGTCTTTGATTCTAGTACCAAATAATAATAATGCTGTACTTAAATTATACTTAAATGCTATACTGAAACATTTTAAAGATACTCTGCTTCCTGGTACAGATTTGTGAGTGATAGTCTATGGTTATGCTGTCAATGCTGTGTTCTAAATAAAAATATACATTGAATTGAAAAAGTATAAATAAATGAGGGAACCAGCAGTTAGTGTAATGGCTATGTCGCTGGACTCCCACGTAGTCGACTGTGGTTCACGTCCTGGACCCGGTGGCTTAAAACTCACGCCGAGCGTGCGTGTGTGTGTGTGCCCAAGATCCTGAGAGGAGAATGGAGGAGAAGGGATTGCGGCGTGGCCATCCCCCCTGGGGGGTGATTTCTCGCTTTCTGTCTCTCTGTCTCTCTCTGTCTGTCTGGTGAGCGCACGCGCCCTATAGCGAAAACCTCTCCAAAATAAATAAATAAATGGAAAAAAAATTGACTCAACAACAGAATAGAAAGAGAAAAGAAACTCTAAGACAAAAGCAACAGAAATCATACAGCTTCAATGATAGAAGAAAATAGAGTAAAATAAAAATAAAGAGAGCCTTACAGACAAATGAATATAACAAAATATTTGACATCTATGTCATTTGAGTCCCAAAAGAAGAGGAGAAACACAATGGAGCTAAAAATATATTCAGAGACTGATTAACGATAACAGTGTGTCATAAAACCTTCAGAAGGGAAGGAAAATGCTTTGTGAACCTTATTTTGTGTGTGTGGCAGTTTAAGTTTTTTTTGTTTTTGTTTTTGTTTTTAAATCAGTACTTTTCAATGGAAACAATTTGACCAAAAATCTGTCATAAAATTTTGAGACCCATTAAAACATAGCTTAATGGGAAAAACAAGTATTCAGAGAAATAACACATTTTTAAAAATACTCATATTTGAGGGAACAGCAGTTAGCGTAATGGCTATGTCGTTGAACTCCCATGTAGTCTACTGCGTTTTGAGTTCCAGACCCGGTGGCTTAAACTCACTGGGCACGAGTGCGTGCATACCCAAGATCCTGAGAGGAGAATGGAGGAGAAGGGATTGCGGTGTGGCCATCTCCCCTGGGGGGTGATTTCTTGCTTTCCATCTCTCTGTTTCTCTCTGTCTTTCTGGCAAGCACACATGCCCTATAGCAAAAACCTCTCCAAAAATACTCAAATTTGGAAAAAACAAAAACATAAACCTGTACACTAATGGAACCGAGCAAATCCACTCAAGGACACATCACAGTCAAACTTCCAAAAACCAAATGCAAAGTAAAACAAGCCTTGAAAGTAGCTATGGAGAGCTAACCTATAGGGAGAAGCTATTCGAATGACAGTGGATTTCACCTCGGAAACCAGGGAAGCCAGAAGGAAGTCATGCAACATTTTTCAGTGTGCTGGGGCAAAAAAAAAAAGACATCTTTCCAACTCAGAATTCGATATCAGCAAGAATATCTTTCTGGAATAAATGTGAAACAAAGATGATCTCAAGTGAAACAATGGTGAGAACGTTTGCTGTATGCACGCCTACCTGAAAAGAATGCTAAACAGGTGTCTAAACAGAAAACTCAATACTACGTCATTCACAGTCATTCCAATAGCAGTGACATATTTGGGTATAAATCTAAGAAAACGTGTCTTAGTCCGTTTTCTGCTACTGTAATAGAATGCCACAGACTGGTTGGCATAAAAAGAAAGAAAGGAGAGAGAGAGAAAAAGAAAAGAAAACAAGAGAAGAGAAAATAAGAGAAGAGAAAAGAAAAGAAAAGAAAAGAAAAGAATTTGTCATGTGGTTCTGGAGGCTCAAAGTTCAAGGTCAAGGGGCCACCTCTGGTGAGGGCTTTCTTGCAGTGTCAGAATGTGGCGAAAGGGGGACCAGCAGTTAGCATAATGGCTATGTTGCTGGACTCCCATGTAGTCGACCTCGGTTCGCGTCCCGGACCCGGTGGCTTAAAACTCACGCCGGGCGCTTGTGCATATGTGCCCAAGATCCTGAGAGGAGAATGGAGGAGAAGGGATTGCGGCGTGGCCATGCCCCCTGGGGGGTGATTTCTTGCTCTCTGTCTCTGTTTGTCTGTCTGGCGAGTGCACGCGCCCTATAGCAAAAACCTCTCCAAAAATAAAAAAAGAAAATAGAATGTGGCGAAAGAGAGAGAAAGGCAAGAGAGAGCAAGACAGTGCAAGAGTGTGTGGGACAGAGGGAGTGACGCGGTGAACCGCAACAACGAACCCCGGTAATGGCACTAATCCATTCATGAGAGTAGAGCCCAGTGACCTAATTTCCTCTTAAAGGCCCTTTCCCGTAGTACTCTCACAATGGCAATTAAGGTTCCATGTAAGTTTTGGACAGCGCATTCACTCCATAGCACTCCACTCCAAATTTCATGTTTTTCTCACATACATTCATTCCATCCCAATAGCCCCAAAATTTTAACTCATTTCAGCATCAGTCCAAAGTCCAAAGTCTTAACCAAATCAGATATGGATGAGACTCAAATCTAACTCAGGCTGAAGCAGATTCCCTCCATCTGCGGCCTGTGAGATCAAAATACATTATATGCTTCCAAAACACAATGGCGGGATGAGCAAAAGGTAGCCATTCGCACTCCAAAAGAAGTAAGCAAGAAAAGAATGTTCACTGGTCCCAAGTAAGTACAAGACCCAACAGGAAAAATAACACTGAATTTGTCGTTTGTTTTGATGGAGGGTGCATGCTCTTACTGCAGAGAGAGAGGGGGTACAGAGGCAGAGTGAGAAAGCCCCACGGCCCCATCCCCATGAGGGATGGTCACACTGCAATTCCTTCTCTTGCATTTCTCCTTTCAAGTTTTTCAAACTGCTGGATCTGGGATTCGAAACATGCAGTAGGCCATATAGGATCCAGCTGCCTGAATCACGTCATGGGCTGGCCCGCAACACTGATTCTTAAAGCCTGGGAATAGTCTCCTTTGACTCCAAGTCCTGCCTTCTGGGCGCACTTGTGCAGGGGCCGAACTCCCAAGGCCCCATGCCTGCCGCTTTGCTAGGCTCATCTTACACCGATCTCATGGGCTGGGGCTTGTGCCGACAGCACTCCGGCTGGCATGGCATGTGGGTGGCTCTCCAGTTCTAGGGTCTCAGTTATGGTCCCTTCCCGTGGCTCCACCAGGCATTAGCCCTAGCGAGACTCTCTGTGGCAGCTCTGCCCTGTGGAAGCTTTCTGTCTAGGCCTCTCAGCTCTCTCATACATCTTTTGAAATCTAGCTGGAGGTAGCCGTGCCCCAAGCAATTACATTTTGCAAAAGCCTGTAGATGCCACTAAGCATTATGGCTCACATCTTCCGGAAGGGCGTGTCCAGCCACACGTGGGCCCACTGGAGCCACTGTGGAGTGCTGTGCTGGAAGGCTGGAAGCCGGGACCTGAGGCAGCTTGGAGCAGCAAGGCTGAGGAGGAAGTCCCAGGCCTGTCCTCCAGAACTATTGTGCCTGAAACTGTGAGCCTGTGGGAGGGAAAACCTTGACACCTCTGAAGTGCCTTGGGGTCTTTATCCCGCTGTCTTGATAAACAGTACCTGACTTCCTTCTATGCAGACCGATCATTTTAGCAAAGGTTTGCTTAGTTTATCTCTTCATTTGCTCTCCTAAACACATCTTTTCATTCTCTATCTGACAAGACTTAGGACTTGTCAATTGTCTTATTATTACCCTGCCGTCCTATTAATTGTGAAGCCCATCTTTAAGTCTTCTCTTCCCTTCTGCATCTTACTGTATGCAAAGTAGCCATGCTGGCTGGCTCTGCGGCCGGTGGTTAAGGTAGCTGGGTCACGCATGGTGTCTGTGTTGCTCAAGTCTTGGACCCAGAGGCATGAGAAACACACTGTGCGTGTGTGTGTGCGTGTGTGTGTGTGTGTGTGTGTGTGTGCTAAAGGAGGGGAGAAATGGAAGGGAAAGGACTATGGCATGACCGTTCCCCACGGGAGGAGGATGTTTCCTCCCGCCTCTGTCTCTGGCGAGCACACGCACCTCCAGGGGAAAAATCGCCACGCAGCACCTGGATGATTCGCCACACAGCCGTGTCCTCCATCGGGTACCCTAGATCATTGCCCTTGAGTTCCGTGCTCGGTCAAGTCCTAGGACAGAGCAGCACCTCAGCGACTTCTTTGTGACCGTAACCAGCACGGCCTTGACCCTGGTTCCCGATATGCCAAACTCTCTGCTGTCTGAAGCCTTGTCAGGGTGGTCTTTGCTGCCCAGATGTCTAAGGACATTCCGGTCATGGCACTTAGGTAAATCCCTGGTCCCACCTTTCTCCTTTTCCTAAGACTGTGCCGGGATTACCCTAAACACTGTTTCTAGCCACTTGGGCTTTCCCCTGCCTAAGTCTCCAAATTCCTTCAGCCTCTACTCATTACCCAGTTCCAAAGCCGCTTCCACGTTTTCAAATATTTGTTATAGAAACAATATTTGCCCTGGTTCTGGTACCGACTTTCATAGTCCATTTTCTGCTGCCCCAACAAAATGCCACAGGTTGGATCGCTTGTGAAGGAAAGAAGTTTAGGCACAGCTGCGGTAGAACGAGCTGGTAGACAATGCTTCTGAGCAGGCTGAGGCCTCATGGGGAGCCTTGGTTCGATTCCTGGCCCACCTTAAAAGCCAGGGGGGTGGTGTGCATGGTTAGTCCCTGAACTCAGGAGGCTGAGGCGGGGGGTCATGACACAGTGAGACCTTGTCTAAAAGATGAAAAGAATAAAAGAAAGAAAGGAAAGAAGAATGGAAAGAACGAAGGAAGAGAAAGAAAAATGTTCTTTTGGCGCATGGCTCTAGAGGCTTGGAATCAATGATATTAGCTTAATTTGCCTTAAGGAAATGAAAATGATGACCTTGCTGAATTATCGCTGTCCATCTGTTAGGGCAGGGAGGGGGAAGAGGAAATGGACCTTTCTCTCACTGCTGGTGAGAATGTAAAATGATACAGCCGCTCTGGAAAATAGTCCTGCAGGTTCTTAAAAAACCAAACACACACTTTCCACACAAGCCAGCAGTGGCTGTCCTGAGCATCTATCTCATGCAGGGCAATGAAAACCTGTACTCGCGAGAAAATCTGTAATTACTGTTCATAGCAGTTTACACTGTACTAGCCCGAAGTGGGGATGCCCGCCATCTTCCTCAGAGGATGGATGGCCGAGCAACCTGCGGAACATCAGGCACCGGCTACTCTGCAATACACATGAATGAATTGGCTTTTGTTTCTTTACAAGAGTTTGCTAGAGAGCGCGTGTGCTTGCTGAAGAGAGAATGTGAGAAATCGCCTCCCCAGGGGAATGGCCACGTTGCAATCTCTTATTCTCAGTTCTCCTGTCAGGATTCTGAGTGTGCACACACATGCGCTCAGCACAATTTTCAAGCTGCCAGATCTGGAACGTGAACCCTACAGTCGACCATGGGAGATCCACTCGCCTCAGCCAGAACGCCACTGGCTGACCCGAACTGTTCATATTTGAATTGTTCACCATTTCATGCAAGACTGTTGAGAGGAAAAAGTCATTACTGAAAGGGAAGATACTGTATGATTTAATAGACACAACATTCTTAAAATAACAAAATTATAGAGGTTGAAATAGGATTCGTGGTTGCTATGGGTTAGGGGTATGGACTGCGAGTGAAGGTGGGTGTGACTGGAAAGCCTGAAGGAGATCTTCATGGCGATGAGTAGTTTGGGGCCTTAGTTGCAGGAGACTTACACAAATTTGCACACATACAATGACGCACATGGCAAAATGTCAATTCCTTGTTTTGATTTGCACTGTGATTGAGTAGGATGAGAGCTACCACTGGAGCAAGGGCGCATGGATCTCTCTGTTCTATCTTTGCAACTCTTATAATCTATAATTACAGATTTAAAAAAATATTTACTATTGTTTTAGATTTTTGTCACAGGGCATGTGTGCTTACTGAAGAGAGACAGAGAGAGGGAAAGTGAAAATTCACTCCCTTGGGATGTGTTGGGGGAGGATGGCCATGCTTCAATACCTTCCCTGGCATTCTCCTCCTGGGATTTTGGGCATGCATGCACATACACCTGGCATGATTTTCAAGCTACTAGGTCTGGGGCTCGAACTGTGGTTGGCCATGTGGGAGTCTAGCACCTTATGTACCATGCCACCTGTGGGCCTCCTATAATTATATATTTTTGAGGGCTCCAAAAATAATATAAGCTTACAACAGTTGTTACAACAAGGTGATAATGATAACAATCAATGGATCAGAGGGACAGAACAGAATCCAAAGTCAAACCATTACTTACGGAAATTTAGTATGTGGAGAAGAAGACTGAGTCCTCCATGGGAGCTGAGAACTAGTGCTTCCAGGGAATAAGAGGAATGAAGATTTCTTGCTGAGAATTCACCCTGCCTCCACTTACTGAGTGTGTAGACAGGTCTAAGTGAACTGTAGCCTAACATCTGAATATTACTAGGGTTTACATATTTCTCAATTCCCACTAAATCTGCTGCACAAAGCGAGAAAAATAGAATGGCAAAGAGTTTGCAGATCACCTCCTTCTGCACACCTCTGAACACTCAAAATGAACTACTAGAAATTAGGAAGAAACGGATAACCCATCAAATGACTAGAAATATGAGAAGAGGCACAAGAAATATGAGAAACCAAGAAAATACCTCTCCCCCAAAGGAAAAGAATAATTCCTCTTCATTCACTGACACTACAATAGAACTCGTGGAACTGTCTGATGAAGAATTTACAGTATTCATAATGACAAAGCTAACAGAGATGGCAGAGAAGAGAGACAATGAATTCCAGAAGATGCAGGAGAAAAGAGCTAATGCATTCCAGGAGGTGAGGAACTTCTTGTGAGATCTGAAAGAGCAAATACACACCATAAAAAAAGAATCAAATGGAACTGTTAGAGATGAAGGCTATACTACAGGAAGTCCAAACCTCCCTTAAAAGTATTAAAAGCAAACTAGATCGTACAGAAAATTGAATCTCAGATGTAGGAGACAGAATCATTGGATTAGAAAAATCCACCATGAAGACTGAGAAAATAGCCCTCCCCCCCAAAAATGAGAATAATATACGAGAAATATTAGATACCACTAACCGTTCAAACATCTAGATAATTGGTATTCCAGAAGGTGAAGAGACTAATAAGGGCATTGATACTCTATTCCATGAAATCCTGTAAGAAATCTCTCCAAAACTAGAGAGTCATTTAAAGATCCAGTCCCAAGAAATACAAAAGATCCCAAATAGAATCAATCTTCAAAGACCTTTTCCAAGACACATTATAGCAAGATTGACTAAAACCATAGACGAAGACAGGATACTAAGATTGGTAAGAGAAAAACGGCAAGTTACCTACAAAAGATATCCCATCAGAGATCAGCGGATCTCTCATTGGAAACAATACAAGCAAGGAAAGAATTGGAAAGTATACTCAAAGTGTTGAGTGAAAAACAATTTTAACCAAGAATACCATATCTGGCAAGATTATCCTTCATTTGGGAAGAGAAGACAAGAACATTCTCAGGTAAATAAAACCTGAAAGAATGTACCGACACCAGACCAGCTCTCCAAGAAGTTTTTTTTATTTTTATTTTGGAGAAGTTTTTGCTATAGGGCTCGTGTGCTCATCAGAGAGATAGAGAGGCAGAAAGCGAGAAATCACCCCCCAGATGGGATGGCCACGCTGCAATCCCTTCTCCTCCATTCTCCTCTCGGGATCTTGGGCACGCACGCACATGTGCCCAGCGTGAGTTTAAGCCACAGGGTCCAGGACTCGAACTGCAGTCACTACATGGGAGTCCAGTGACATAGTCATTATGCTAACTGCTGGTCCCCAAGAAGTTCTGAAGGGAGTGTTATATCAGGAAAACTAAAGTCAGACACACAGAAATAAGAATTCAAAAATAGCTAAGAAAATGGCCAAGGGACAAGTCCGGAGTTGAATGTTATCTTCCAGAATTTAAACAGAAAGGTCAGACCACAACAGAAGATAGATTAAGTCCATGAGATGGAACTTGTGAAATAGAATTTTATGACTTTTGACTAAAATATTACTGATCTTCTTCTATGCTTTGTTTTCCAGAGTTCAGGACTTTTGTCTTCTCTTGGCTTATCAACAGGTCCGTGTACCTAGTATTTAAGTAGAATCCTAACCTGTTCTCTGGCTTTAAGTCTTAAGCACAGTTCTCTTAACATTTTAAAATTTTAATTTATTAAAACCCAAACTGCCTTTCTTGAAATTAAAAACATATTTAAAAATACTGATTTGATGACCACAGTAAGCTATATAGCCTCAGCTACGTGCTATTTTATAGTATATTCATTCTACTCATAGAGTTTCTTTCATGCCTAAAGTCAACATGTGTTCACAGATATGTGTATATCAGCTGAACTTGCTATTGAAAGTAGTTAGATTCATTAAGATATTTTGTGAATCGATAAAATGTGGGGAAAATACAAAAGGAATGGAAAGCCACTGTGGATACCAGAGACAGTGTGGGACGAGGATGGGAAACGGCAGAGTGTGAGAAATAGGGGAAAATATATATACTAGAAACAAGAATTGGAAAATTATTTGTTGATAACATGTACGATTAAGCCACTTTACAGTGTATTCTGGATGGGAAATAGTATTTTGTAAGCTGTGATGGTGTTCAGTGAACGAATGTAAAATAAATAAGTAAATAAAAGGAAAAAAGAAATTTAGTATGTTATAACTGTTATTTTAAAGCAATGTTGAAATATATGGTTATTTAACTGAGAACATTGACAATTTAAAACACAGCAAGTTAGATCTCTATGTTAAGCCATACACATAGAAATTCCAGAAGGATTCAAGAACTAAAATCTTGATTATTAGTGGCAGAAAAACAAAGATTGCTTTTACAACATCTGGGAAGGAGGAGTCTTTGTAAGGATGGTACGGAATGTGGAAGCCTACAGGAAAAGGTAACAGAGTCACTATGTAGAAATAACGTTTTTATTCTGTGAGCTATAACATAAATAAGGCAAAACCTATGACAAATTTGGAGGATATTTTTGAAGCACAGTAGTGACAAATACATAAAATGCTCCTACTGGTGAGGAAGAGAATATGTAATAGAAAAATGGATCAAGAAAATGAACAGAAAAGACAAAGTAAAATGCCAAGCAATATATGAAAGACAGTTCAATGTTACCAATAGTCAATGAAGCAGAAACGAATGCAGAGATGTCATACAGCATGCCTCACAGTGGCAGTTCACAATCGCTTACCACGCTCATGTTCTGATGTGAGGGAGCGAGCACACAGGAAGTGCATGGGCAGTGTCACTATTTGGGTGGCAATTTGGCAATAGTAACACAAATTTAAATATGGTGGCCCTCGGACCCAGTGCTTTAAATCCTAGAAGTGTATGTTGTAGAATTACTTGGATAACATATATGGAAGAGGAGGTTATTTATAGCTTTGTTTCGAACTGTCCAAAATTAGACTCATTTGAAGGTCTTTCACTCAACAGTTAGTTGGTTACATAAAACGCAACATATCCATGTACTAAAATATTGTGTAGTGTTTTTTATTAATTTTTTTGAGAGGTTTTTGCCATAGGGGGCGTGCGCTCATCAGAAAGACAGAGACAGAGAGACAGAAAGTGAGGAATCATCCCCCCTCCCCCCAAAAAAGGAAAGATGGCCATGCTGCAATCCCTTCTCCTCCATTCTCCTCTCGGGATCTTGGGCACACATGCACACGTGCCCGGCGTGAGTTTAAGCCACTGGGTCTGGGACTCGAACCGTGGTTGACTACAGGGGAGTCCAGTGACATAGCCATTATGTCAACTACTGGTCCCAACATTGTGCAGTTTTAAAACTGAGTGAAGCCAAACTATGTATGCTGTAAAGTATAGAGAGGGAGCAGTTCAAGTGTGTACATGTTTGTACTTACGTGTGTGTAATGTGTACATATATATATATATATATACTTGCACATCTTATATAGTGATAGAACATTTATAAAAGAACATGGAAGAGGTGATGAAAACTTCCTGTTGAGAACTGTGCGATGGGGAATTTGGAAGGAATTATTTCTTTTATCTAATACACTTTTGATTTTGTTTTATTTTGTCATAAGGCATGTGCACTCACTGGAGAGAGACAATGAGATGGAAAGTGATTAATCACCCCTGTGGGGGATGGCCATACCACTATCCCTTCTCCTCCATTCATCTCTCTGAATTTTGGGCACACATGTGCGGTGTGATTTTCAAGCTGTTGGGTCTGAGACTTGAACCATGGTTGGCCATGTAGAAGTCTAGCACTTTAGCCACCACACCACCTACTGGCCCATCTTTAATATACTTTTTTCTTTTTTTTAAGAGAGATTTTTGCTATAGGGCACATGCACTAGCCAGAGAAACAGAGGGAGACAAAGAGAAAACAAGAAATCACCCCCCCCCAAGGGGGATGGCCACACCGCAATCCCTTCTCCTCCAGTCTCCTCTCAGGATTTTGGGCATGCACGCACACATGTTTGGTGTGAGTTGGAAGCCACTGGGTCCGGGACTGGAACTGCAGTTGGCCGTGTGGGAGTCCAGCGACACAACCACTACGTCATTGGCTGGTGGTTAGGCCAGCGCACATGTTGACACACAAACACAGGCGTACACTCATCTCCCTGCTCTGTGACTGTGACAGCACTGGCACCATGACTGACATTTCCACAGTACTGGGACTTCTTCACACCAAGCACATGGATGCAGTAAATGACAGCAGGAGGCGCCATCTCCTCGGCCGTGAAGGGCCGGACCAGCAGGACAGTGCACTCCCGGCTGTTCTGATAAATGGCGTAACTCACTGCTCCCTCCGAGGACGGTGATGAGGAACGAAGGAACTTGCTGACGTGACCACAGAGCCACCAGCATTCTCCTGGGGACACCAATGGCTGACTAGACCTCCATCTTGTGTTCTGTTTCCAAAATGTCATACTCTGGGAGCCGGGAGGAGGCACAGCGTTAGAGCAGCTGCCCCCACTGGAAGGCCCCGCAGTCGAGTCTGGGCCCCACAAGCGCCAGGTGCAGGCAAGCGTCTAGTGCCCAGCCAGGCTGAGGCTGGGGGCGGGCCATGGTGTGAGGACCCTGCTGGGGTGCCTGCCTTGCCATTTCTCTTGCTCTCGAAGAAACAAATAAAAATAAGCTTGTAAAATATGCCACTCCTGATACTGCTCAGTGAAGATTCTAGGCCAAACCTGTAATGCAGGGGTCAACCCTGTGTGTAGG
>NW_006201036.1:1418229-1425639 GCF_000334495.1 Tupaia belangeri chinensis | reverse complement strand
GGGAACCGGGTCCCACGTGGACAGCTGCAGTTCAAGCCCCGGCCCTGGGCTGAGCACGTGTGTGTGCCCACAGTCCTGACGGATGGGCGGGTTCAGGAAAAGGCTTGGGCGGGGCCACCTGCGGGTGCTCTCTGGTGGCACACACCATGTAGCGCTGAGAAGAGAGGTTGAAAAAGCTCCCAGGGCTGGGGCGTCAGCTGCTGAGCTCGATGGCAGGCTCTGAGAGGAAGCTGAGACACGATCGGTCTTGACGAGCTCCACCCGAGTCCCAGAATTCACGCTTAGTTCAGAGTATTAAATCTTCTCAAATGGCTCCAGTGGCTGCCGGGCACATGCTTCTCTTACTATTTTATATCTTTCTTTTACACGAGTAAGCAGCAGTGTTTTCTTTGTGGACTTAAACTTCACAAAAATATCTTTGCAAGCAGACTTGTGTCTTGATAGCAGTCTGTTGATCAGTTTGGCTGCAGGGTCCTGGCGGAGTGCGTGGGCCTCTGGGAAGACTTCCAGCAGGTACACCTCAGCGCAATTAAGTTCCTCCAGCATCTTACAACCGTCAGGAAGGTGTTTTACCATTCGACACAGCCTGGCTTCAACCCCGCCCCACTCCCCGCCTCTGCGGGGGCTTCCGGAGATTCCAGGACTTCCTCTGAGGGCTGCAGGCTTGGCTTGTTCATTCTCCTTTCCCCAAGATCCTTCTCTGCTTTGCCCACAGTGATAATAATAACCAGGAAGGCACTCTAGAGGCGACGGAGGGAATCGTTCTTGGAATTAAGCAGAGCCACGGTCGGTCCTGGCGCTGCTAACCACAAGTTCAGTAGCAGAATCAGTCTTCTCATGTCGAGCGGTGTCAAGACGTGGGGTGTCAGGAAAGGCATGATGCACTCTGCGTAGACAACTGCACCACGGCCTTCCCGACGACCCGAAGTTACATAGGTGCCTCTGGGGGTTAGAGGGTAATGTCTGGCAAGTGCTTTGGCAAAGGGGCATGGATATGATGGGCACGTGGACTTGAAAGTCCTTTATAAATGGTTATTAACATCAAAAACTGTTTCACACTTTGAAACGACTTTACGAATATTGTATTTATGTAATCCCCATAACACCCCAAAGAGCGTGGGTGGGGCAGAGGCAGCTGCACTCTCTCAGCGGGAAATCGAGGCTCCAGTCCCTGGTACAACATGGCCGGGGGTTTCCAGACCAGGCGGATCCTTGGCGTCTCCGGGGTGGGGTGGGGAAGAACAAGAACAGTGCGTACAGGATTAGGGACGTGAGGGTAACCAAGGAGTGTGGAGAGAGATGCTGGGCTGGGACCCACTAAACCTTTGCAGGACGGTGCAGCAGGCTAGATGGGGTAGCCACAGAACTCTCCCCAGCTCTTTCTGTGCAGCCGAGAGCTGGTTACCCACTGCGATGATTCTCTGTGATCACAGGATAGGATTCGCCCCTGGAAAGCAGAAAAGAAATCAGGACTATTTCGTTTTCATGTCTTAAGATCTCTGATAATTCCACCTTTACAAGAACACATCCAGCCACGCCTTCACAGGCGAATCGCAGAGCAGCAACAGCAAAGGGGCCGCTAGGCCCAGCCCGGGGTGCAGGCGATAGCAAAGCGAGCTGCAGCGCTGCAGACTGCGGGCCCACTGTGGTTTTCACCACGGCTGGCCGGGAAGCGCGCCGTCATTACATGTGTGTCTAAGGTCTGACCGCTGGAGGGTCAGGCGAAGGGGCTGTGGCCTGGCCTGTCGGGGTGCTTCTCCCCTCCCCCTCCGTTACTCTTGTATTCACGCATGTTCTCCATCATGAATAAAATGAGGAGGGGAGGAGGGGAGAGGAGGAAAAAGGAGGGGAGAGAGGGAAGGAAGGGCTCACAGTCCATCCAGTAGACCACCCATAACTCCAGCCACTCGGTGATGCCGGAGGTGTTCTGAGGTTTCTAAGACGCTCTCAGATATATTTCTCACAGTGACCTGGGTGTCCCTGAGGGTGGGGGTCTAAACAACTTAATTAAGGTCTTAAGCTGCTCAGTGAAGACTCTGGAGAAAGCGTCGAAAGCCCTTCTAGTCTCCTCTCAAGTCTCCTGGAGTGGAGGAATGGGAAATGCCTTTGCCGCCCACAGGGTGACACAGTGCATCAGGCGCCCCCTCGTGATGACTCTGTCACTGACGTTGGAGGTTCTTTACCTGCAATTTATGGGCAGCCCCATGACCCAGTAGTCCAGCGAGCTGGAGCCTACGGAGCCAAGTGCATTTCCAACCTGGCACCGGTGCTAGGAAAACACGCTGGGCACGTGTGGGTCTGTGCCCGAGTCCTGACGAGATGGAGGCGTGCGGGAGAAGGGACAGCAGCGCGACTGCGGCCCGGGAATCTTCCTCCTCCTCCCCCACCTCTCTGTCTCTGGTGCACGCTCACGCCCTAAGGCAATGACACAGATGTATGTATCATGGCTGTACTTCCACTGATAATTTACCCAACAGGACTACACCCCTCTTCCAGCAGACAGCTCTTCCAGAAGAAGAGGGGCAGTGTGTGACCCCGTGACTTCCCCTGTGACCCTCTTTTCCAGGCCACGTGGGAGCACGTGCAGACACACACACACACACACACTGACAAGAGCTGTAGACCTAACATTCTGCTTGCTTTGTTTGATATACAGCCTAGCCCCTGCAAATGCTCCTGCCAACAGCAGCGGTGCTCCGGTTTGGTCTGAACCTTCAAAACACAACACGCCTCATCCTGGGCCCCCAGGCCCTGGCCCGGCAGCCTGAAAACACACGTGAAGCATCTGCAGCTCACAGGGGCAGAGGCTCCCCGCCAGCCTCCACTTGCCCCTGCAGTTCTGCTCGACCTTCAATGCCCTCACTGTATTCCGACTGCTGGTTCGGAGACCCCCAGACTCGAGGTTATTCTCTTACATTCCGTTCCCTTTCTCCCCTGTGGCTGGTACGTGGGTGTGGCCTCACCTCAGTGCCCAGATGAGCAGCTCCTGGGCCCCCAGACCCCACAGATGGGCTACTCAGGAAGTGGAGCTGGGCCCTCTCCGTCCTAGACACGGCGGCCTTGTTAACGTACCCTGTGCCAGAGGCCCTTGCTGACCTTACGTCAACCACGACCCATCTCCCAGTGCTGAACCTCTCAGCTTCCACGTGGGTGGAAGTCCAGTTCGAGGCTCCACACCAGTCCCCATGGCACTGTGCTCCACGATGCCTGCTCTTCGCCTGGCAGTTCTGGGGGTGCAGAGGACCCTGCTGTCCTCAGTGCTCGCCTGTCTTCACAGCTCCTAGTTATTCATTAAGCTTCAGCTTTTTGAAGCTTATTTATTTATTTCTTCTATGAGCAAGAGAGAGAGAGAGACTGAGACAGAGAAAGAGAGACAGCACCCCAACAAGGGCTTCACTCTTCAGCCCACCCCTGCTGTTAGCCAGCCTGGATCTTACGAGAAGCTTCCTATGGACCTGGTCTGCAGAGCACCCAGCACTGCGCCCCCATCTGGCCCCGGAGCTTAATTTAACTTTAAATTGTTTTTTGGAATCCATTTTTCTTTTTCACTTTTGCCATCTTTCTTCCTTTTGCTCACGTGATGGTGAGTGTATCCATGACAGCATTTCAGTTCTCTAACATGCACGTGCACACACACGAACACACTTTCTTCACTTGGGGATGTAAGAGTCAATGTCGAGCCAAGAGTAGCTTCACGTGAAGTTTCCCTCGAGGGAGAATTTGCACCCTCAGGGAGATTACCAGAGGCTCGCCAGCCTCCAGGGTCCCACGTGGGACACCTGGAGAAGTGGCGGAAAAAGGACTGCGGCGTGACCAGCCCCAGGGGGGCTCCCGTGTGCTCTCGGACATCACACGCGCCCTCTGCAGCAGGGAAGCCTGGGAAGTCCATGCATGAAATGCAACTAAAGCCGATGAAGGCTATTCGGAGAGAACTGGTCGGAAATATTTTAGATGGAATCAGTGCAGAAGTGAGCACTTCCACCCACGTGGAGGATGCCTCACAGGGATTCAGCAAATCACTGCCCTCCCGCATCCTGAGACGCACAGGGAGGAGGCCGTGTATGCCCGCTCTGTGCCTGAAGGGCATTGAGACAGGACTAAGATGGAGGCCGCAGATGGGCGGTCCCAGGAGAAAGTGCCCCCCCACTCCCCGGCAGTCCCAGGACAGAGCACCTGCCAGCTCCTGCCAGAAGGGAGGAGGCTCGCTAAGCCCTTTGGCATTCTTCTCGAATGCTTTCAGGTCACATGCACTTTGCCACTGCTCTTATCTTCCCCATGGAGGGCCTCCTGGAAGTCCCTGCTGCCCAGAGGGACTGTAATTCTATCATTGGGACAAGTCCACATACATGAGGCATTTCTAACATTCAGTCTGCAATTGCATTTCGTATCACATGGTGTACAGTAAAGTGTGATATGTAGCAAGTGACGTAAGGGATCTTCAGAAAGCTCGAGAACTTATAAAAAAATTATTCATGAATTTCAAAAATTTTCTGCACCAAAACGAACTCATACTTTAACTCCATTTTCTTGCAAACGTTCTGAAGTCTGCTTTTATGTCAGGAATGGGCAGAATATGATCCATGGACCACTACCTATTTTGGTCATACGGGTTTACAGCCCAGCCACACTCGCATAGCAACCTATTGTCTGCGAGGCTTTGCTGCCATGGCAGCACTGAGTCACTGCAGCACAGGCCACGAACTCACAGACCCAACACGGTCACTGCCTCTTTTTGCTTGTCTTTTTTTTTTTTTTTTTTTTTTTTTTAGGCCCTGTGCCCTTTTTTTGTCATAGGCCATGTGCACTCACGAGAGAGGAGAGAGACAGAGAGACAGAGAGGGAACGTGAGAAATCATCCCCCAAAGGAGATGGCCATGCCACAATCCCTTGGCTCCATTCTCCTCTTGCAATTTGGGGCACACATGCACATGTGCCTGGTGTAATTTTCAAGACACCAGGTTTGGGACTCGAAGTGCAGTCAGTCCTGTGGGAATCCAGCTGTCTCTGCCATCACGCCACCTGCTAGCCCCTCATTATTCCTTTCTTCTTTCTTTCTCTTTCTTTTCTCTCTCTCTCTCTTTCTTTCTTTTTCCTTTCTTCTTCCTTCCTTCTTTTGTTCTCTTTCTTTCTCTGTCTCTTTTTTCTTTCTTTTTCTTTCTCTCTTTCTCTGTCCCTCTCTTTTTTCTTTCTTTTATTCTCTCTTTTTGAAAGATTTTTGTTATGTGGTGCACATGCTCACAGGAGAGACAGAGAAAGAGAGAAACAAAAAGCAAGAAATCACCTCCTGGAGGGATGGACATGCCACAACCCCTTCTCCTCCATTCTCCTCTTGAGATTTCGGGCACACATGCACACATGCCCAGCACGAGTTTCAGGCCACCAGGTCTGGGACTGAAACTGCGGTCAGCCACATGGGAGTCCAGCGCTGTAACCGCCAGGCAGCCTGCTGGCCTTTCACTGTCTCTTTCTGTAGAATAACCATTGCCTGGGGCCACCAAGCGATGTAGTGGTTAAGGTGCCAGACCTACATGGTTAACTACAGTTCAAGTCCTAAACTTAGTGGCTTGAAACTCATGCTGGGAATGTGTGTGTATGTGCCCAAAATCCCCAGAGGAGAGTGGAGGAGAAGAGATCATGGCATGGCCATCTCCCTCGGGGGGTGGTTTCGTACTTTCTCTCTCTGTGTCTCTGGTGAGCACACGTGTCCTGAAGCAGAAAACTCTCTAAAAATAAATAAATAAGTAAATAAATAAATATGACAGGGACCAGCAGTTGGCATAATGGCTATGTCGCTGGACGCCCATGTAGTCGACCGCAGTTCAAATCCTGGACCCAGTAGCTTAAACTCACGCCGAGCACGTGTGCATGCGTACCCAAGATCCCAAGAGGAGCTTCAGAAGAAGACTCCTCCATGGCTCCTGAGAACTAGTGATTTCAGGGAAAAAAGAGAAATGAGGATTTTCTACTGATAGTTTAGCCTCCAGCCCACAACTCAAGTGGTAGGAAGATCCTCTAGCCTTCTCTCTGTCTCTGTCTCTATCTCTTTCTCTCTCTGCCTCTGTCTTTGTCTTCTCATTTTTTGGTAATTTTTCCTTTTTAAAATTTTTTAAGGTAAAGTGTTTTCTCGGCTTTCAGCCCTCCTTTCCCTTTATCTTGTTAATAATCCCCTCTCTCCCTCCCACCCAGGAGAGGCAAGAGGCGGGCCTTCAGAAGAAGACACCTACATGGCTCCTGAGATCCAGTGATTTCAGGGCAAAAAGAGAAATGAAGATTTACTACTGATAATTCAGCCTCCAGCCCACAAACTAAAGTGGTAGGAAGCCCCTCAAGCCTTCTCTCTGTCTCTGTCTCTCTCTGCCTCTGTCTCTGTCTTCTCCTTTTTTGTAATATTTCCTTGAAAAAATTTTTAAGGTAAAGTGTTTTCTCGGCTTTCAGCCCTCCTTTCCCTTTATCTTGTTAATAATCCCCTCTCTCCCTCCCACCCAGGAGAGGCAAGGGGCAGGCCTTCAGAAGAAGACACCTGCATGGCTCCTGAGATCTAGCGATTTTGTGCAGTGTGCTTGCGCACCATGCAGTTTTCTATTTTTTGCCTTTTTTTAAACAAATAATATTTTTAGTTTTCTTCTTCTTTTTTTCTGTTTCTTGGTTATTGTTGCCCCCCCCCCGTTTCCTTTTCTTTTTCTTTGATCTCATCTCTCTGCTCTTCAGTCTCCATTCACTGTGTTTCTACATGGATCTAAGGGAACCACAGCCAAACATCCAAATACTATTAGGGTTAACATATTCCTCGACATCTACCCAATCTGCTGCACAAAGGGATCACAATGGAATGCAAAGAGATTCCAGATCACCTCTTTCTGCGCGCTCCTGAACGGCCAGATTGAACTTGAAGTTTGGGAAGAAACACACCATCCAACAGATGACTAGAAATCACTGCAGGGCCACAAGAAATATGGGAAAGCAAGAAAATACCTCTCCTCCAAGGGAAAAGAATAACTCCTCTTCATCCACTATTCAATGGAAATCATGGAAATGTCTGATAAAGAATTCAGAACATTCATAATGGCAAAGCTAACAGAGATGGAAGAGAAGAGACAATGAACTGCTGAAGAGGAAGGAGAAAGGAGATGATGAGTTCCAGGAGGTGAGGAAATTCTTGCACTTGGAAGGTCTAAAAGAGGAATTACACACTTTAAAGAAGAATCAAATGGACCTGTTAGAGATGAAGGCTATAATACAGGAAGTCAAAATCTCCCTTGAAAGTATTAAAAGCAGACTAGATCATACAGAAAATAGAATCTCAGACGTAGAAGAGAAAATTGCTGGCCTAGAAAAATCCACCATGAAGATTGAGAAAATTTCCCCAAAATTTGAGAATAATATATGAGAAATACTAGATACCACCAAACG